>NC_090813.1:51364032-51674710 GCF_000390325.3 Nicotiana tomentosiformis
TTCTGTACATAGCGGGTGTTGATTCTCTCGTGTAGTTGATCTTCCGGAGATTCAGAGGTAGCTATCGTGTTTCGTAGACCTTGTCTCACTTTCCATATGTCCTTATTTACTGTATTTTGATCTTAGACTATTATAGACCTTATGTTCCAGACTTGTATTCATATTAGATGCTCATGTACTCAGTGACACCAGGTTTTGGGGAGTGTTCGTATCAATATTTGTGGGATTTTGTATTGTATTTAAATATTATATTTTCAAACTTAAGAGAAATTGTAGTTTATTGAGATTATCGGCTTGCCTAGTATCGAGATATGTGCCATCACGATAGGTTAGAATTTTGGGTCGTGACAAAAGTAAAGACAGCAAGTGTGGTAGAAGAACATACATTTCACTAATTAACATGGTGGAAGGATTAGATGTAAATATAACAAACAAGAAGAAAGAGCTTGATCTTTATAAGCTAACAAGTAAAGGCATGAATGACTAACATGGTATAAGGCTTGTACTAAAGGGCAACAAAATAGTTACGACATGGATGTAAATATAACAGTAGGAAGTAAGCATGATATTTGCAAGTTAAGCAAGTAGAAGGAATGGAAAACACAATAACAATTGAGATAGAGAACAAAAGACATAACAATAACTACAAGTCACATAGGAAACATAGGTACGACAATGACAGCTCAATGTAAAGGCATGAACGTATGCACGAGGAAAAGATATCATAACATCATGCATGTCCCTCGTTCTCGCATGCACGAAAATACCCACCGTGCCATTAACTCGTGATAATATAAATAAAATGGCACGGCATCACCCTTCGTGCTTTTACTCTCAAATGAAATGGCAAGGCATCACCCTTCGTGATTTACACTCAAATGAAATGACACGGCATCACCCTTCGTGCTTTACACTTTCCTTCACATGATAAAATATATGAAAAGGCACGGCATCACCCTTCGTGCTTTACACTCTCCCTCACATGATAATATATATACAATGGCATAGCATCACCCTTCGTGCTTTATACTCTCCCTCACATGATAATATATATATATATTATGGAACGATACCATCCTCCATGCTTTACACTCTCCCTCACATGATAATATATATACTATGACACGGCATCACCCTTCGTGCTTTACACTCATTCTCACCAAGAATATGTATATCAATGACAAGCAAGGTAGGAAGCATAAATAACATCAAGGAGATTGGTTAAACGAATGTTCCAAATGAATCTCAATCACAACCTTCAAGCCAACAATAATTCAATAACCCTCAGGAACCTTATTGTTCAAGTATTTCAACATTTCTCAAAATGATCTACAGCTCAAGTATAGAATCTAATATCTCAAGAGTAACGGTCGTAGCAATGTATTAGTGATTAAGCATAATGATGACCGAATTAGACACATCAATGTTTCTCAACATTCCGTCAAATTTTAATCAGGTTATAATAAGCTAAATCTTGGTTTCTAACATTTAGTTCCATATTCTTAGTATCTAGAAGTCAAGTAAGACATGAAGCAAGAAGGTCACGTAATTCTACAAGGCACAATTTATAGCATAATTTACCCTCGAGCATGATTAACCTTAGTACATGCATTTATGCTCGTCACCTCATATATGTATCACCCCCGCATGTAGCAAATAATGTCAAATAGTAGGAAAAATTTCCTCAACAAGGTTAGGCAAGACACTTACCTCAATTCGACCAACTAAATACTTAATTTAGCTTCTTCCTTTATAAATTCACCTCCGCCCGACCCAATCTAGCCAAAGACGACTTAAATACATCACACAATGCAAAAGAAAATAATTTCTATTAATAAAGCTATGCCCTTTATACAATTTCCAAAAAGTCAACAAAAGTCAACCTCGTGCTCGCCCGGTCCAAACCCCACGAGTCCATATATGTGTTTTGTTTCCAAATTAGAGTCCTATTCGACTTTCAAATCCCAAATTTTCATTTTTCAAAACTTAGACAAAATCCCCAAATTTTTTCCTAGATTCTCATAAATTTGATGTTAAATCCAATGTATAATTACAAAATATAATGGAAAAATGATTAGAGGTACTTACCCAATGGTTTGGTATGAAAATCCCTCCACAAAATTGCTTCCCATAGAGGCTAGGGTTCAAAATATAACAAAATGAAGCTAAGTCTCTGAATTACCCAGCTATATGCAGGCTGCAAATGTCGCATTTGCGACATGGAGTTCGCACTTGCGAATCCCGCAAAAGCGGACAATTCATCGCAAAAGAGAACCAAGAGAGCTTCTGCTAGGTCGCATTTGCAACCAAATTCTTCGCAAATGCGAAGACAGCTGCCTCGCAAAAGAGGCAAGGATCCTCGCAAAAGCGAACAGCCACACTTCGCAAATTCAGGGGATTTCTTTGTAAATGAGAATTTTTCCCCAGCCACCCACTTTCGCAAATGCGAGGGCCACTTCGCAATTGGGATAGTCGTATTTGCGACAAAAACATCGCAAGTGCGATGAAACCAGTACCAGCACTCAAAAATCATAAAAATCATTCTGAAACTCACTCGAGCCCCTGAGGCTCCAAACCAAACACCCACACAAGTCCAAAAACATAACACGAACTCGCTCGCGCGATCAAAACATCAAAATAACCTCTAAAAGCACGAATTGAACGCCAAAACGCATGAGGATCATAACAAACTTCAAGAACTTCTAGAATCGCAACCAAGCATCTGATCCATATCAAATCAACTCCAAATGACGTCATATTTTGCAGGCAGGTTCCATATGACGGACCTATTCCAAGTTTCGAAACCAAAATCTGAACCCGATAGCCTTAAAGTCAACTTCTGGTCAAACTTATGAACTTTCCAAACCTTCCCATTTTCAACTTTCGCCAATTAGTGCTGAATCCTTCTAGGAATATCCAAATATAAATCCGGGCATACGCCCGAGCCAAAATCACCATCCGGACCTAATGGATCCATCAAAACTCCAATCCAAGGTCAAATGCTAAAAAGTCAAACTTGGTCAACTCTTTCAATTTAAAGCTTCAATCTTGAAGTTTATTCTTCCAAATTAATTCCGAATAACTTGAAAATCAAAACCGACAATTCACACAAGTCATAATATATCATGCGGAGATACTCGTGCCCTCATACTGTCGAGCGAAGTGCAAATGCTCAAAACAACCAGTCGGGTCGTTATAAAAATGGTACTCAGTTTTTTTCACATATTTTTATCGTTTGAGTCCAAAAAGACCACACTTTGATTCCGGACTCGTAATTAAATAAGCATCAATTTTATAATCTGTGATTGGACGTCTGTGTTTCCTTGTTTCCTTAATTCACGCAAAACTCAAATCTTAGGGACAGTGATGAAAATACTCTTCGAGATAGTAATATTTTAAATTATTGTAAGTTAATTAGGTTATTAATCCTTTTCAACTTTAAGGTGACTTCAGAGAACCGAAAGTGAAGCTTTGGGGACAAAAAAAAGCAAAAACGACTAGTAACTCGAAAAGTTTATCGTGACTGATTGTTAGTGCTCAAAAAGCACAAAAGACTCATTCAAAAAGAGGTTCTCTAATTTAATAAACTAATATTGCATATAACAAAATTACAATAAATCGAAAAGGAAAATCTTCAAGAAATAATCGAAGTGAAGGGACTTTGAACAAGTCATAAAGGGTGAAACATTTGTTCATTAGTTTCTTTTTAGATAAAGATAAACTTTCAATTTTAAACGATTTGAAACAACAAAAATACAATGAAATAAACAGATCTTTTATATAGTAAGCAAGTTTATTTGGCAAGAGTATATCCTTCACCTCATATACAGATTTAGGAGTAGAGAAAGGTAGGGATAATAGAGGAATTTACATAGAACACAACCCTTTAAAGACTTATTTATATTCCCTACAACTGTTTTTACAAAATTTCTTTTTGTACAATTTATTTTAAAATCTTACCTTTTTAATTAAATTATATACAACTTTTCATATTCTAAAATATCACCCTTCAGATTCTCTCTCACTTAAAGATATCTCTTTCTGATTCTTTCTCACCTAACGTATCTATCACTATCAATTTCGCTCTCAATTTCTCAATAAAAGAAATTTCAGTATATCACTAGTGTTTATCTCTCTTTTCTTCGTACCATATATTTTGTGTAGATCAAAATGTATAGAAAATACATTGCTCAAAAAATCATAGTCAGTGGTGGTAGAGAATCTATGAAGAAGATTTTCAAGGGTAAATTTGTAGTGGTTAACGATGATGATGATTTCTGTTTTAATTCGATACAGAAAAGGATTCATGTTGTAGTAGTTAATAGTGGCGGAGTAGATGCTTCTAAAGGTTCCTCAAAGGATTTTCGTAGTAATGCCTACAATATATAGTATACTCCCAGCATATATATGCTAAACTTTTAGAGGCATTAACTATCATATGGAGTTAAATATTATATTAAATATAGTTCAAAATATATAGTATATTATCAGTTTAGATGCTTAATCTTAATTGTTCATATTTTTCAATTTAGTAAACTACAAAGCTTTTTCTATATGTGAAGGTTAAAGTCAAAGGAAAAATTATAGAAGATGAAGTAGAGGATGATTTTTATGGGGAGAATGTTCAGAAAGAAAGAAAAAAATGATGTTCACTGCCGGAAAAAAACATACAAATATTATGTATCTGATGTATACTACTAACAAATAAGGTCAAGCTAATACATAGTATATGTTATTACTATGTATATGATGTATACTACTAATAAATATTGTATACAATATATTATATAACATATACTTATATTACAATGGTATATAACTATACAATATTTCTCATGTATTGAATATCAACTCCAGCTTGTTATGGATTTGCTTAGGTGAATTTATTGAATATTTATCTGCACATATTATTGATTTGATTAGTTTTTACTATTGTGTGGCAACTGGAGATATGGTATTGTACGGACAGTGGGGGAAATAATGGATACTCAGGTCTCAGATGGTGGGAGTAATAAAATCTCAGATTATTAAGCCATTTATTACGCGTGATGTGCCAAATAATATCACACCTATAAATATGCCAAGAACGAGAATTTTTAGGACTAACTATCCATTTCGGATTGCCATTCCCCTTAAATAGGGAATTTACCATATTATGAGAGTATATCTTTTAAATATATGTTGTACAATGTGTAATTCAAAACCAAGTTGTAGATTATGGAATATTTTACAAATCCGTAAGTAACTATAAAAATTTCCCCATAATAAAGGGGTTTCTTATGACATGGGCCTTTAGCAGGTGTACTGCAGAAGTTTTGGACCTAAACATCTGATACACCTTATACTATTTGGATATAGCCCATCTTTACATAATTTACACTGAAAACAGACCATTTACAAACTATATTTGGACTGAAAAGAAGACGGAAAGGAATAGTCTAATTGTAGATATGGTCCATTTGAAAAACTCTGGGATAGGATGTATTCCTTCCTTTCCGACACATTTTTGTTATTTATATGTTAAAAAAAGGACATATTAAAAATATTTAACTTCAAACTTTTCATTTTACCCACTATCCTTAATGAAAGCTTTTATAGTCACACGGATTCTATAAAATACTAATACACATATTTAAAATCATTAGTTAAATATAATTTTTTTTGTTTAAACTTCGTGTCGAGTCAAACTAAGTCATACATTGAAATGCAGGGAGTATATGAGTAAGTTGATATTCACGTAAGTGGTGGGCATGGACATGTATAAGGTGGTCCAAATAATATGTAACCAAATAACTTAAATGGGATTTTAATATTGCTTTTTCATAATGAATCTGACTCAAATCTCATGGCTTTAAGCTTTGCATGCACATGACACTTGCCTTTGAACAATCGTTTATATTGATAAGGATTCCTTGTTCTAACTTTTCTTATAAGAAATTAAGCCCCACATAAAGCTATCATCCTCTTCTTCATGAGTTGTAAGTGATAGAGTTTGCCTCCTTCCCCACATCTCCCTCTATTTCATTTTTTGGGGGTCATATTGCAATCATGTAACCTAACTTTTGAAACTCATTGGACCTAATTCAAGCCTCTGTACTCTTTTCACCTTGTTGTTTGTGCATCGTGTAGTTTTTTCTTTTACAAAATATTTAAACTTGTTCGGAGTTTAAGCGAATATCTAATTTGCCAAGATATCGTATGTTTAAGTTTTCTACTTTCTTTTAAAAATGATAGTAGTGAGTGTGCTTATAAAAACTTTTAATCGTCACTAAAAAAACAAATAGAAGAGAAACGAGAAATTTAGAGGGTTACCTTTTGAATATTGAAACCCAACGTGAGCAATAAATAATAAATTATAAGTTATCATCTTCTTGAATATTCTAATGGTTAAAACTCAAAGTCAGTGTTACTTATCATGCCATCTTATTTCTAGTTCAATTTTTCTCCAAATATTTTTTTTGTTAGATCTTATTTCAAACTTTATTGATTTGACAATTAGTAAATAAAAAAATAAAAAAAAAACGTACACAAATGAGCAGACGAAACAAGAAATTAACTACTCATGTAGCGAAACTTCTTTTAGGTTCAATAATGTCTATATGTATAAGTTTTCAATAATTCAATAATTTGTACAGTACATAGTTATAGTAGTCATAAATGTGTCCGAATGACGATTATTATTGACACGATTAAAAGAAATATGACAAACGTTCATTCTTTGGTCTCAATCGACAACTAACTCATGGCTAGTTGTTCTACCAATGTAAATGTGAAAAACACTTACTCTTATTCATTTGTTTGCGTCAAATCATTTAATTTTAAAATAAAATAAAAATACATATTAAGTGATTAAAATCCATATATCAGACACATATTTTACATTTATTGATATATATATATATGACGAACACAATGTAAACCCATAACAGTCTTTAATTGTTCCTTGATCCATATATTGCGTAATTTCTAACATGCTTTTTTTCTCCTTTGGTGACAAAAAGGATACAAACATGAAACACGTTTACGCACGCTACTCAATTTTTGCCAATCCCTTGTTGCACTAAGATAATAGTCTTTCTATTCCAAATTAACCTTTTTCCTTTTAATTTAAATTTAACTATTTCAAATTAACTCAGACCCCATTTGTAGGAAACTACTGAATTTGTTATTGTTGTTGTTGTCAATTTTCCCTATACGAACTTTCTTATAAGAGAACATTTTTCTTTACATTTCCTAATATTATTTTCATTTCTAATACCAACAAAGTAATTTGGACCCAATTTTCTTCTATAAATATTTAATGTTAAATAGAAAGCTATTCTACGGACTTTTGGATCCATTTATTTAAATATAACAAAAATATCATCAATTACCTTAATAATCATGGTTAAATATGATCAGCCTAATTCATTATGCGCAAATTAAAGGGTGCATTACTTTGGTCTAAAATGGCAAAATCAAAATCATAAAACAAGTTTAAACTACACTAAAAACTCAAATTTAAAAGCCAACATTGGGGAATAATTCAGCTAATTTACAATTTTGGATAAATTTGTTTTAAGCAACATATTATAATTAAAGAAACTTACTTTAAAGACATATAGCCATGAAAATCATACCAACATGTTAAATTGGAAATTTATTTTCAATACTTAAAACTCAATCTTACATCATTTAGTAATCGATTATGCTAATCTCAAAATCGAGATCAACCGTATAAATCTTGTATCTGTAATTATCTCTATTCGAACCTATTTCGATTCTCATTGACACTAACGTCATATATATAAGCCTGATCAACCTAAAAAATATGGCCAAGTGCAAGGTGAAAACGACTTTATATTGACATTTAGCAACTACTGGAGTATATTATATTAAGGGAATAAGAAAAGTCCATTATAGTGGGCGAAATATCTTGTGGTGGGGAAAAGGAATTGCAAGTACAATAATTTGTGCTTGTTTTATGGTAAACTGGGGAGATGCATGAGGTTAGGTAAAGATGTTATTTTGATAAATCCATGCTCATATTTATATAAATAAAATAAATCAATTTCTGCATTATGCTTTTATTATTATTAATAATGATATGTTTGTCATGATTAATCCACGTTCGGCTAATTGACCATGGTGGGGGAGTTTGGTCAAACTAATTCGTGGCTAAGAGGCCAGCTAATTATATTACATTTTGTTTATTTCCTTTAATTTGTTCTCCCGCGGGCAATGGGCATCATCATTCCGCAATTGATTATTCATTAATTATTTGTTTCGCTACTTCATCTCTTTATTGACATCATAACCTTGATTTGTAGTATTAAATTCTTTTATGAATCATTTAGGTTCGAGAGACAATTGATGATTTTTTGGTAAAATTCTTGCCATTAGCATTGCAACCTTGGATAACAATATTTGTTGTATTATTAAAAAATATACTGTAATAGAAACAAGATAAAAACTTTTGGCATCACCAAAAGTCTCATATGAATATAATCTGTATGTTATTATCCGTAACAATAACAATCCTTGTGACAAGCCGGGGAGGCTCAACAGATCTCGGGGATTAATGCGAAATCATATTCGGAGGCCCTTAATCCCAGTATAATAATCCAACTAGTGGGATCTGGGGAGACACTACTAGAAATTCGCTAAAAACCGACCAAAAATATCGACCAACATTGGTCGGTTATGGCAAATTATCGACCAAAACGCGACATTTACGGTGTGGACGGTATTTTGATGGTCGGAACGGCTTACCGACCAAAGTTGGTCGGAAATTACCGACCAGCTTTGGTCGGTATATTAAAACGACCATCTGACAAGTTTAATTACTTACCGACCAACTTTGGTCGGAAACATATTTTATTAATTTAATTTTACCGACCAAAGTTGGTCGGATTATCTTTTTTTTATTAATTATTAAAATTAAAAAAAACCGACCAACTTTGGTCGGTAATTGAAAATATATATTTTTTAAAACTAATTAAAATTAAACATTACCGACCAACTATGGTCGGTAATCTCAACAATGCAAGCAAAATACCGACCAAAGTTGGACGGTAGTCTTGAATTCTGGGAATTCAACGTTCATTAACCGACCAACTTTGGTCGGTATTTTGGAATAATTTTTTTTTTTATTAAAAACCGACCAACGTTGGTCGATTTTTCTGGGATTAATTTTGGCATAAAATGCCTGTTTTGGCAGCTAAACCACCTGCCAGCATACCAATACAACAATACAACAACACAACAACAACAACTACAACAACAAAAATACAACAACAACAACACAACAACAACAACAACAACAACAATAATAACAACAACAACAACACAACAACAACAACAACACAACAACAACAACAAAAACAAAAACATAACAACAACAATAACAACACAACAACAACAACAACAACAACAACAACAACAACACAACAACAACAACAACAACAACACATACAACAACAACAACACAACAACAACAACAAAAACATAACAACAACAACAACAACAACAACAACACAACAACAACAACAACAACAACAACAACAGCACAACAACAACAACACAACACAACAACAACAACAACAACAACAACCAAAACATTCAATAAATACTTTAAAACTAATAAATTAAAGTTCAATTGAACATAAAAATTCAAAACCAAGTTAAAACTAATTACAACTAGTTCAAAACTGATTCTATTTGTCTAGTTCAAAGTATATAAAAGTCAAGGGGTATTTTGTACAATATCATCATCACCGTCTGATGAACTTTCATCTACAAGACGATATAGAGAACGGTCTTATGAAAGACGGGAAGCACGATCACGGGGAGGACGGGAGGAACGATCACGAGCAGGGCGGGAGGAACGATCACGTGGAGGTCGACCCTCTGGAGATGACTCACGAGATCGGGGCAACGGAAAAGCTCCACTAGATAGGAGAGTTCTGATCTGAGCTTGCATGCCAAGGAATTGAGCATCTCTAAGCCTTTCTCTTTCCTTGGCCGCTTCTAGCTCTGATGTGAGCTTTGTCACTATCTCCCGCATAGCGGAGAGGCTCTCCCTATTAAGTTGCTCGCCATGCGAGGAAGTCCCTATTCCTCGCATTCCACACTTATAGCGATGGAAGTTTTTAGTAGGAAGCCCGTATACCTTCCCCCATTTTGGACCGCCAACAGACTCCAACCATATTCTTTCAGCATCCTCGTCCGAAGGTTGGGTTGGCTCACCCGATTCACCAGCTGGATGACTACGGATGAATTCCTCCACGTTACTTTGGTAGCGACCCTATATTATTTTAAATTAAATCAGTATTTCAAGTTGTTTATAAAAGTAAATTATAATACTTAAATATATCTTTTTTAGTTAATTCAAGATAATTATTTTTTCCTAATTACACCAATTTATATCCTAAAAGTTCAATTCATATCCAAAAGGTCCAATTCATATCTTAAAAGTTCAAATCATATCCTAAAAGTTCAATTCACAAGAACAAATCCTAAAAACTAAAATTTCAATTCATATCCTACGAGTTTAAACATAAACTAACTAAACTAAAGAAATTCAACCCATACCCTAAAAGTTCGATTCACAAGAACAAATTAATTTATTCTATAATTATAAATTAATTATATCTTTTTTAGTTAATTCAAGATAATTATTTTTTTTAATTACACCAATTTATATCCTAAAAGTTCAATTCATATCCAAAAGGTCCAATTCATATCTTAAAAGTTCAAATCATATCCTAAAAGTTCAATTCACAAGAACAAATCCTAAAAACTAAAATTTCAATTCATATCCTACGAGTTTAAACATAAACTAACTAAACTAAAGAAATTCAACCCATACCCTAAAAGTTCGATTCACAAGAACAAATTAATTTATTCTACAATTATAAATTAATTATATCTTTTTTAGTTAATTCAAGATAATTATTTTTTTTAATTACACCAATTTATATCCTAAAAGTTCAATTCATATCCAAAAGGTCCAATTCATATCTTAAAAGTTCAAATCATATCCTAAAAGTTCAATTCACAAGAACAAATCCTAAAAACTAAAATTTTAATTCATATCCTACGAGTTTAAACATAAACTAACTAAACTAAAAAAATTCAACCCATACCCTAAAAGTTCGATTCACAAGAACAAATTAATTTATTCTACAATTATAAATTAATTATATCTTTTTTAGTTAATTCAAGATAATTATTTTTTCCTAATTACACCAATTTATATCCTAAAAGTTCAATTCATATCCAAAAGGTCCAATTCATATCTTAAAAGTTCAAATCATATCCTAAAAGTTCAATTCACAAGAACAAATCCTAAAAACTAAAATTTTAATTTATATCCTACGAGTTTAAACATAAACTAACTAAACAAAAGAAATTCAACCCATACCCTAAAAGTTCGATTCACAAGAACAAATTAATTTATTCTACAATTATAAATTAATTATATCTTTTTTAGTTAATTCAAGATAATTATTTTTTTCTAATTACACCAATTTATATCCTAAAAGTTCAATTCATATCCAAAAGGTCCAATTCATATCTTTAAAGTTCAAATCATATCCTAAAAGTTCAATTCACAAGAACAAATCCTAAAAACTAAAATTTCAATTCATATCCTACGAGTTTAAACATAAACTAATTAAACTAAAGAAATTCAACCCATACCCTAAAAGTTCGATTCACAAGAATAAATTAATTTATTCTACAATTATAAATTAATTATATCTTTTTTAGTTAATTCAAGATAATTATTTTTTCCTAATTACACCAATTTATATCCTAAAAGTTCAATTCATATCCAAAAGGTCCAATTCATATCTTAAAAGTTCAAATCATATCCTAAAAGTTCAATTCACAAGAACAAATCCTAAAAACTAAAATTTCAATTCATATCCTACGAGTTTAAACATAAACTAACTAAACTAAAGAAATTCAACCCATACCCTAAAAGTTCGATTCACAAGAATAAATTAATTTATTCTACAATTATAAATTAATTATATCTTTTTTAGTTAATTCAAGATAATTATTTTTTCCTAATTACACCAATTTATATCCTAAAAGTTCAATTCATATCCAAAAGGTCCAATTCATATCTTAAAAGTTCAAATCATATCCTAAAAGTTCAATTCACAAGAACAAATCCTAAAAACTAAAATTTCAATTCATATCCTACGAGTTTAAACATAAACTAACTAAACTAAAGAAATTCAACCCATACCCTAAAAGTTCGATTCACAAGAATAAATTAATTTATTCTACAATTATAAATTAATTATATCTTTTTTAGTTAATTCAAGATAATTATTTTTTTTAATTACACCAATTTATATCCTAAAAGTTCAATTCATATCCAAAAGGTCCAATTCATATCTTAAAAGTTCAAATCATATCCTAAAAGTTCAATTCACAAGAACAAATCCTAAAAACTAAAATTTCAATTCATATCCTACGAGTTTAAACATAAACTAACTAAACTAAAGAAATTCAACCCATACCCTAAAAGTTCGATTCACAAGAACAAATTAATTTATTCTACAATTATAAATTAATTATATCTTTTTTAGTTAATTCAAGATAATTATTTTTTCCTAATTACACCAATTTATATCCTAAAAGTTCAATTCATATCCAAAAGGTCCAATTCATATCTTAAAAGTTCAAATCATATCCTAAAAGTTCAATTCACAAGAACAAATCCTAAAAACTAAAATTTCAATTCATATCCTACGAGTTTAAACATAAACTAACTAAACTAAAGAAATTCAACCCATACCCTAAAAGTTCGATTCACAAGAATAAATTAATTTATTCTACAATTATAAATTAATTATATCTTTTTTAGTTAATTCAAGATAATTATTTTTTCCTAATTACACCAATTTATATCCTAAAAGTTCAATTCATATCCAAAAGGTCCAATTCATATCTTAAAAGTTCAAATCATATCCTAAAAGTTCAATTCACAAGAACAAATCCTAAAAACTAAAATTTCAATTCATATCCTACGAGTTTAAACATAAACTAACTAAACTAAAGAAATTCAACCCATACCCTAAAAGTTCGATTCACAAGAACAAATTAATTTATTCTATAATTATAAATTAATTATATCTTTTTTAGTTAATTCAAGATAATTATTTTTTTCTAATTACACCAATTTATATCCTAAAAGTTCAATTCATATCCAAAAGGTCCAATTCATATCTTAAAAGTTCAAATCATATCCTAAAAGTTCAATTCACAAGAACAAATCCTAAAAACTAAAATTTCAATTCATATCCTACGAGTTTAAACATAAACTAACTAAACTAAAGAAATTCAACCCATACCCTAAAAGTTCGATTCACAAGAACAAATTAATTTATTCTACAATTATAAATTAATTATATCTTTTTTAGTTAATTCAAGATAATTATTTTTTCTTAATTACACCAATTTATATCCTAAAAGTTCAATTCATATCCAAAAGGTCCAATTCATATCTTAAAAGTTCAAATCATATCCTAAAAGTTCAATTCACAAGAACAAATCCTAAAAACTAAAATTTCAATTCATATCCTACGAGTTTAAACATAAACTAACTAAACTAAAGAAATTCAACCCATACCCTAAAAGTTCGATTCACAAGAACAAATTAATTTATTCTACAATTATAAATTAATTATATCTTTTTTAGTTAATTCAAGATAATTATTTTTTCCTAATTACACCAATTTATATCCTAAAAGTTCAATTCATATCCAAAAGGTCCAATTCATATCTTAAAAGTTCAAATCATATCCTAAAAGTTTAATTCACAAGAACAAATCCTAAAAACTAAAATTTCAATTCATATCCTACGAGTTTAAACATAAACTAACTAAACTAAAGAAATTCAACCCATACCCTAAAAGTTCGATTCACAAGAATAAATTAATTTATTCTACAATTATAAATTAATTATATCTTTTTTAGTTAATTCAAGATAATTATTTTTTCCTAATTACACCAATTTATATCCTAAAAGTTCAATTCATATCCAAAAGGTCCAATTCATATCTTAAAAGTTCAAATCATATCCTAAAAGTTCAATTCACAAGAACAAATCCTAAAAACTAAAATTTCAATTCATATCCTACGAGTTTAAACATAAACTAACTAAACTAAAGAAATTCAACCCATACCCTAAAAGTTCGATTCACAAGAACAAATTAATTTATTCTACAATTATAAATTAATTATATCTTTTTTAGTTAATTCAAGATAATTATTTTTTCCTAATTACACCAATTTATATCCTAAAAGTTCAATTCATATCCAAAAGGTCCAATTCATATCTTAAAAGTTCAAATCATATCCTAAAAGTTCAATTCACAAGAACAAATCCTAAAAACTAAAATTTCAATTCATATCCTACGAGTTTAAACATAAACTAACTAAACTAAAGAAATTCAACCCATACCCTAAAAGTTCGATTCACAAGAACAAATTAATTTATTCTACAATTATAAATTAATTATATCTTTTTTAGTTAATTCAAGATAATTATTTTTTCCTAATTACACCAATTTATATCCTAAAAGTTCAATTCATATCCAAAAGGTCCAATTCATATCTTAAAAGTTCAAATCATATCCTAAAAGTTCAATTCACAAGAACAAATCCTAAAAACTAAAATTTCAATTCATATCCTACGAGTTTAAACATAAACTAACTAAACTAAAGAAATTCAACCCATACCCTAAAAGTTCGATTCACAAGAACAAATTAATTTATTCTACAATTATAAATTAATTATATCTTTTTAGTTAATTCAAGATAATTATTTTTTCCTAATTACACCAATTTATATCCTAAAAGTTCAATTCATATCCAAAAGGTCCAATTCATATCTTAAAAGTTCAAATCATATCCTAAAAGTTCAATTCACAAGAACAAATCCTAAAAACTAAAAATTCAATTCATATCCTACGAGTTTAAACATAAACTAACTAAACTAAAGAAATTTAACCCATACCCTAAACTAAACTAATTCATAAATAATTGACTAATTAACAAAACTAAGTAGTTAATAAAATTAATTAACAAAATTAATTAAAACAAGACCTAAACCCTAATCCTAAATAAAATACAATGTTCAAATAATTAAAACACTAATCAATTGAAACTAATTCATAACTAATTAACAAAACCTGAAAATAATAAATAAATGGGTTGTAATTCAAACCTAGAATTTGTAGGAGATGGAGAAGGAGATCGAGGGGCGGCAATGGCAGTGGCAGAGGCGACGGCGACGGCGCGGCGACGGCTGGACGGCGAGGGGAGGCCTGGACGGTGAGGGAGAGGGGCTGGGAGAAGGAGAGAAGGGAAGGAAGAAGAGAGAAAAATTTTAGAGAAATGGGGGTCTTTCCCCATTTTTCACTTCTCTGATTTTAGAATTACCGACCAAAGTTGGTCGGTAATTTTGGTCGGTACATTAAGTGCTGACCGTTTGATCAAAAATCGATCAACTTTGGTCGGTTTTTTTTTAAAAAAAATTAAAATCTTTAACCGACCAACGTTGGTCGGTAATTTTAAATATAAATTCTTAAATATTATAAAATATTTAAGAATAATAAAATAATTATTAAAATTTAAAAAATTGGATCCAAATTACCGACCAACATTGGTCGGTAATCCAAAATTTTCTTGTCTGTCGGTAATCCAAAATTTTCTTGTCTGACCAGCTATTGACCAATTTACCGACCAACGTTGGTCGGTATTTTGTTTTAAAAAAATATAAATGTTTTTTTTCCCAGTTTGCGTCCAACCTGGACGGTTTTTGATCGCATTTTTTGACCGACCAACGTTGGTCGGTTTTTAGCAGATTTTTAGTAGTGAGGGTAGTTTGTACGCAGACTTTACCCCTACCATGGAGTATAGAGGTTGTTTTCGATAGATCCTCGGCTCCCTCCCTCCAAGAACTCCCCACCTTACTCTTGGGATTACTCGAACTCACAACCTCTTGGTTGAAAGTGGAGGGTACTCACCACTAGAGCAACCCACTCTTGTCAAATATACTAATTAATGAGGGAAAAAAATTATCATAATTTATAAATTTATTGTATAAAATAATCTCAATCAAGTAACAAAAAATATACTGTAATACTTTTTTATTCTAATTATTTATATAAATTATATAATATATAATAGTAACAATAGTAATAAAAATTTAAAATAAATTTGGGGGCCTTCAAAATTTGGGGCCTAAGGCAATGGCCTTACTGCCCAAAGCCTTAGAGCCGCCCCTGGTGACAAGAGAGATTGCTCTGATGGTAAGCAACCTCCACTTCCAACCAAGAGGTTATGAGTTCGAGTCACCCCAAGAGCAAGATGGAAGTTCTTGGAGGGAAGGATGCCGAGGGTCTATTGGAAACAGCATCTCTACCTCATAGTAGGGGTAAGGTCTGCGTACACACTACTCTTCCCAGACCCCACTAATGAGATTATACTGGGTTGTTGTTGTATAAACGGTCCGAAAATCGAACGACCTCTAACAATATAAACTACTCTTAATTTCTTCAAAGGAATTTGGGTGGAAGTAGCCTTGGAACTATCTCTAAATTAATACTAATTTAAATAAAACCAGAGAAAACTAGAATCATTCCCTTAACAAAAGAGAAGAAAATATAAGATATAGTAGAGTCAAGAGAGATAGGGTAGGCAGTTAAGGGGATGGGCGCCAAATGGAAGGCGTCGTGCACAAAAGTATCTGCGAATCGTGAGCTGTTTATGTTTGTTTGAAGGGTTGTTTCGCATTAAAATATTGGAAGCTATAAAAAGATAGAATAAAGTATTACGACTTAAAGCAATTCCGTTATAATGACAGTTTGGGATAGAATGTAAGAATATTTATATTTAAACGACTTTGTAACAAACACAGACAACGAAGCTAGCGTCTTTTGCTCTTGTCTCTTTTTCTTTTCTTTCTCGTATTCTATACCCATATTAGGACACGATTAAATTTGAATTTATTGCCGAAAAGTCCTATATTGAGGGATAAGACGTTCTCTAACAAAGACGATTTCAAACACATAGCTCGAACCCAAAACCTATAATTAAGATTAAGGATAAAAGAGCACTTACTACTTCACTACAAACTTTGTCGGTCTCTTGTCTCTCCTTATTCTCCCTCATCTAACTGTCTTTTTCACTTACTCTTTTTCCTTTCGATTTCTAAATATTTAACTATACTACTCTCTCCGTTTCAATTTATGTGGACTTATTTCTTTTTTAATCAGTGCCAAAAAGAATGTCCTTTTTTCCATATTCGAAAATAATTTACCTTTATGCATTGATTTATAGCAACACAAAATATATGTGTCTCATTTTACATCACAAGTTCAAAAGTCTTTTTTTTTTAAAACTCCGTACCTAGTTAAATATATTCACATAAATTGAAACAGAGGGAGTATTATATATTGGCGACATGAATAATTTTTAAACTTTAAGTGTATATTAACTTGTTGTAATATATTGAACCATCTAAATATCTTTTACTTGTTCCTAATGAAATTAAACACTTTGGGTTGATTTAAGGCCTAGACTTTTTAGACACTAAATTGCAATATACGCAATTTAGCGTTCTAATGTCTATTTAAATCAATTCTTGTTGGCAAATTACTCCAATAGACCAAAAAAAAAAAATTAAAAAAGAGCATCTTTGAGTTTTTTTTTTTTTTTTTGGGTCAAATAAAGAGCATCTTTGAGTTTTTATGCACACAATTGCATGTTGTTGCTTCACGTAGTTAGGAATTGGTTCATTTGACAAGTTATCGACCAGACTCCCCCACTTAAACTTACAAAATACATTAAAGTTTCCTTTTGGTGAAAAAACAACTTCAGACAAAACTTTGTTTTTCAAGATTATTTTTTAAAACACTGTTAGAAATTAAACAAAAATTAAATCCAAATGTCACATTAGCGCATGAGGGTTGCTTCAAGTGGTTACTACTAACTAGTTGGTATATCCAGGAATTATTACTATTACTATGTTTTATGTTAAATTTTTGAATTTTTTATACTACTCCATACAACTTATGGTTTTTCGTAATATTTATGCAGCGCGAATCCGAATTACCGTGGTTCAATACGAATAAAAAATATCAGGTGGAAAATAAAAAAATAAAAACTTATGAGTTCGTTCTAAAAATTGATAGTTCTCTTGTATTGGTGCTCAACAAACTATGAAGAAAATAAAAAGAAGGTATCCTCTGACTGGAAATGAATTAATGGAGAAAAATACAGCTTATCACATGGGCACTAAAAGAGGCATTTCTTTAAAAATTGATTGCCGTCTTAAGCATCAAATATTAAACTAGTTTAGCATCTATCAGAATCATTCTGTCAGGCATATTTATGAGGGATCCATCAACTACACCTAATCCCGTTATAAAAATACTCAAATATGAAAAAACATATTACCTCTGTATCAATTTATGTGAACTTATTTTATTTTTAGTCCGTGTCAAAAAGAATGACTTCTTTTCTTATTTAGAAATAATTTATCTTTATGCAATGATTTATAGCTACACAAAATATATGTGCCTCATTTTACACAACAAGTTCAAATATCTTCTCTTTTTTCTTGAACTCCGTGCCCAGTCAGATGAGTTCACATGAATTGAAACGGAGGGAGTATCTTTTATGAATTTAGTTGGCTATAATTCGAATTTAACGAAAGATTTATTTAGTTTTCCCTACTTATCATATATGAGAGAAAACATTGTAGTGAAAGAAATGTTTTTTCAAGTCACATAAAATAATAAAGTAAAATCAATTTTTCCCAATTTTCCTTTTCAAAATTTTCCCCTTTGGCTATATCAGAATCACACACTGTACACGTCACACTTATATTAGGTGTTACTCATGATTTTGGTATCCCATTTATTTTTTTCTAACTTTCTTACATGTCCAAAGCTGCTTTAGTATTTGATTATTCTCTTCGTTCCATTTTATTACACCAAATGATATTCTCGAATTTTAAATATTATTTTGAATTGTTCATTATATATTATAGTAATAATTGTGAAATAGTATTATTTTTCAATCAAAGCCTCACATGAAACCCAATATGATCTTTTAGAAAACGGATTCCTATTCGATGAGTGCATACCAAGAATTTGAACAAAAAGAGTATACAGTTATTAATATACTTATGTTAGATATAGGTGAACTTTTCAAAATAAAAGAGTATCATATAATCAGAAAATTGAGAATGGGTTGAGTAATATAGAAAAAGATTTAAGTTATGTATAGTGCATGCAGTGAAATAAATTTTTATAGTATCAATATAACTTTAACCTATTATAACATATTACTTATTATTTATTCTATATAATCAATTAATACTATTATATAAAATTAATAGAATTACATTATTAATAAACTGATAGTACGAAAGAGGAGGAGGGAACAAGGGAGTTAGCTTTTTGGAAGGTGTTATTCGAGAGATGGACTCTCATGCTAAAAAGTAGAATAGTAGTAACTGCTTTTTCTTCTTTTCATTTCATTATTATTGTCCTTGTATTATTTTTATCCCATTCGCTAGTCTCCTCTTCTGCTTCATTGTTCTTCTTCTTCTTCAAGAATACACGTCAACTCCAGCTCTTACATTCAGCTTTTCCTTCAATTCCCTTCTGTCAGTCAAATACACTTTCTTCTTTCTCTTCTCCCTCCAATTCCTTAGCCTTCTTTCCCCTTTTTCTACGTTTTCACTTGTTGACATTTGAGCATTTCGGTTCCCTCTGGTTCTTCAACGGTGAATTGACAATTTTGCTGAATACAGTTGACAATTGTTGATGTAAAATACTGTTGATCAACATCTCGAGGATTTTGATGAAACTTTTTTCTAGTGCATTCTGGGTCAGATTCTTTTTTGCCGTTTTCTCTTTCCTTTTGTTTGTCAGTTTATCCTGGTCTGAAAAGTTGAAATGATAGTTTTTTTATTTATTTTTGCTTTTTCTCTCTCATCTTTTTCTTGTTCTTGGATCGTTGATCTCGAGGAAAGTTAAAAGGTTGCTTTGACCGGTACCCTCTGGTCCTTGTGTGAAAAGTTTTTTCAGAAGGCAAACTTGTGATTTTAATAACAACGAATTGCTGAATTTATGTTGAAATTGATCTATCAATGAAGATGTGTGTCTTATTTCTGCTGTCGGGAAATCCAGTCATGAGTTGTTCACGAGAATGAATTATAAGTTGGATTCTCTCTGCTTTGCCTCTCTGTTTTTTCAGTTTCTTTTAAACTGTTTATTCTATGCATCTATTCGTTTCTATGAACTGTGTTATCTCATAATACCTTTCTATTAAATTAGATGTATCTGCTAAAGTTTGTTTGCTGAATTATGAATGTCTAATGTTTACTAGATCAGTTTAGAAAGTGATCACCAATCAACAAAATAATTAATTTTTGTTGAACTTGAATCATCTCAGGAGTCTCATATTTCCATATGTAAAAAAGCATATTAGTTTAAAGCATAGCCATTTGTTTTGCAGTTTATTGATTATTTTTTTTCTAAATACGTATAGATTTTGTCGTGGAGGATGTTCCCAGTTATTACCTAAATTAGTAATAATTTTATTACCAATGGCATGAACTTAGTGGAAATCTGGTAGGGGCTCTCACGAATATAAGTAGCTGTGGTATGAATTGGATTTATTTGCTCCTTTCACATGTTTAAGATGTCCAATGCATATTAGTATATAACAAAAAAGGCTCAGCTTTATGAATATGATTTCAGTTAGTTACCTCTCATTTCTCAATAAGCATTGCTAATTAAGTGAAAAATTCTGTTCATTCCTTTTTCCTTGGACATTGTTGTTTGTCGGGTAAATTCATCAGTTGATGTTATTGTGTCTGCAGGGTGTGGACTAGGTTTAAGGATTTCATTTCGCTGGATGGTATATACTTCAGTAAATTCTTAGTTTCACGGGGTAACATGGAGCTACCTCTATAAGGTTATGGGAAGCTTGTTGGACCTCATTGATTTTGATCAAGGAGCGATGGCAAGAAAATTTCTTTCAAACAAAAGACATGGCGGTAAGTGCTTTTCATTCTCTCAAGTTGCATCACGAGCATGATATTGTGGAAGCTAGTAATGTTGGTGGTCCTTTTTGACTGTTTGATGAATTGGCAGATCCTATTTTGGAACATTCAAGTTTATCAGGATATTAACTAATTTGAGAAAAAAGTGATGATCAAAAATTCTTTTACCACACTCTTCTTAAGTCCAAATCCTGAAGCGCAATGGTTTCTGCTTCTACTCTAGCAACTATTGCAGTATAAAGAACTTGTTGCAATACCCATATATGTATAAGCACCATATCAAAATAAAATTGAGACATTGGTGATATTGTGTTGTGGCTCTTTCAATCTCTTCTTCTTCTACTACAAAACCAACTGAAAATATGATGATACATTCATCTATTGTGCAGGCTTGGATGCTCCTAGAAATAGCATGGAGTTTCCAGTTGAAGCTTCTCAGAGGTTTGGTGCTGGAGGGGAAAACGCTCAGGTAAAAGTTTTATTATGTCATGTTCGAACATATTTGCATATGATAAAACAGCAATAAATCGGGCGCTAGGATTCTCCTGCCTCATGTAACTATGGGCTTATAGAGTATGCAGATTTTGCGAGTTCAGAATGACAAAGAACTCAATGGCTGCAACTCAGAAATTTGCTTGTACATAGGAGAATCTAGGAGTTCAGCACTTAGAAGTTCAATTCTTTGTTCTCTGTGAACATCATGAGTTAACTTGTTAACAATGCCGTTTTCTAATCTTTACAAGTTAGTTGTTTTCTATGTTCTTGCATCTCAAATCCTTCATTTGTTGTTTTTGTTTCATTTTTCTACACTTCATCAATTATTTTTATATGTTGCAAGACCAAGCTTCTGAATTTTGTGAGAGTTTTGAGATGATTCCTTCTCATTTCCATCCACATATTTGAATGCAGTGCACTTATCACATGATTGACTGGCCGGAGAAGAACTGTTATGGGAACGAGGCTCCAATGAAGAAACTGATCAGAGAAGAAATAGCTAGAAGACCAAACACAGGACATAGTGCACCTAGTGTGGTGGCCCGTCTAATGGGAGTGGATGCTTTACCATTAGATACAAGAAGATCATTGACAAAGCAGGTTGAGAAAAAGAATGATAAGAAAAATGCCAACCATCCCAAAGAGGAATGGTTGAGAAAGGTCTCCATCGATCATGCAACACAGTCCTCCAGACAGAAAATTTCGAACTCCTCTAACCATGACGAAGCATGTGATTTTGACCGACAGAGTGATAGCCAAAAACTGAACAAATATAAACCTCGAGAACATCCTCAGGAGGAGGAACTACAAAAGTTTAAGAAAGATTTTGAAGCATGGCAAGCAGCAAGGTTCAAGGAATGTTCAAAGTTTGTTGAACTTGGCACCAGTCCAAGTCAATGGCTAGCACAACAAAGCCTGAACAAGGAAAAGTTGACTATTTATGCAAATTCAATGAGAACCGCAGCTACTGAGAAACCTATAGAGCTTAGAGGGCATACAGTAACAGTGAATCCCCCTGAAAGAGGCCTTTTGGAGTATCAGAAAAATGTAAATGAACTCCATGCACCTGCACTAAATAAGGCCAACTGTGTAAGGGAAGTTACTCCGAACCCCGATTTTCAGCAGCGTCCTCTTACAAGTTCTTACCAGGGACTTGACGTTGCTTCAGCACCTACAAAGATAGTAATTCTGAGGCCTGGTCCTGACAGGATGGGGACTAACAACGAATCGTGGGCAAGTTCTCCGGGCATTTCTGAAGACAGGGGTAGTATAGAAGAATTTCTTGAGGAGGTCAAGGAAAGACTGAACTGTGAATTGCAAGGAAAGAGTTCCAAAAGGATCACTACTGTCAGAGGAGGAGGAATTGAGACCCCTTATAGCGAAATGTCACCAGATGCTAAGCAAATAGCTCAATCTATTGCAAAACATGCAAGGGAGAGTGTTACTAGGGACTTAGAAATAACATTACCTCGATCAGAGTCGACAAGGTCCTATAGAAGTGATATTCAATTTGATGGAACGAGTTCTCCTGAATTCGTCAATAGAGATACAAGGAGATTTTTGACAGAAAGGTTGAGGAATGTCCTCAAGCAAGAAACATCTCACGGTACTCATAGGCTTGCTCGTGGAAGCTCCATATCAACGCTTCTGAATAAAGAAAAATGCAGTGCTGAAGAAATCAGATACACTTGTAATACGGGAGATAAAGCCACCAACTCTGACAATCTCAAAGATGAATTAGACATGCACACCAGATCTTTCAGACGGGATACGGGCAATGATATAATGCTTGAGGAGGAACTATCCCCTAGGAACCTAATTAGATCCTTGTCAGCTCCTGTGTCGGGGACATCATTTGGAAAGCTTCTTCTAGAGGATCGACATATGTTGACAGGGGCCCATATTAGAAGAAAACATGAAACTATTGAGAAGGCCACAGGGAATGTAAAAAAACGTCAAAAGGAGAAATTCAACCTTAGGCGAAAGGTTTCCAACTTTAGTTATAGTTTCATACTTAAAGGCAGGCTCTTTGGTAGAAAAGTTCATTCTTGGGAGGAACCACATGGACAAACATACAATCTCATGAAAGATTTTCCAAGCCCACCAACTGGCACACCGAATTTTTATGAAAGACATGTAAGGAGCCTAAATAATCACTCTGATTTATACACTCTCCTAGAAAGAGTTGAAATTAAGTATCTGAATGATGCTGATTCGGCTTTACATCTAACTTTGAATATTATTTGGTTCTAGGAAAATCCCACTGAAGTACCACCAAGTCCTGCATCTGTATGCAGCAGTGTCAATGAAGAATATTGGAGGCAAACAGACTACTTCACCCCATCATCAACCTCTGATGTACATCCACTGGATGATAGCGAGATGCCTCGTGTTTTCAGAGAGATCAGCACTAATTTGAACGGTACTATTAAAAGTTTTTTTGAATGTCCTCAAACATGCATTGTTCTTTCTTTCCGATTCACTATAGCATGATCATGTTTTCTGGAAAACACACAAAGCAATTCTAACCATGTGGTTTGGGCTCATAAAATAATGCTGTTTGGGCGTTGTGCAAACTATAGAAACTTCAGCTGTGATCACATAAACATTCCTTTGACATGATTTTTGTCCCTCATCATGTGCTTGAAATAAAATAAAAAACTACATAGATCATATTCCTGGAGTTGTATCTCATCCACTTCTTTCCCTAACTTAGTACCTTCCTTAATTGCAATATGATTGGCATTACCAATTGTTATTACTCTATCTTGAAATTGTGGAACTCTAAAAGAAGTTGGTATTTTATTTTTACATGACAGAGCTAAGGAGGCAACTGAATCAACTAGATACTTATGACTCTGAGGAGACCGTGATCGATGAACAGCCAATTGAAGAGGAGATGTTGGAGATTGAAGACCAAGCCGAGGCATACATTAGAGACCTGCTTGTTGCTTCTGGTTTATATGATGGTTCGCGTGATAAATATATATCAAGATGGGATCCACTTGGAAAGCCTATCAGCAACCAAGTTTTTGAAGAAGTAGAAAAGTCATACATACAAAAAGCAAAGGATGAAGAAGGATATACAGAAGATCAATTACAGAAGATATATCACAAGTTATTGTGTGACTTACTGAATGAAGCACTTCCAAGTGTACTTGGAGGGGCTTCCACAATGTCTCGGTTCATGAAAAGTGCTGTCGGTCCTATGCCACGACCACCTCAGGGAAAGAAGTTATTGGAACGCGTGTGGGAAATAGTTGGTGTTTATGTTTACCCTCCATGGGATAGAACATCTCAATCCCTGGACAATATAGTGGACAGGGACTTGAAGTCCACCCCTTGGTCCGGATTGGTCGATGAAGATGTCAATGCTCTAGGTAAAGATATGGAATGCCAGATTATTGGTGACCTTATTCAAGAAATGGTCCAGGATATGTTGTCATAATCTTTTTTTCTCTTCCTCTTTTTCATTTTATTCTTTAGTTTGACCACTTCTATGAAGTTTTGGGACTTCTGAGTGGCCCTGCATTAGACATGTAAAATGTTTATTTGCCCAGGGGTGTTTGATTTACAGAAATTGTATGTGCAGTCTTTCTAGTATTGGATACATTTGTTCATAATATATGGCTTGATCTGGCGGTACTCAATGTACATTATTAGACTTAGGTTAGATGGTTTATTCATTCGATAAATCAGTTTTGTTTGTTATAATGTCATTATACAGCATTCAGAAAGTGTCTAATCTCCCTTTGTATGCTACCTCTACTTCTAAGCACTCTTTTCTTTACTTTTTCTTGTTTATTTTGTATTTGCAAAATGGAGTAAATTCTACAGTTTAGCATTCCACAACACACTCTGAAATATTTACTTGCTAATTCTGGTATACTGTGAATGAGTGTAAGCATCGTTGCCTGAACCTGATTGATGTTGATCAAGAAAGGCCAGGTGGTGACAATTGAGAGGTTGTGACTAAATATTCCTAGTCACACGAGAAAAGAGATCAAATGGCAAGGCAAGGTCATATGTTCATTTGGCTCCCCGCAGATTGTAGCTCACATCCAAACATCTGATTGGAAAATGGTAGAACGCCCCATGAAGCTCTGGCGAAAAGGCAAGGCCCTATTTTGTCTCTTCTCTTGCAGGAAGATTAAGTTTTAAATTAAGACCATTGGTCCGGTCAAAAAACAAAAGAAGGATTGGACAAAGACCAAAAGTTGGGTAATGGTTCACAATCTAAGGTTTCTTAGGAGAGTTGCAAATCATAAGCTGGCGTTCCAAGATTAGCCAACAGGTCCAATCAAAAGTTACTCAATATATCGTTGCAAATTAAAGTTGGACATGGACACCTAATCTTTATTTTCCTAGGCATTGGAAAATATATTTGGACTCACAAGACTTTAACTAGCCGGAAGAACCAATTTAGAGCATCATATATGATTAGGGGCGGCAAACATGCGGGTCGGGTATGGTGGGTCGAAAACGGGTAAAAATTTGACTCTGCCCATATTTAATACGGATAGAAAATATATTAATTAGTGGATAATATAGATATCCATATTATTCCTACCTTCTTGAATATGATCACTTTTGAGAGAATTTCATAGTTTTCGAAACTTGAGGAGCCTCAATTTGAGCAAATGTAAAAGTTAAACTCATTGGTTATCCATTATTTAGGTGGATAATATGGATCTTATCCATATTTGACCCATTTTTAAAAGGTTTATTATTGTATACGGGTAGAACCGAGCTCTATACTTGATCGAGGCATCTAGAACAATAGGTCAAGGCTCGGCACCTACATAAGAGATCGAAGGTACAGATGTAACTGAGCTCGATATCGAGGATCGAAGTTCGAACAAGACCATGAAATTTGCCCTCGAGTTTATCGGGGGAACGACCGACCCCGCTTCTAACGACCTCGAAGAAAAGCTTTGCCAACTCACATGACAAGTATCCATGATTCTCGCCATTGACCAATCATTACGGCGAAAATTGCGGGATTAAGTCAAAAAGGAAGCCAACGGTCTACATAATTTCTTATAAAATAATGTGTTAAAGATTTCATCTCCCCACATATGTAAAGGGAATGGAGTAATCCATTGGACTCATGGTAACATACTTAAGAGAACAAGATACTATTTTTTTCAGCTTTGTTCATATTATTCTGGCTTCAATAATATCACATCTAAATTCGAAGGAAATTAACCTTGCGAGGCTTAAGTTGTCCAATCTGCATGGTTTGCATTTATTTTTCTACTTATTCTTCCATATTAAATCTGATTTCTCATTTTGTATCAAATTAGATCATAGATCCTTAAAACCGTGAATAAATTCAATTGTTATCCGATTTTGTGGGTAACAATTTGGCGCCCACCGTGGGGTTAAGGATAATAGTGGTTATTTGATACAAATCTTCATAACACGCACTACATTACACTTTCTCTTTGAAGTATCTTTGATTTCAAGCCAAAAATGACAAACTCTCAAATAGCACCTCTACATATCGACAATGAGGCCGATCATCAAGGTGAGAATAACAACATGACGCCCGCTAATGCGGGGCCACCCGTTGATGTCGTTGGAATTCAGAATGCAGATCCAATTGATGTAAATTCACATGTGGCCATCGACGCGAACTTGCTTACCGACCCTGAAAAAAGCGTCTGTGGTGGAGCCCGATCAGCAGCTCGAAACACACAACATTGAAGAAGACGGGATTAGCCTACGCATGATGTTCGAAATGCTGCAAGCTCAATAGGTGGTGATAGACAGCTAAAGAGCCAAACCCAGGCACCAAGCAGGGTTGAACCTGATCCGCCCCAAGAAGTCACCCGCAGAACGGAACCGGGCGTGTTAAGGTCGAATGAACAAGAATCGGGGACTAACCCCGAAATTATAAAAATGCTCGAGGAGCTGACAAAGCGGATAGAATGGGGGAAAAAGAGGATCGAAGAGAACGATAAAAGGGTTGAAACCCATAATTCCATGGTAGATCAAATCCTAAGAACACCCCCGATATTGAAGGGGCTGGATTCCAAGAAGTTCGTGCAAAACCCTTTTCCCCCAAGCACGACCCCAAAATCGATCTCCAAGAAATTTTGTATGCCCGAAATACGTAAGTACAATGGAACGATCGATCCAAACGAGCATGTAACATCTTATACATGTGCCATCAAAGGGAACGACTTAGAAGACGACAAAATCGAATCTATTTTGCTGAAAAAAATTGTGGAGACCTTGTCGAAGGGAGCCATGATATGGTATCACAACTTACCTCCTAATTCTATTGACTCATTTGTTATGCTTGCAGACTATTTCATAAAAGCACATACCGGTGCCATCAAGGTCGAAACCAAGAAATCAGACCTTTTCAAAGTCAAACAGAAGGAGAACGAGATGCTTAGGGAGTTCGTGTCCCGTTTTCAAATGGAACGAATGGATCTGCCATCGTTCGCTGATGATTGGGTTGTTCAGGCTTTCACTGAGGACTCAATATTCAAAGCTCGATGGCCTAGCAGCAATTAAAGCTAAGCTTGATAGAATACCCTGTCGTTACCTGGACCGATGTATACAATCAGTATCAATCGAAAATCAGAGTCGAAGATGATCAACTCGGGGCACCTTCGAAGTCTATATATCCCGCTAGGACTCTCGATAGATCCAAGAGGGACATCGATCGTGAACCAGGATCAAACGGGGATCGATATCGGCCCTATAATGGAGATAGAATGAGCAGTGGATCGGGGTGGAACCCCGTAAGAAACGACAGGAGAAGTGATCGAGGTCGAAGCACCCGGGGGCTCGTGACCAAAAATGGCTTCGACAGGTCCCTCGGACCTAAAGAAGCACCAAGGCTATCAGAATACAACTTTAATATCAATGATGCCACCATCGTATCTGCTATCGGGCGCATCAGTGATACCAAATGGCCTCGACCTCTACAACTCGATCCATCTCAAAGGGACCCTAACCAGATGTGCAAATATCATGGCACTCACGGTCATAGAACGGAAGATTATCGGCAGCTGAGAGAAGAAGTAGCATGTTTATTCAACAATGGGAACCTTTGAGAGTTGTTGAGCGACCGAGCCAAGAATCACTTTAGAAACACGAATTCTAACAAACAGGCCGAAAAAGAAGATACTAAACCTCAACACGTCATAAATATGATCATCGGTGGAGTCGACATCCCACAAGGGCCAATGTTGAAACGCACCAGAATCTCGGTCACTACGGAGAAACGAACTCGAGGCTACATACCTGAAGGAGCCTTATCTTTCAGTGACGAGGAAGCAAAAGGGATCATATAACCTCACAATGATGCACTGGTAATATCTGTACTCGTAAATAAAACTAGAATCAAACGTGTATTAATTGATCCGGGTAGCTCGTCCAACATTATTCGATCGAAGGTCGTAGAACAGCTCGGTCTACAAGACAGGATCGTACCAGCAGTCCGAGTCCTAAACGGGTTCAACATGGCATGTGAAACAACCAAAGGGGAAATAACATTACCGGTCAACACCGCCGGAATCGTACGAGAGGCCAAGTTTTATGTAATCGAAGGGGATATGAGGTACAACGCCCTACTCGGAAGGCTATGGATCCACCACATAAGAGCAGTACCCTCAACTCTTCACCAAGTGTGAAAATTCCCAGTCCCAGGGGGGATCAAAACAATCTACGGGAAACAACCTGCCGCAAAAGAGATGTTTCCCATCGAAGAAGTAGTTCTGATATCAACGCTCGCAACACCGAAGGAGCCGAATTATGGCACTGATCCAAAAGCCAAATAGCAATTACCGATTTCGATAATGATCTAATCAGATAAGCAAAAGACTTATGAAGACGATGATTACGGGGTTCCCCGATCTTTTATAATCCCCGATGACTCCGACGCAACCAAATCGACGGTCGAAGAGCTGGAACAGGTTGTATTAATCAAGCATTTGCCCGATCGTAAGGTATACCTGGGCACGGGATTAACTCCCGAGCTCAGGAAAAAATTTATTCAATTTCTTATAGTTAACATAGATTGTTTTGCTTAGTCCCATCTTGATATGATGGGGGTCACACCAAAAATAACCACTCACAAAGTAAGCAAGAACCCAAAAATTAATCCGGTCAAGCAGAAGGGAAGGCCTCAATCTGAGGTCAAACATGTTTTCATCACGGACGAGGTATCTAAACTCCTAAAAATAGGGTCCATTCAAGAGGTTAAATATCCGGATTGGTTAGCAACAGTAGTGGTAGTCCCTAAAAAAGGGAATAAAGTAAGAATGTGTGTAGATTACAAAGATTTGAAGAAGGCATGCCCCAAAGACTCTTTTCCTTTGCCCAACATCAATCGTATGATCGATGCCACGGCCGGCCACGAGATCCTCAATTTTCTCGATGCCTATTCCGGGTACAACCAAATACGGATGGACCCGGGTGATCAGGATAAAACCTCTTTCATCACTAAAAACGGTACATATTGTTATAATGTAATGCCGTTTGGATTAAAAAATACCGGTGCCACATACCAATACCTAGTAAATCGGATGTTCGAATAACAAATAGGAAAATCGATGGAAGTTTACATTGACGATATGTTGGTTAAATCCCTACGAGTAGAGGACCATTTAAAGCATTTGCAGGAAACCTTCAGTATATTGAAGAAGTACAACATGAAGCTGAATCCAAAAACTGCGCGTTCGGAGTCGGGTCAGGTAAATTTCTCGGGTTCATGGTATCCAGGCGAGGAATCGAGATCAACCCCGACAAGATCAAAGCTATCGAAGATATCACGGTAGTGGACAACGTGAAGGTCGTGCAAAGGCTAACCGGGCGCATTGCCGCCCTAGGGCGATTCATCTCGAGGTCCTCCAATAAGAGCCATCGATTTTTCTCATTGCTGAAAAAGAAAAACTTCACAAAGATCCCGGAATGCAAGCGGGCCTTGGAAGAACTTAAGCGGTATTTATCGAGCCCGCCACTACTTTACACACAGAGGGCAGACGAGTCACTATACTTGTATTTGGCAGTATCGGAGATAACGGTAAGTGGAGTCCTAGTTCAGGAAGAACAAGGTACGCAATTTCCAATTTATTATGTTAGCCGGACCTTGGGTGAGGCCGAAACTAGATACCCCGACTTAGAGAAATTGGCGCTCGCTTTGCTAAGTGCCTCTAGAAAACTAAAACCATACTTCCAATGTCACCCCATATGTGTCGTGACTACTTACCCATTAAGGAACGTTATGCATAAACCCGAACTCTCGGGCCGATTGGCCAAATGGGCTGTGGAAGTAAGTGAATACGATATTGAATATCAACCTCGGACTGCCATTAAGTCTCAAATATTAGCGGACTTCGTGGCCGACTTTACACCGGCCCCGATGCCTGAGGTCGAAAGAGAGTTACTAGTTAACTCAGGGACATCTTTAGAAATCTGGACCCTCTTTAAAGATGGAACCTCGAACGCCAAAGGGTCCGGACTTAGTATCGTACTAAAGCCACCAACAGGTAATATAATTAGACAATCTATTAAGACTGTGAAATTGACTAACAACGAGGCTGAATATGAGGCCATGATTGCAGGCCTTGAATTAGCCAAAAGCTTAGGAGCGGAGTTGATCGAAGCCAAGTGCGACTCCCTCCTTATTGTAAACCAAGTTAACGGAACATCCGAGGTCAGGGAAGAACGAATGCAGAGATACTTAGACAAGTTACACGTGACATTACATCGGTTCACATAATGGACTTTGCAACATGTACCTCGGGATCAAAACAGTGAAGCCGATGCCCTCGCTAACCTGAGCCGTCGGTCGAAGATAACGAGTTCAATTCAGGAGGAGTCGTGCAACTTATGAGATCGGTGTTGGAACAAGGCCACGCCGAGATCAATTCAATGAGCCTAACTTGGGACTGGAGGAATAAGTACGTGAAATATATCAGGACCAAAACACTACCCTCGGACCAAAAAGAATCGAGGGCCCTACGTACCAAGGCAGCCCGATTTAGCTTATCCGAGGATGGAACATTAGTCAGAAGAACATTTGATGGCCTTATGGCGATATGTTTGGGACCAGGGGATACCGAATACGTTTTGAGGGAAGTCCACAAAGGAACCTATAGAAATCACTCGGGCGCCGAATCATTGGTTCAAAAAATAATCATAGCCGGTTACTACTGGATCGACATGGGAAAAGACGCGAAGGAGTTCGTTCGAAAATGCGATGGATGCCAAAGGCATGCTCCGATGATTCATCGAGCAGGAGAGCCGTTATATTCGTTCTTGTCACCATGGTCGTTCATGCAATGGGGGATGGACATCGTCGGCCCCCTTCTACGGGCGCCTAGTAAGGCCCAATTTATTTTATTTATGACTGACTATTTTTCTAAATGGGTGGAAGAACAAGCATATGAAAAGGTCAGAGGTCCTATGGGCGTACGCCAAAGGAAAATGGAAAGAAGTGCTACTTGAGGTCCTATGGGCGTACCATACAACCTCGAAGTCCAGTACCAGATCCACACCATTTTCATTGGTTTACAACACCGAAGCTTTAATACCGATAGAGGTCGGAGAACCAAGCATCAGATTCTGACATGCAACAAGGGAATCGAATGACGAGGCTATGAGTACGAGCCTGGAACTATTAGATGAAAGGCGTGAAGCCGCCCTTGTCTGTTTGGGCGCCCAAAAACAGCGGATCGAGAGATATTATAATCGAAGGGCGAACCTTCGATATTTCAATACTGGGGACTTAGTATTAAGAAAAGTAACACTGAACACCTGAAACCCGAACGAAGGAAAATTGGGGCCGAACTGTGAAGGACCGTACCAAATTATCGGGATCACCGGAAAAGGATCCTACAAGCTCGGAATAATGAACGGCGAGCAATTACCAAGCAACTGGAATATATCTCACTTAAAACGATATTATTGCTAAGGCAACTTACCAAGGATGATACGAGATCCTAGGTCTGAAAGCACGCGTTGCACTCTTTTTTTCTTGAACCGATTTTGTCCCAAATGGGTTTTTCGACAAGGTTTTTAACAAGGCAACAAGCAATCGTGCTAACTTAGAATGATTACGACAGCATTCGAGGCTTCCCATCGGTCAACCTCGAACAGTGGGGGGCAATATCTTGGGTATCGAATTTTACAAGGCATTTCGACTTCGTGATTGAAGGGCCTCGATCAACGGAATTTATTGTAAGGTCCAAACGGTCAAATCAACCGTGAGCGCTCAATTCACTCGAGCCCTGTCACAAAATGTGTATACATATACAACTATTATGCAGAGGAATAAAAAATGAGACTCTTCTTTGCATATAAACATCCCGTCTTCAAAAACGTCACTTGCATTTTTCAAGGAATTTCCTACACTTGATCCCCTAAAGATATTGAGCCCAAGGGCCACCTTAAACAGAGTTCGAACATTCGCTGCACTTGGGGACTGTGGGCATTGCGTAACTTAAAAGGCTAAGGCCGTTCCGATTTAATAAAACTCGAGGGCATGAAGCCTATTTGGCATGCCCGAATCTAAAGGCTAAGGTCATTCCGAGTTAAAGATACTCGAGGGCATAAAGCTTATTTGGCATGCTCGAATCTAAAAGTTAAGGCCATTGCGAGTTAAAGATACTCGAGGGCATAATGCTTATTTGGCATTACCCAAACATAACGGCTAAGGCCATTCCGAGTTAATAACACTCGAGGGCATGAAGCTTATTTGGCATGCCCGAACCTAACGGCTAAGGCCATTCTGAGTTAATAACACTCGAGGGCATAAAGCTTATTTGGCATTGCCCGAACTTAACGGCTAAGGCCATTCCGAGTTAATAACACTCAAGGGCATGAAGCTATTTGGCATTGCCCGAACTTAACGGCTAAGGTCATTCCGAGTTAATAACACTCGAGGGCATGAAGCTTATTTGACATGCCCGAACTTAACGGCTAAGGCAATTCCGAGTTAATAACACTCGAGGGCATGAAGCTTATTTGGCATGCCCGAACTTAACGGCTAAGGTCATTCCAAGTTAATAACACTCGAGGGCATGAAGCTTATTTTGCATGCCCTAACTTAACGGCTAAGGTCATTCCGAGTTAATAACACTCGAGGGCATAAAGCTTATTTGGCATTGCCCGAATTTAAAGGCTAAGGCCAGTCCGAATTAATAAAACTTGAGGGCATGAAGCTTATTTGGCATTACCCGAATTTAAAGGCTAAGGCCAGTCCGAGTTAATAAAACTCGAGGGCATGAAGCTTATTTGGCATTGCTCGAATTAAAGGCTAAGGCCATTACGAGTTAAAAACACTCGAGGGCATGAAGCTTATTTGGCATTGCCCGAATTAAAGGCTAAGGCCATTACGAGTTAAAAACACTCGAGGACGCTTATTTGGCATAGCTCGGTTCTAACGATTACCCTCGGCAAGGCTATAAACTTAAAATATTTCGGGAAAAAATTATCGGCAACACCAAAGCCTTAACCCAAAAAGGCGATAAAGGCAAGCTTTATTCGAACCTTCGAACACAACCTAATTATTTCATGCTAAGGCATCTCGGCCTTTGTGAAAACAAATAATAAAGCAAAGAAACAATTGAAAGCTATGAAAGAGGCTATATATATATATATATCAAAGTTTTTTACAAAGGATGAATAGCTCTATTACATGTCATATACAAAGGCCAAATTGCCTCAACAAAAGAAACATTACAAAATTTGAACGGCCTAATCTTCACCGAGGGATGCGTTATCGCTTTCGAAGTCTCCCTCGCCACCAGACTCGCCCGACTCTTCAGACGCATCGGAATCCTCCTCGGGAAAAGCTAGCATTCGAGCATTGGCTTTGCATGTCTTGGCATTCTCAATTTCGTTCAATATGTCAAAATTCTGGGCATGTACTCCCTCGAGGGTCTTCCTTCGAGATTCCCACCACGCATGCTACACCATACTTTATGCATGCTGATGTATAGCCTCCGCATCAACTTTGAGCTGGGCCACCCTTTTATCAGCTTCGTTTCGGGCCGTAACGACTTCTAACTTGGCAGCCTCGAGCTCCTTGGCCAGATTCTAATAACTCCTATTGGAAGAAGAGCGTTTACGATCAGAGCTGCCTCTCCCTGACATCACTTCTTTTATATTTAAAATAAAAGAAAAAGCAAGATAGTTGGGCCCTTCTTTCACTACGCCCTTTCACTCTTGAACTACTTGAACAAGGAGCTATTCACTCCTGCTAGTTCTAATGAATTTCGCTCCAAATAGCATAAAAAGAAGCTTTCGAATTAGCAAAAGCAATGTCTCCTTGCATAATATGGATTCCAAACATTCATGATCTGGATGTGAATGAGACTACCCAGCTGTAACCTTTTCCGTTATAACTAGGCCAGAAATAGCTAAACTCAACTGAAATTGGAGTTCATCGATCGTTTTGGCCTTCGCTGAGTTCTTCTTTGCAGCCCGAAGCTGAACCTCAGCAGAAGCCAATTGTGCCCGAGCAGTTTCTTTTTCCGAGGCCAGACGGTCCATATTTTTCTTCCATTGTTTGGCCTTAGCCTTTACCGCGTCCACCTCTGCCTGAAGCTGCCAGACCTGGTCGAGTCTCTTTTGAGCCTGTAGTTTTGGGTCGTTAGCCAAAAATATCTGAATCATCATCGCTAAGATCGAATATCCGTATTACCTGCTCGAGCAAACCGGTATGCTCCTTCCAAGCCGCTTCTAACTCGGCCTGAAGCTTTTCATTAAGAAGCTTGTAAGTATCCTTCTTCTCGGCAAGATCCTGAGTCTCGGCCTCGTGACGCTTGGACTCCTCCCGGTATCGGAGAAAGGCCTCATGATGAAGCAGCGAGGCCTGCTAACACGAATGAAGATGTTAGGATTATTCACTATTGAATCTAAATATATAACAAAGGGATATGCGAAATTACCCGATTCAGCGTCTGTTGAGCTTCGTTAAAAAGCCAGGGCGCCTCTACCTCGTTTATTTTGATTTGATCCTCTTCAGTCACCAAGTACCGAAGGTAACTAGCAATTCCTACCAAGGCGAAAAGAACCCGGGCGTCCTCCGGGATGGACATATAAATTGCTTGCCTCCGAGTAGGAACAACACTCGGAGCAGGGAACTGGTTCACTAATTTCGGGCTCGAAGAGGACCCACCAGCTCGCGGGGACAGTATCTTCCTTGGTACCGGTAGGTCGCCCAAACTAGTAACATCCTCAGAAGCAGTGGAATCTAGACCGTCGAAAAAATTATGGAAAGAATTGGCTACTCCTTGGGCCCATTCGCCGAGGTAACCTTTCAACGCATGGGCCTCGTTTATCATAGAAGTTGTAAACGAAGGCGACCCAGAAAGGTCAATCACCCCAAGCACCTGTTTAGGTACGTTATCTTCTAACCGGGGTGTACCAATCATATTTTCTTTCTCGACCTCACTGGCTCGGGCCAAATCGATCTCGACCCTCTCGGAGACTTCAGCCATTGTTTCTTCTACGGCCTCCACGGCTCGAGGCATTTCGGATCTGCTTCACACGCAGGCCACTAGCTCAGAATTTTCTTCTTCCTCGGACTGATCCCTCAAACGATTGAGTAAGTCCGATGAAAGTTCTCGGACGCTAGTTTTCTTAGGGTTCTGCGCAAGTCGCTTCCTCGCTCTTCTTCTCTTTGCCCTATTTCGAAGTAGGGGAATCGGCGTGTATATCAACATCGGCTGATGGAGGCCTCATCTCGACGTCCTTTCCTAAACCTACAAAATGAAAATATAACGGATCAGATACTGATGATGAAAAAATGAGATCATATGTATTATTAGGGGAAAACCCTTACCATGATTACAGGCCTCCCTGTTATACCCTATTTTAACATATGTCAAACTAGAGTACAACATATAGGTAATTTCGAGTTTGATTAAGGTAATAGAGTTGCCACCTAATTATTTTTTAAGGTGAATTAGGACACCTAAATTGATTAAAGTAATTTAATAAGGGGTTGGCCTGGTGGTAATTGACTTGAGCCTTGGGGTTTACTCCCTTTCAAGGTCTCAAGTTCGAAACCCACTGGGTGCAAACAATTTCTGAGGGTCATCGGACTGGGTAAAACCTTAATTAACCGTGGTGCACTTGCGGGAAACTCCTTGCCGAGGGCCTGTGCACCCCCGGGATTAGTCGGGGCTCAAAGAAACTCGGACACCCGGTGCAAAATCAAAAATAAAGTATAACTCTGTTAATGGTCTACTTAACCTAAAGATTCTACGTAAGGTTTCAATTAATCTAAAAGGAAGGTTTTTAAGGCACCCTTTAAGATCCATATTAAATGGTTAACCAAAAGGATTAAAGTTAATTAAAGCTAAATGTTGTAATGTAAAAAAAAAATGATAAAAAAGGTAATAACTTTGATTTGAAAGAAAGATTGCCACGAAAAAAGCCAATTTCAAAAGCACGATTTGAAGAAATTCAAACGAAAAATCCCATGTTGCTTTTAAAATGGAATTAAGTTATTTCAGAACAAAATGAGTTGAGGGCAAAATGTCTTATATTAGGAAGAAAGTACACTTCTGCCACACAAATAGATTAAGGAACCAAGTAAATCAAATGTGATTGCAAAAAAATGTCAGGCTTTATCAAACACCATTGTTTATAGTCACGCCCTCTCCAATGTATCCAAAACTTAAGAAAGAAAACCAGGTTTTGACTTGGGTAAATAGCGAGCTTAGCTGTTTCAAATACTACCCCAAAATTAAATTGGTCTATTACCCTCACTTTTTAATAAAAAATAAAAATCTCCATACCTATGTCATATTCTATGAAAAAGGTATCTTCATTATTAGCTAGAGTAAAGCTTTTAAATAGTTAAAAATGTTAGTTATAACAAACCCATAATCAAAACAAATATGCCACTAAACAAACAATATTGTTAGTCACAATATCGGAAAAGCAACATAAGCTAAGTAACAGTGAAATGATCGAAAGCCAGATTCGGCTTCCAACAGAAGATTTTATATTCCATGATCTGTTGTCTAGATGATGCAAAAGCTGGAGAGTAAGGGCATGTGGATTCCATATGGTTGGCAGCAGCGTCGAGACTCGCATTGAGACTCTTTCTGGCTCCATGGTACAGATGAATTAGAAAATATTCTAGTATCTTTTACAGTAAGAAAAATGAGAAAGTTGCATCAAATCCTTAATTATGTAAACATTTACATAATCCTAACAAATGTTAAGCAAGTCCGAAATCTTACGACATTCTTCGCATATCATCAGCTTTAAAAAAAAATATTTTGGTAGAGTAAAAACTACAAGCTGCAAACAATTAGTTTCTTTAGACTAGACAAAACACTATTTAAGTCCTAAATGTATGTCTAACTAATAAATATGTACACTTTTCTATTCGTACTTAAGTTACTTCAGATGATTCCATATTGTTGATGTCAAAAACTTTTAAAATGTACCAACATGGACTTGTTTTATCTATCAAACGAGCAGACAGGTAGATTTTCCTATAGGCATGCTCTCTAAAACATAAAGTCTTTTTTTTAATCATTTAAAAGCAGAAAAAAAAAAAACAGACATATTAGTACTTTAACAGAAAAAAACAATTCTTATGTCATATTAACAATTGCTTAATAAAAGTACTATTGATTAAACAGGATATCCTTTCTTCTACCTAAAAAGCATGGTATCTAAAGGGTGGAAAATAAATCGGCACTAATAGCACTCAAATAAAATAGACAACAAATCATGAATATGTTGCGAAGAATCGACAGAACATAAAAGAGGGGGAAAAAAAACGAACACTGACCTTGTTGGGTGCAGTGAACCGGGATGATGTTGGCCTCGAATCTGCTCTCTCGTTATGAAAAGATTCGAACCTCGATCGGAAGAGAAAAGTTCTGTAAGAAATTTTTTTGAGTGTTTAAGAGACTATAACAGTGATGAGAGTGGCAAAGTAGTAGTGTTCAAAAGGTGACTGGTTCGTGTGTCTAGTCACTAGTGTAGGCGGCTGAACCTCTTTTTTTAACAGAAGGTAAAAAAGAGTATTTATAGAAGAAAATTAGGGTTCTCCCAACGGTGAATTTGGGCGGGATTTGAGAGGCAAAAACAAGAGCCGTTCAAATTTCGAACGTTGGTGATGGCAGAAGTATCAGAAGCAAGGACGAAGAAAAGCTTCACCCTTTTTAATTCCATTTGTCCTCATCTGTGATCTTTAAAGATTTGGCCAAAACTTCTGGGATTCCTTATCAATTTGATTCAGAGTTCAGCTCGAAATGGCCATGCACCTTTTGATTGCGAAGGATGAAGTTTAAAGACTTGTCTAATTATGGAGATGGAGCCAAAAATGGCTTTGACATCGAAGAGAGAGGCAAACGGGTGAAGAGCAACGTTTTGGGGGAAAGAAGACAAGAATACCTTGCTGATGTATTAAGATAGTCTTGGGCTAAAATTAATTGGGCTGTATCTGATGGGCTGATTTGAAGTGTGGCTGAAATATGGGCTGTTGAAATTGTCCTGAAATTCCTTTCTTCTTGTACTTCTTCTAAGCTTCTAAGTTGGTTCAAATACTTAATCTTTAAAATACATTATACAATAACAATAGTAGTAGTAATAATAATATTAAGTAATTAATAATAATAATAATAATAATACTAATAATATTATTATTTAGTAGCAATAGTAATCGTGGTGATAGTGGTGGTGGTGGTAGGAGTAGTAATAATAATAATAATAATAATAGTAATGATAATGATGATGATGATGATGATGATGATGATCATAATAATAATAATATTATTAGTAACAAATATAACAAAAAATATTAGTAAAAATAAGGAATTTAAATTATTAGTAACTTAAAAGCTCAAGAGAATTAGTTAGAAGAAATGAGGGACAAAATTGAATGTCAACACTCCCATCGGCCCTTCGAGAGCTCACGCCATAAGCGTTCAGAATAAGGTCTCTGTGTCGCAATGCCCTCGACCCACTCTTTAAGTTCGGGAATGGGGTTCGGCATCTGGGCAACAGCTGCATCACATAACATCGATGAGAAACCAAACAGAATGAAAAGCAATAAAAGGAATACCGAAGACAAAGCTAAGCTTACGTTTCATGTTCCATTTCTTAGGGAACGGCATGCCCGCGGTCGGGATTAAGTCTGAGGTCCTCACTCGAACAAATCTACCAAACCAACCTCGGTCGCGATCCTCATCGATACTCGAGAACAAGGTCTTGGTGGCTCGGCGTGCAAGCTTAATTAACCCTCCTCAGTAAAATCGAGGGCTATACAGGCACATGAGATGGTCGATGGTGAATAGACATCCCTCGACCTTGCTCACAAAGAATCGAAACAGAATAACGATCCTCCAAAATGAAGGAAGTATCTGCCAGAGCGTCACATCATACCATTTGCAAAAGGCTATGATAACCGGGTCTAGAGGACCCAACGTGAAAGGGTAAGTATAAACACTTAAGAAACCCTCCACGTAGGTGGTGATTGATTCTTCGGGGGTGGGAACTACTACGTGTTTGCCTACCCAGATGCAATCCTCTTTAACCTTATCGAGGATGTTGTCTGTGATCGTACATATGTACCTCGAGACCGGTTCACATCGATCCGGTACCATGGGCGTGTTCTCAACCTTGAAATCATCCACAGTAGGGCACCCAGCAGGGATGTATGATCTCAGATAGGGTTCCTTAGTAGCAGCGTGAGGAGCGTTTTCAGAAGGTTTTGAAGAAGAAGGTGTTTCTTTTTGAGGAACAGACTTTGAAGTTTTTACCATTTTTATAAAAAAAAAAATAAAGGAATGAGATTGTTGATAAGGGGAAGCTTCGAGGTTGGCAATGAGAAAACCAGAAGAGGAAGAAGATGAAGTTCTTAGAACGCAAGAAGGATTTGAGCGCAAAAGTTCTAACAAACGAATTAAAGGGTATTTATAGGCTCCTCAAGCGGCGGTTCATCTCCAGAGGTAGCCGACCACCAACTGACATACATTTAATGCCTCGAAGACCGGACTGACGGGACGTTTTCACTATTCTTATCACCTACGTCATGTAACCGTCGTCATGATTTATCGAAGTAAGGACCGAGGGTTCATATCGTTTTTAATCCAAAAACAGGAGACTATCTATATACGGGTAGAACCGAGCTCTATGCTTCATCGAGGCATCTGGAATAATAGGTCAAGGCTCAGCACCTACATAAGAGATCAAAAATACATATGTAACTGAGCTCAATATCGAGGATCGAAGTTTGAATAAGACCATTAGATTTGCCATCGAGTTTATCGGGGGAACGACCGACCCTGCTTCTAACGACCTCGAAGAAAAGGTTTACCAACTCACACGACAAGTATCCGTGATTCTCGCCATTGACCATTCATTACGGTGAAAATTATGGGATTAAGTCAAAAAGGGAGCCAACGGTCTACATAATTTCTTATAAAATAATGTCTTAAAGATTTCATCTTCCCATATATATATAAAGGGAATGGAGTAATCCATTGGACTCGTGGTAACATACTTAAGAGAACAAGATACTATTTTTTCCAGCTTTGTTCATATTATTCTAGCTTCAATAATATCACATCTAAATTCGAAGAAAATCAACCCTGCGAGGCTTAAGTTGTCCAATCTGCACGGTTTGCATTTATTTTTTTACTTATTCTTCCATATTAAATCTGATTTCTCACTTTATATAAAATTAGATCACAAATCCTTAAAACCGCGAATAAATTCAATTGTTATCCGATTTTGGGTAAACAATTATCTAACCCATATTTTTAGTGGATAATATGGATGGATAACTATTTTTTTAATCCATTTTGCCACCACTAATGTATGATTCCAAATCAAAGCGAGACAAAATACTCTCTCTTTTTTCTTCAAAAGAATTTGATTTATAAAAAATGCCCTTCCTCTCCTAATTAATTTCCAACAATACCAATATTATTATTAATAGGTTTTGTGTTTTTCAATACAGAAGGAATAATTTTCAGAGTAAGAGGATAGCTTCTTCCTTTTTTTAATTATATGGACTTCTTGCCTAAAATTTGCGATCCGAATTCGGAAACTCTGATTTCATGTTACTCGTTGAAAGTTGAAACAGTGTTGTATGGTAGCTAGTCATTTTCGGATCGGAGCAGACTCGACAGGGAATTTAAACTCCCTTTCTCTTTAATTCTGGCCAATTAATTACGCGGGTGGACTGGCCTAGCCATGTGATGCGGCGGCGCCGCGGAGGAGCACATGACACGTCGGCATTTGAGGTGTAGCCCAATTGTCTAATAGTATCAAGTTATTGGTTTGACTAATTAACTCACTAGAAAGACGTAGCATCCTCCACCGAAAAATTCTTTTAATTTGATAATTGCATTTGAGACTTCTTAAGCTATGACTAAATGTGACATAAACATCAAGAAAAAAAAAGGATTGAAATTAAAGTAGGGTCGACAAAAGTTCACATGTTAAACCAGATTCTGATTTGACTTGGTTTACTTTTAGTGTTTTTTGCTTTGACGAATTTTGTCATTATGTTCCAAATTCAATTAACATTCAACATTAAAAATGAAAACATAAAAGGACAGAAGGTTGTGCATGTGCACTTTTACATGTGATACCATGACCTCTTGATCCGTTTGTGAGGTTCCAGATAATTATTATATGAAATACGTGTAATATTAATGTTTACCCGAAAAAATGGATAGAGTTGAATTTATACGCCGTCCCGAGGATATGTGGCGTAACTTAACACAAAATGTAAGGATAAATAGAAATGTAAATATAGATTGCAGAGAATGTGAAATAGATAAGGTTGTTAGGAACAATAAATCTTAGGATTCAACAAATATAATCAATCTAAAAAATCTGAAAGAACGATTCTTTACTATAGAAAAATATAGCGCTTTTATTACAATGTAAGCCTGAGAAAAACTTATTTTACAAATATGGTAACCAAGCCCTTTTATAGTGGAGGGATTTGGCTATAAGCATAATAAAATAAATATTTAATGGGAGACCCATAATAAGTCAGCTTTTTTACAATTTCTGTCAAGATTCTCTCTAGTGGGATTGCAACGGCTTTTGTCTGCGAGCTCGATCTTGCTTAGAACCATTGATTTTGGTTTGAGCTTGATTTCGACTCGAGCTCTTGATCTTGGTTCGAGAACGATCCTCGCTCGAGCCCTTGAATTGATTCGAGGTCAATGTTGATTGGTCTCTAGATTATCAGCATGATAGATCTACTCTGCATCATGGTTCGATTTCGATTCGAGCTTGATAATGATATCGACCTCGACACGGATCGGCCTCCCCGGGTTCGAGGTTAGTTTGTTCCACCTTCGGGATCTTACCTCGATAGATCATCGTTCGAACTCGATCGGACGTGCTAAGGCCGAAATCTATTTCGACCGTATACAGATAGTCCCCTCGTTTCTTAGAAAGAATGTGGCGAGAAACGATATGATTTTTTAACGGCTCGATCGATTATAACCTGACGTTTCCATCAATTTCGACCATGACGCATCTAGTAGCTATCCCGTCGGTTTAGTCTTTCAAGACATTTAATGCATGTCAGGCGGTGGTCGGCCACCGCTGATACTGAACCGCCATCGCTTGAACCTATAAATAATCCTTTCTTTTATCTTTTACCACTTTTACATCTTCTATCTTCCAAATTTCATAAGTTTTTCTTCGTACTCTCCAACTTACCAGTAAATCTGTAATTTCTTTCTGCAAAAGCCCCTCCTCAATTTTACCAAATCTTTGTCATTTTTCTCTATTCCTTGCTTCTGAACTAGAAAATGGCGAAAACGCCATAAACCATCCCTCAAAAAGAGAAAACTTCATCTTCACAGTGTGCCGCCGATGATACGCCGGCAGAACCACGGCCTGAGGAGTGCGTTCCTGGGGCGTGCGTCCTAACTTATGATTTCAAGGTCGATAAAGGATCATCGGTGCCTGGTCGATGTGAACCGATATCGAGGTATATATGTTCGATAACCGAGAATCACCTCCAACAGCTAAAGAAAGATTGCAATTGGGATAAAAAAGAAATAATGATTCCTTCTTCTGACGAAGATATCACTTCGCACGTGAGAGGGTTTTTGAATATGTATTCTTATCCTTTCACGTTGGGTCCCCTCGATTCCGTTATCATTGATTTCTGTCGTCAATACCAAACAACCCTAGGTCAGGTCCACCCTTATTTTTGGCGGATCGTTATCCTGATCTGATATTTTGTAAGCAAAATCGTGGGGATGTCGTTCACCCTCGACCATCTTATCCGATTATACCGTACTCGACTTTTTCGAGGAGGGTTAATAAAACTTCAGCGTCGGGCTACCAAGGCTCTGTTCTCGAGTATTGACGAGGACATGGACCGGGGTTGAATGGGCAGGTTCGTTCAAGTAAGGACTTCGGACCTGATTCTGACTGAAAAGATGCCCTTTCCCGAGGAGTGAAATATGAAACGTAGTGTGATATTGTTGTTACTTCTACCTTGTTCTTTCATTTATTCTCTCATCGACACTCATCTTTTTGTGATGTAGCGGTTCCCTGGATGCCCGGAGCAGTTCCCGATCTCAAGAACTGAGTACGAGCCCTTGTTTCGACCTCCACATACGCCGAGCGCTCATGGCGTGATTTGTCAAAGGGTCGGTGGGAGGCCAAAAATCACGGTAAGCTCATTTCTCGTACTCTTTGATGATCTGAACAAGATGGTTTTCAAAATATTTTATTAAGGTTTTCCATATGCAGGTTTTAGTAAAGACGCGATTTTAAGGCCCTTGTTCAATAAGGAGGAAATTTCGGCCTCTGTTCCAAAGCCGGTGAAGGAAAATAAAAGGAAAAGAGCCTTCGTTCCCGAAGATCCAAAACCGAAGAAGAGGATAGCTCATAAGCCGAATAAGAATGTCATTCCTTTGACCGTGGAATCCGTTCTGCGTCTAAGGGATGAAGATAAAGAAGAAGAAGAAAATGATGAGTCTGCACTGGTGGTCATAATGAAGAGAACCACCGATGCCTCATCGGCGGCTGGATCAATGATGCTCCATGAGGTTCCGCCTCGAACTAAGGATATACCAGAGAAAGATTCGGGTAGAGTCCCCGAACTATCGGATATCAAAGACGCATCTCATCGGAGTCAACGGGCAGGGGATATGACCGAAGGGGCCCTCTAACCCCTTCGAACCGAGGAGAATGCTCCAGGCGATTCATTTGGGGCAGCAGCAATCGAGGATTCGCCTACCTTTCCCGCTTTCCGCAGGGGTGATTCGGGAAGCTCAAGCTCTGGGAGGCCTCGATTTAGACAGGCCTCACGATAAAGAAGATCCCTTTCGTGACCTGTTTACTGGCACTGAGGATGTTGCCGGTGCTGGTGATGAATCGGATCTTTTTCACGGATTGCGGCAGGCTTTGAATCAGGTGAGCTTTTAAAATTATTTTGTCAGTACTATCTTTATGTTCATTTTTCATTAACTTCACATCTTGTTTTTTTGTAGGCAGCGGCAGTTCATCGAGAACAATGTTCTCGATCCCAAAATGAGCTGCATCGATACGAGGCCAACCTATAACGGTCTACTGACGAGAGAAACTCCCTTAGACTTTCCTTAGGGTAGAGAGAAGAGGAAATAAAAGACCTCCGAGCTGAGCTGGCCAAGGCTTATCGAGATCAGACCGATTTGTCTGAGCAGGTAATGATGTTTTTGAAAGCCTATGGGATTGATACCAGAACGATAGCTAATATTTCGGTCTCACAGTTGCAGCAAAAAATCGAGATGATAGGGAAGCTTCGTGAGGAGGTCGACGTGATAAGAATGGAGTCTTTGCGGTGAAAAGAAGGTATGGACCGCTTTGCTGCAGAAAAAGAGACTGCTCGAGCCCAGTTATCATCGTCCGAAACCCAACTTCAGAAAATAAAGGAAAAAGACCTGGTTCAAGCAAGAAGAATTGAGGAGCTTGAGGCTCGGTTGGCCTTTGTACTTGCCAAGGCCGAATCTGATGCCGAAAAGTCAAAGGCCGATGCGGATGCGCTTGTGGCCGTCTATCGGGCCGATGCTGAAGCTGCCCAAGTCCAGGCAAGAGAGGCAGCCGAGTCTGCCGATACTCAAGCATATTGGGTCTCTGAACTTGCTAAGTGCCGATCCCGAAGGGAAACTCTCGAGGAGATTCATGCTCGTGGTTTCGATCTCGCTGAAGAGATAAAAAGGGCCAAAGAACTCGAAATCGATGCTGAAGCTCTAGTTTCTGATGGCGATGATAATGATGATGGGAGCAAGAGCGGATCCGAGAACGGGGGGGAGCCTGATAAAGAAGAGACTGCTCCTGACCGAGAAGTTTAGTTCTTAGTTTTTACGTTGTAATCACCCATGCAGATAAATTTGTATATAGATACATCCCCTTTTTTGCCGACTTGCTTATGTTTTTGTTTCCTGTCTTGTGAGGACTTTATTCATGCCTTATGAATGTTTTCACAATGATTTAAACAACTTAATCAAATTTGGACTTCGTAGCCTCTGTAACCGAGCGAGCGCTAACTTAAACTTGGAGCGATGTAGCCCTTTGGCATATTAGTTGAGTCAATGATTCGAGCTTGAAGAAATGTAGCCCGTAGGCATAATGGTTGAGTGAGTGCTTGCTCGAACTCGAAATAAAAGTAGCCAGTAGGCTTAGTAGTCGAGTCAATGATTCGAACTCGAAGCAATGTAGCTCGTAGGCGTAATGATCGAGTGAGTGCTTGCTCGAACTCGAAATAAAAGTAGCCCGTAGGCTTAGTAGTCGAGTGAATGATTCGAACTCGAAGCAATGTAGCCCGTCGGCATAATGATCGAGTGAGCGCTTGCTCGAACTCGAAATAAAAGTAGCCTGTAGGCTTAGTCGAGTGAATGATTCGAACTCGAAGCAATGTAGCCTGTAAACGTAATGGTCGAGTGAGCGTTTGCTCGAACTAGATATAAAAGTAGCTCGTAGGCTTAGTCGAGTGAATGATTCGAACTCGAAGTAATGTAGCCCGTAGGCGTAATGGTCAAGTGAGTGTTTGCTCGAACTCGAAATAAAAGTAGCCCATAGGCTTAGTCGAATGAATGATTCGAACTCGAAGTAATGTAGCCCGTAGGCGTAATGGTCGAGTGAGTGTTTGCTCGAACTCGAAATAAAAGTAGCCCGTATGCTTAGTCGAGTGAATGATTCGAACTCGAAGTAATGTAGCCCGTAAACGTAATGGTCGAGTAAGTGTTTGCTCGAACTCGAAATAAAAGTAGCCCGTAGGCTTAGTCGAGTGAATGATTCGAACTCGAAGTAATATAGCCCGTAGGCGTAATGGTCGAGTGAGTGTTTACTCGAACTCGAAATAAAAGTAGCCCGTAGGCTTAGTGGTCGAGTTTATCTTAATTCTTATTGCATAATAAATCTCAAAATAGAGGAATTTTCCTTGGATATAAGATGCCGATAAAGAAGAGAACTTTCTTCGCACGTTATTACACGCCTGGGTTCGGGCCAATCTATATGATCATGGTTCGTTTTGACCATTTGGCTCTTACAATTTTTCCTATTGGAACCCTGTTGTTGTGAAATAACTTTCTTGCGAGGCCTCGGATATTGTTGTAAATGTTGCACGATCAATGGTTGCCTCATTAAAAACCTTGCCGAAAAACCCATTTAGGATAAAACCGATCTAAGGGAAAAAGAGTGCAACGCATGCCTTCAAGCGAGAGATCCATCTTAGCCCTTTGTTCGGACTTCTGTAGGGGTCAGTTTTGAAATATAAACGAATATGGAAAGGTCGTACCTTAGCAGTAGTACCGTTTTAGATGTGATACATTCCAGCTGCTTGATAGCTATTTGCCATTTATAATGTCGAGCCTGTACGATCCCTTTCCGATGCTCTCGAGCACCTGATATGGTCCTTCTCAATTCGTTCCTAGTTTTCCTTCGTTCGGATTTCGGGTATTGATGGTAATTTTTCTTAACACTAAGTCCCCAGGCTTGAAATGGCGGAGCTTGGTTCTTCGATTATAATGTCTTTCGATTCGCTACTTTTGGGCGGCCAATTGGATGAGAGCAGCTTCTCGTCTTTCGTACGATAGTTCGAGGCTGGCATTCATAGCCTCGTTGTTTGATTCTTCCATCGTGAATCGAAATTTGGCACTGGGTTCACCAACTTCGACTGGTATCAATACTTCGGACCCATATACTAAGGAGAATGGGGTCGCTCCCGTACTGGATTTTGACGTCGTCCGATATGCCCAAAGGACTTCAGGCAGGATTTCTCTCCATTTTCCTTTAACGTCGTTCAACCTCTTCTTTAAGTTTTGAATGATAGTTTTGTTTGTTGATTCGGCCTGCCCGTTCCCACTGGGGTGGTATGGCATCGATAGTATCCTTCTTATCTTGTGGTCTTCCAGGAATCTGGTTACTTTGCTGCCAACAAATTGTTTTCCATTGTCACACACTATTTCGGCGGGTATCCCGAATCGGCATATGATATGATCCCAACTAAAGTCTATAACTTCTTTCTCTCTTATTTTCTCGAACGCTTGCGCTTCAACCTATTTAGAAAAATAGTCAGTCATAAATAAAATGAATTTGGCTTTACCTGGGGTCGATGGCAGAGGGCCGACGATATCCATTCCCCACTTTATGAACGGCCATAGGGATAGGACTGAATGGAGTTGCTCTCCGGGTTGGTGGATCAACGGTGCAAACCTTTGTCATTTGTCTCATTTACGAACAAATTCCTTCGCATCTTTGCCCATATCGATCCAATAATACCCTGCTCTGATTATTTTTCGAACTAGTATATTGGCTCCAGAGTGATTCCCGCAAGTACCCTTGTGCACTTCCCGTAGGATGTAATCGGTATCTCCCGGACCCAAGCATACTGCCAACGGTCCATCGAATGTTCTTCGGTACAACGTTCCGTCCGAAGCCAATGTGAATCGAGCAGCTTTAGTCCGTAGGGTTCTGGAATCTTTAGGGTCCGATGGGAGTTTTCCGCTCTTCAAGTATTCAATATACTTGTTTCTCCAATCCCAGGTTAAGCTTGTAAAATTTATTTCGGCATGACCTTCTTCGATTACCGATCTCGAAAGTTGAACAACATTCCTCAAGCCCGAGTCATCTACCTTGACCGACGACCCCAAATTCGCAAGCACATCGGCCTCATTATTCTGTTCTCGTGGTACATGCCGTAAAGTCCATTGTTTGAAATGGTGCAAAGTGACAAGCAGTTTATCTAAATACCTTTGCATTCTACCTTTTCGAACTTCGAAGGTTTTGTTTACTTGACTCACCACCAGCAAGGAATCGCTATTGGCTTCAATAACTTCTGCTCCCAAGTTTATAGCTAGCTCGAGACTTGCAATCATGGCTTCATACTCGGCCTCGTTGTTAGTCAACCTGATAGTTTTAATAGACTGCCTAATAGTGTTACCCGTGTGTGGTTTCAAAACTATGCCCAGCCCTAACCCTTTCACGTTCGAAGCCACGTCCGTAAAAAGGATCCATACCCCCGATGATGTACCTGATTTCAAAAAAAGTTCTTTTTCGACTTTGGGTATGAGGGTTGGTGTGAAATCGGCCACGAAGTCTGCTAAAATTTGAGACTTGATGGCCGTACGGGGTTGATATTCGATATCATACCCACTGAGTTCGACGGCCCATTTAGCCATTCGGCCTGATAACTCGGGTTTGTGCAAAATATTACGAAGCGGGTAAGTGGTTAACACACATATGGGATGACATTGAAAGTACAGCCTTAACTTCCTAGAGGCACTTATCAGTGCAAGTGCCAATTTTTCTAGGAGCGAATATCTAGTTTCCGCTTCTCCCAAGGTTCGACTCATATAATAAACGGGAAATTGCGTACCTTGCTCTTCTCGAACTAGGACACCGCTTACGGCGACTTCCGATACTGCCAAGTACAAACAAAGTTTTTTGTCTGTTTTTGGAGTGTGAAGTAGTGGTGGGCTTGATAGATATCGCTTTAGTTCCTCTAATGCTTGTTGGCACTCTGGGTCCAAGCAAAATCGTTCTTCTTTTTTAGTAGAGAGATAAATTTGTGACTTCGGTCAGATGATCTTGAAATGAACCGGTCTAAGGCTGCAATCCGACCTGTTAGCCTTTATACGGTCTTCACGCTGTCCACAACGACGATGTCTTCGATGGCCTTGATTTTATCGGGGTTAATCTCTATTCCCCGATGTAATACCATGAAGCCGAGGAACTTTCCCGAATCAACCCCGTAAGCACATTTTTCGGGATTGAGCTTCATGTTGTATTTCCTCAAAATTTCGAACGTTTCCTGCAAATGGGTCAAATGGTCCTCTGCGCGCAGGGATTTAACTAGCATGTCATCAATATAAACTTTCATTGATTTTCCTATTTGTTTTTTGAATATTTTATTTACTAGGCGTTGGTAAGTAGCCCCTGCATTCTTTAGCCCGAAGGGCATCACATTATAACAATACGTTCCATATTTGGTGACAAATAAAGTATTTTTCTGGTCCTCCGGGTTCATCCGGATTTGGTTATACCCGGAATAGGCATCAAGAAAAGTGAGGATCTCGTGGCCGACCGTGGCATCTATCATGCGATCGATGTTAGGCAACGGAAAGGAATCTTTGGTGCATGCTTTATTTAAATCCTTATAGTCCACACACATTCTAAGTTTGTTCCCTTTTTTAGGGACTACAACTACGTTGGCTAACCATTCGGGATATTTCACCTCCTAAATGGACCCTACTTTGAGAAGCTTGGTTACCTCATTCTTTATGAATGCGTGCTTTCCTTCGAATTGTGGTCTTCTCTTTTGCTTCACCGGTCTGAACCTAGGGTCTAAACTTAGCCGATGCGTCGTTATATCCGGCGGGATCCCTGTTATATCTAAATGGGACCAGGCAAAACAATCGATGTTATCGATAAGAAATTGAACGAGTTTCTTCCTGAGTTCGGGGCTCAACCCCGTTCCCAAGTATACCTTTCGCTCGGTCCAGTGCTCGATTAATGTGACTTGCTCTAGTTCCTCGATTGTTGATTTGGTGGCGTCGAAGTCCTCAGGAATCACGAAAGATCGAGGGACCCTTTGATCATCATCCTCTTCGATTTTCTGGTTGTCTGGCTGGGTCGAAGCTGATGTCTGTGATTGCTATTTGGTGTCCCGTTCTCCTTCCGAGCCCGATGCTTTTATCGGCAAAGGTGAGGACATTGGTTTAGTTCCTCGACGGCGAACATTTCCTTCGCGGCTGGCTATTCTCCGTACACCGTTTTGACACCTCTCGATGTCGGGAATTTGAGGGCCTGGTGTAGGGTCAAAGGTACAGCTCTCATGTTGTGGATCCATGGCCTTCCGAAAAGGGCGTTGCATCTCATAGCGCCTTCGATCACGTGAAATTTTATTTCTTGGATGGTTCCGGCCACGTTTATTGGTAGGATTATCTCGCCTTTGGTGGTTTCACATGCCATATTGAATCCGTTTAGAACCAGAGTTGTGGGTACGATCTGATCCTGTATGCCAAGTTGCTCTACTACCTTCAATCGGACGATGTTGGCCGAGCTACCTGGATCGATTAACGCACGCTTAATTTTAGTTTTATTCATGAGTACGGATATTACCAGTGTGTCGTTATGAGGTTGGATGACCCCTTCTGCATCTTCATCATCAAAGGACAAAGTCCCCATGGTACGTAATCTTGAGTCCGAGATCGCTTTTCCCTCACAATCGATATTTTAGTGCGTTTAAGCACTGGTCCTTGAGGGGTATCGATGCCGCTGATGATCATGTGGATGATGTGCTGTGGTTCTTCTTTCTCGTTTTGCTTGCTGAAATCCCTATTTTTAAAATGGTCCTTCGCCCTATCACTCATAAATTCCCGAAGGTGCCCTTTGTTAAATAAGCGGGCTACTTCCTCTCTTAGTTGCTTGCAATCTTCCGTTCTGTGGCCATGGGTACCATGATATTCGCATGTTTGATTGGGATTTCTTCGGGCAGGATCGATCTGCATGGGTCGAGGCCATTTAGTGTCTTTGATGCGTCCGATGGCCGACACGATAGCGGATGCACCAACGCTGAAGTTATATTCTGATAATCGAGGTGCTTCTATAGGATCAGCATATTTATCGAATGCGCTCTTACTCATAAGTCTCCAAGAATTTTGCCCTCGATCAATCCTTCGATTGTTCCAAACCGCATTGCGTGCTGAACTGTTATTCACCCGATCTGCGACGTACGGTCGATATCGATCTTTATTTGACCTTTGTTCTCTGTCGATCTCCTTTTGGTTTTTAGTAACTATCCTGTTCTGATGCACGGGTCGGTACGGAGCTCCCAACTGATCATCCTCGATCCTAATTTTTGATTGGTATCGGTTGTGTACATCTGCCCAAGTTATCGCTGGATACTCGATCAAATTTTGTTTCAGCCGATGTGATGTTGTCGAGCTTAGCTCGTTCAACCCTTGGGTGAAAGCTTGTACGGCCCAATCATCTGTGACCGGTGGTAATTCCATGCGTTCCATTTGAAATCGGGATACGAATTCCCTCAGCATTTCATTCTCCCTTTTCTTTACTTTGAAGAGGTCTGATTTCTTTGTTGCAACCTTTATGACAACAACATGTGCCTTTACGAACGAATCTGCTAACATGGCAAAAGAATCGATGGAACTCGGTGGTAAATTGTGATACCAGATCATCGCTCCCTTCGAGAGGGTCTCCCCGAACCTTTTCAACAACACTGATTCGATCTCATCGTCCTCCAAATCGTTGCCTTTTATGGCACATGTGTAAGAGGTGACATGTTCGTTTGGATCGGTTGTACCATTATATTTGGAAATTTCGGGCATACGGAATTTTTTGGGGATTGGCTTCGGCACCGCACTCGACGGAAAAGGCTTTTGTATGAATTTTTTCGAATCAAGCCCCTTTATCATTGGTGGAGTCCCCGGGATTTGATCGACCTTGGCATTGTATGTTTTCACCCTCTTGTCGTTGGCTTCGACTCGTTTTGTGAGTTACTCGAGCAATTTAGTAATTCCGGGAGTAGTCCCCGATTCTTGCTCGTTAGTTTTCACTATGGCGGGCTCTGTTCTGGGGGTGACTTCTCAAAGTGGATTGGAATCCAGCCTGCTTTGTGCGCGAGTTTGGCTCTGTAGCTGAGCTATAGCTAATTGTTGGGCTTGTAGCATCTTAAAGATCATACGTAAGCTGGCCCTGATTTCCCTCGCATTTTGGGTGTCTTTGGCTACGGATCGAGTACCGTCCTGAATGCTTCTTTCCGGTTCGGAACGCTGATTCGCCTCCAAAGCTATTTGTGAATTGACATCCAATGGTATTTCGGCTCGAGTTTCGGGTACTTCGATTCGAGCCTCGGTGCCATCGTTAATTGGCCTTCCGGCCCCGGGTGCCAAGTTGTTGGTTTCATCTTGAAGGCCGACTTCGTTATCGATCGGTGAAGCTATTTGATTGGTGGTTATTCGTAGTTGATCCGAAATTCAAGATGTTTTCGGAAAGAAGCGCAAAGCACGATGGCGTATTTTTTCAGATTTGTATCAAATAACCATTGTTATCCTCGGCCCCACGGTGGACGCTAAACTGTTTACCCGAAAAAATGGATAGAGTTGAATATATACGCAGTTTCGAGAATATGTGGCATAACTTAACATAAAATGTAAGGATAAATAGAAATGTAAATATAGATTGCAGAGAATGTGAAATAGATAAGGTTGTTAGGAACAATGAATCTTAGGATTCAACAAATAGAATCAATCTAAGAAATCTGAAAGAACGATTCTGTACTGTAGAAGAATATAGCGCTTTTATTACAATGTAAGTCTGAGAAAAACTTATTTTACAGAAATGGTAACCAAGCCTTTTTATAGTGGAGGGATTTGGCTCTAAGCATAATAAAATAAACATTCAGTGGGAGACCCATAATAAGTCAGCTTTTCCACAATTTCTGCCAAGATTCTCTCTAGTGGGATTGCAACGGTTTTTGTCTGCGAGCTCGATCTTGCTTAGAACCCTCGATTTTGGTTTGAGCTTGATTTCGACTCGAGCTCTTGATCTTGGTTCGAGCCCGATCCTGGCTCGAGCCCTTGAATTGATTCGAGGTCAATGTTGGTTGGTCTTTGGATTATCAGCATGATAGATCTACTCTGCATCATGGTTCGATTTCGATTCGAGCTTGATAATAATATCGACCTCGACACGGATCGGCCTTCCCGAGTTCGAGGTTAGTTTGTTCCACCTTCGGGATCTTATCTCGATAGATCATCGTTCGAACTCGATTGGACGTGCTATGGCCGAAATCTATTTCGACCGTATACAATTAATTATTCTGATAATCGTGGAACTCAAATTAATTCTAATTTACAGTATGACAAAATAGAGTATATTTTGAAGGTGAGCTAGAAAAAGAAAAGAGAAGAAATTGATAGATTGAGAGGACCAAGTCACACTCACAAGTGGGGTTTATACTTTATTAAGAAGAAAACGTGCCTCATAAATTGGCCGCAACCGGCGGGTAGTTGATGGACAGGCGTACGTAGAACTTTTGGCCTCTGCTTCCTCTTCTTTTGTATTTCTCACCCATTTTCCTACTATACTAAAACATAAAATGGTCATAAAACCTGTCCAACACAAAAGCAAATCCAAAAAAAGAAGGAATAAGAGTCTGTTTGAGTTAGTTGATTAAAAGTAGGGGAAAATAACTGTCATATAGTCTCTCAGAATAATAACCTAGAATATATAATAATAACCTAGAATATATATACAAACATTATATATATATATATATATACAAATTTTTTATACTTTTGTGACTATCGGATGTAAATAGTTTCGGCTGTAGGCTAAAAGTGATCTTTGCCCTAAAAGTAGCTATCAAATGTTGAAAAATAATTTTAAGTGTTGAATCTAGTTTATAGATAAGCTGTTATGTATTTTGATAAAATTATTCAAATTGATAATAAGTTACTATAATTGATATGTTTGGAAAAATAGTGGTAAAAAATACTTTTTTGTTAAATAACTAAATGGCCTTAAAATTATTTATAAGAAAAATATAAATTAAAAAAAATTACATGTGGCAAAAATAGAGTAGATATAAAGTTAGGAATTTTGGAAGGTACTTTATCGAATAACAAATATTATTATGTATAAAAGTAATTAAAAGTTTAATCAAACTAAAAGTACTTATTAGCGCTTTGGTGTTTATTAAATGCACAGATAAGTCAAAAGTTTCTATATGCTAACTTGACTAGCATATAAACTTATCTCAAAACTCCTTAATTACAAGAATTTTTGTAACGTTTACGACTAATATAAAAAAACTCTCTATATTATCGCTTTAATTTATTTAGTTATAGCAAATTATTAAACTAGAAGTATATCTTTTTGATTATCATACCAAACTTGCAAGGAAGAATTATATGTTATTGTAAGTTAATTTAGTTTAATAGTATAAAGAATTTATGTCCACTCATTGGAATTAAACTACTAATAAAAATTATTTTAAGTTAAGTAGCATAACTAACAAGAAAGCACATAACATTCCTCTCGTTAATTAAGGTGGTCAGTGAGAATTGGTCATTTTCCTGAACATAAATAGTACTAGAAAGTGCGTACTGCCAACAATTACAGTACCTAAGAAGTACTATCCGAACCGACCGACCGGCTTTGGCGTGTACTAATGTTCAAACATTCACTCTGACAAGTGACAATTGCCTAATCCCCACGCAAAAGTACAGATATATAAAAATCATATGAATACAATTTTAGTAGTACGGATATGAGTGTATATCCGAAATTTTATGTTTTTATTTTATTGAAAATTGTTACCCCAACCATCCAACCATGAAAAAATTAGAGATGAAAATTATTTATATTTGGCACCAAATATATGTGTGGGAAAAGATTTTAAATTTATTCATTGGCTATAAATTTTTCATTTCGAATAACTAACTCTTAATTTTGAGCTTCTGCCACTTCAGATCATAGAAATGATATAAAAAAGATTGTCCAAACTTTGAATTTGAAAAAAGCAAAGGAACATTCACCTCCAAACTTTGGCAAAGGTATAGGAAAATCCCTACTTTTCCTAAAGAAAATTATATCATGGGTTGGTGAAAAATTCAGAGCCAGCTGAGCTTTGATATTTACTTTGGAAAAGTATTTGGCCTTTTTATTTTCATAAATTAATAGTCACTCTTAGGAGTGTCAATGAATTTTTAAAAACCGACTAAATCGACTGAACCGTACCAAATCGATTATTATTAAGTTTCTTTTAATAAAATTGTAGGTTTTATATAAACTTATAACCGTACCAAATAATAGGATAAATTTTTAATTTTATAAAAATAAATCAAAAAAATACCGAATCATACCAAATTAATTTGTATATGAAAAATACATTTTATATACTAAGTTTAAAACTAAGAAAGTATTAATTTTTTTTACTTGGGTTTTGGATTATGAAAATGGCTACAAGTGACCAAATAATTAATATTCAAAGTCCCAACTCTCAAATCTATTCTACATAGAAACTAAATTAGTTTTAATATCTTGAGTAGCAAGCCACTAGCAACAAGATATTGTATATCTTTCCTCTTGTAAGATTTATATTTCTCTTGTTGGATACTAATCTACTAATAAGCTCTATTCTTCGGTCCCAACTTGATTAGTATCTTTTTACTCATATAATTTATATTTCTCTTGTCTTTGCTTAATTTATTTACGCTAGAATAGTGGAATGAATTACTATTTTGGACATCTTTCATGTTCCTTTGATTATCACTTTTAAAATAGTAAAAATATCTAGAGAATTTTGCCAAAGTCATAGGCAAGTAGACACTTATCGCCTTCTAAGTTCGACTAGAAACCCTTACATGTCGTTTTTAAAAAAATACCGAAAGATTAACCGAACCGTACCGATACTGAAGAGAAAACGAGATGATTGGGACGATTTCGAAAAGTCTAATTTTGATTATACAAAATGAAATAATCAAAAAATTGATATGGTATAAATTTTATAAAATAATCGATTGAACCGAACCATTGACACCCCTAGTCACGCTATTTCAATTTATGTGACGTTTGACTCGTCACAAAATCTAAAAAAGTTTTTTTAAAAAAATTTATAATTTTAAACATGTCATAATAGTTGTATTATTATAACGCTTTTAAAATTTGTAATTTTAAATATACAATAATATTTGCATTATTATAAGACTTTCAAAAATTTGTAATTTTAAATATACAATAACGTTTGCATATAAGACTTTTGAAAGCTTCGCCGTACGTGCAATACTGAAAGTTTAAATTATTTTAAAATATAAAATATATCACTTTCCAAAACAAATTAATAGAAAAATAATATCGCAAGAATGGACTATAGAGTATATATTTTCTAGATGTGCTACTATCTAAAATCATAGAAAAGATCATATAAAAACCGAACAAAGAAAACGGTGCAAAAATAAATAAATCTTATGCCCATTATTAGGACGAACATTACCGCCCAAATTAGGCATGGTACATAACCAAATAAATCTGAGAATCCATTCCTTTCCTAAAAGAAAATCATATCATGTTTATGGGTGAGAGTAATATACCTCAATCCCAAGAGAATCATTTGGTTTTAGCCTCCAATAATTATTTTTCCTAGTCTAATAATAGACCCCAAAAAGTCATTCGAATTTTATTATTTTAAAATGGAAAATAATAAAAACTAAAAAAATTGTACCCCACATGGACTGTATATTAGTACAGGTACACTAAACGTCCAAATCTTGTCTTTACTGTGTCCACTTCAGTAGTAGTCTTCTCTCCCGCTTTTGCTTTACTTTCTCGTTACCCTTTTTTCTCTTTTTACTCACTCTCTGTTTACTTCAATTCAGACCAAAAAGAGTCACTATTATTCAATTTTGTGCTGACCCTTTTTAAGTAATTAACCAAAAGGAAGAAGAAGAAGTGGTAGAGATTATTATGGAGTGGGAAAAGCAGCAGCTACCGCAGCAGCCACCGCAGACGGCGGAGGAAATGGGAGGAGAAGGAGGGGGTGGTGGGATGTTTGTGAAAGTGATGACTGATGAGCAAATGGAAGTTCTAAGGAAGCAAATAGCAGTATATGCTACCATTTGTGAACAGCTTGTTGATTTGCACAAATCCATGGCTTCCCAACATGATCTTGCTGGTCCCCCTTTTTTTCTCTCTCTCTCTCTCTCTCTCTCCAATTATTGTCCTGTTTTGATATAGGTTTCTTTTCACAATTATAGTGGTGATATAATTGGACCCTTCTCTGTCATTCTCTAAAAAATGGATCAGATTTTGTATCTTTAGCTGCCCATTTTGTTTTCTGGTCTTCTCTTCTCTCTTCATTTTCTTCTTCATCATCTTCTTCTTTTCTGTTTAGCTCTCTTGTTTATTGGGTATTTTCCCTCTAATAATCGAGTTCAAAAACTTTAACCAAAAATAGAAAAGGGAATCATTTCAAAATTCTTACCTATTCTATCTGCATAATATTTCAAATAGTCCTTTAACTTAAATGGCCCAAAAATTTTTAGCCTCTTGGCTCGTTCCTTTTGGTATAAAATTTCATTTTATTGATTCCTTATGCTTTCAAAGTTTGAAACATCTTACCTTTTGGTATAGAATCTCATTTGATTCATTATTTTTATTCAGAATCTTCCTTTCCAAATTTAATCCTTAATGTTTTTACTCCAATATTTCCTTCGTCCAATATAGTACTATAATATCTTTGAGACCTGAAAACTTCTCTGGACTAAGAAAGAAAGAAATGAAAATTAATCTTCATTTCTTAGATTTGTTATTTTAGATGCAGTTATGGGTAATAAAGTCATCCACTACATTTGATTCACTCCTTCAAAATGACCAGGTCAATAAACCCTGGCTCTTATAATGGAAGTTCTGAAAAAAAATTAAACTGAAATCTTGATGGATTATAATGATCAATGATTGTATGCTGAAATCTTAATGTATTGCATTGATCAATGACTATATTTAGGTGTATTTCACATACTTCAGAGTTCATATTTTTAAGAGTGGTTCAACGGCAACAACATAATAAGCTCCTCCTTAAGAGTGGTTCAAATTTGTATATGGCAAACATTTTTTATGCCATTTCCATGGTACAAGAAATTATTTGTTCTGTTCAAATTCACAGTGAATGATAGTATTCGTGGTGTCATTGGGTTATTTGAGTGCTTTGCTTTGACAATCATGCTAAAGAAGCAAATTATGCATAAAAATGACTTATTAAATGGGACGCGCTTTTCAAGAAAGACTGATCACTCGATCTGCTTTTCTAGAAGCTGTTGATGATTCATTTTTCAGTTAGACTTATTATATTGTGCAAAGCATCCATATCTTTGAATTGCTGCTTCTGCATGGTCTACTAAGAAATATATCTGTATGAATTCCCACACGTTTCTAACAACTTTCTGAATTAGAATTCATCTTTACCTTCTATCTCAGGAGTCAGGCTGGGAAATCTGTATTGCGATCCGCTGGTGACATCTGCTGGCCATAAAATCACTGGCAGACAACGCTGGACTCCAACACCTATGCAACTTCAGATTCTTGAGCGCATCTTTGACCAAGGCAATGGAACTCCAAGCAAACAGAAGATCAAGGAGATAACCTCTGATTTATCTCAACATGGCCAAATTTCTGAAACAAATGTGTATAATTGGTTTCAAAATAGGCGTGCTCGATCAAAAAGGAAGCAACAGGTTGCTACAACAAACAACACTGAATCGGAGGTGGAGACAGAGGTTGAGTCATCCAATGAGAAGAAAACGAGGCCAGAGGATCTTCAGTCTCCTCACATGCCAACTTCAAGGGCTGAAGATGTTGGCTATCAGAACCCTGAAGTGAGCTCTGGGATGCATTCGTTAGATCCACGAACCAGTAAACCCGAGCCTGTGTTTCCATCAGAGGGTACTTCAAAACCTGCTGGAAGTTATGGCGAAATGTCCTTCTATGGAATGTCTAATCCAAGTATGTTTCTTCTATTTCCTATAACATCATTTTTTTTTTACCAGTCTGCCACTGTATGCTAAATATCCTCTGTAGATATAAACAAAGGGTGCAGTGCTGTTTAAATTCTAAATATCCATGCGATAGTTAAACTAGCTTCCAGGTTCAAATTCTGCATTAGTTAATAATAGTTTCTGCGCTCATTTGATCCTTCACGAAGATAGGAGAACATTTGGAGACATGCACATTTTAAGCTAGTCCACTTCTCGTGGAATTAATGCATCATATCCGTAATAGTCACCAATTGAAGCACACTTGATTAAAAGAATGCGACAATCCCTTACCCATTAACTCTTCTGTAGGCCTAGAAAGCATAAAACTTGTTTTTCGACAGTGGTGTTCCAAACTCAATCACCAGAAATAAGAGCAAAATGGCAATTAATGAAAGCGGAATGGTTATTTCGTGACCCTATGTAGCTGATCTGTAATTCCGTTCTTTATGTGATAAAAATGGATATGCAGGAATGGACCAGCTAATGGGAAAGATGGAAGTACCAGGGAGCTATCATCCATATCTACATGCAGAAGACTACAACATGACCGGCTAACAACCAATTTGGAAACAGGGTTTCATGAGAAATTTTAAATTGAAACTAGAAGCCACAAACTCTTTCTCATCTTACGATTAGCCATTGATCGATGATTATATTGCACAACATCTTTGTGTATGGAAATATGTACTTATGGAGCACAACGCTTATAGGAACTATAGTAAATAGTACTATCTCTCAACTTTTGCATTATTTTGGCCCTCTTTAGCAATTCATATTATTTCCCTCAAGGTTGGCTGCTTGTAGATTAGAACTATGGTGTTGTGAATTTGTTTAGAAATGTCTTTGTGTTTTCTCCATTTGCTTTGTAAGTTTTACATTTGAAGTGATTGTGCATGAAAAGAGGGCTGGGAACTTTCTTGTGAGCGAAGATTGTTTCTCACTGTTCAACTCGTTATACAGATTTTTATTATTTAAACACATTACTGGAGCTTTTTTTCTTTAACAAAAAAGGTTTTTGACTTTTGGTCCTTTGTAATGACACATTCACACTCTCCTTATGTAGTGTATGGCTTTAATTTAAGCAAAGCATTTTGTTTTGACTTTTTGGCAGTATATCAATTTACCAATTTGAGGCTTATATTAGGTGTATAAAGTCCTAGGTCCAATTTGCACAATATTATGGCTCTAAGACTATCCTGAAAATATCAGCCATCTTAATGATTTATTTCATCTTCTTTTAAGAAAATCAGAGGTGTATGGAATTCCAGTCGGATATTGAAGGCTCTTCAGATGTAAATAGGAAATTCCGTTATATTTAAGGCTATTGGTTCGAGAATCTCTCGACGCACAATATTTTCGAAAAATATTTATTCCTACTAGTCTACTAGATATATGTACCAAACCAAATAATATTTTTACACCGATTCATCCAAGTTAACTATAGTCAAGTGATAAGTTGATGTGAGAATTTGTATAATTCATTATAATTTAGTGATAATAATGCATGTAAATACGTGTTATGTATTTATTTGATTGGTGCAAATACAAAGTGTAAGTGTTACAAATAAAGTAAGAGTGCAGAATAATTAATCAATGTATAAGCTACAAATATTTATTGTAACACATGGCATGTATGTAAAGATAGAACATGTGAACTTTTTTCCAATACAAATGAGCTATGATCTATTATCAAAGAGAGCAAAGTGAGTATACACATTATTCTTTTAACAGATAAATGAATTTTTTTCACTTGCCTAAGTATTCGTAAGCAGAGTTATTCATATTTGTGTCAGTAAAAAATAACAAATAAATCCAGTATTTTAGTCGAAATACACGCCGGGCACTATCTTAATTTACTAAAAGCAAAAAAGAATTCACTCAGGATGAGTTTCAGCCTTTGATGACATAAATCATAAGAATTACTCAACAGACTAAAAACATCTGATTCATGCAACTATTTAGCAGCTCGAGTTGTAGGAGCGTAGCTGGCTGGCTCCAGTGTAACTAGGGTGAGGAGCAGTAAAACAGATGTGAATGGAAGTTTTATATGTTCAGGAGATTTGTAATACCGGTTAATAGGGGAGGGTTGGGATGGAAATGGAACATACAAACTTAACCATGCGAGCAATGGGATATCATTTCTTCACGTTCTGTACACATGACAAATGGGGTTACTCTGGTTTTACATGGAAACTGTACAATCCATTCCTTTTCCTAGTTTTGTTCCAGTGTGTGTATGTGTGTGTGTGTGTGTGTGTGTGTGTGTGAGAGAGAGAGAGAGAGAGAGAGAGAGAGAGAGAGAGAGAGAGCTGCCAATGGGACCAGTGTTACAAATTTAGTATGTACATTCATAGAGTTATCATTAGATACCTTCATATATCGATCAGTATTAATACACCGCCCTCCAGATCCGGATCATCCTCCATTGTGATGGGTGCAGACTGGATATCTTCAACGCAAAATTATTGCTTGATAGGTATCCAGAACCAAATTAGGTATTTTCACGAGAGCCTTTTGACACTAGGATACGGCTGTTCTTAGTCGCTTCGCTGCACGCTCTAAGCTGATTTCATGCCGATGTAACTCATGCCATGCCTCAGATGAACCCCTACCACACGAACCTAACTTGGCAATCTGCTCATGCAGAGCATCCAAGTTGACAAGAGGGACGGTTGTTGGTCGCCCATGAGCACACTAGCAAACGAAAACATAATGCAGTCATTAGTAATATGGAATTCCTCTCTTAAAACACACCCATTCACTGCAGATCCAAAACAAATCCGTGTATATATCTCCTGAAATGCAATTTTCCACTCACTTGAAAACACAACGAAGTCTGCTTCAACTCCTCAACAATGAGAGAACATTCTGAAGGTAACAATGCATCTCCAAACATAATTGCACCTATGAAAAAATAAATAAATAGAATGGTGACATCAGGAATCAATAATCAATCAACCAAACAAGCTTCAAACCAGAATTAGTTTGTCAGCTAAATTGATCCTCTCTATATGTTCCACTCTATCCATGTCATAATTATCATTCCAAATTCGAATACTTGATAAAAAACCATGACATCAGGAATATTAAAGAAAAATATCCTAAACCAACTAATTGTGGTTCTAATTCCTTTTCTTTTTCTTGGGGTGTGGTGGAGGCAAAGAAAGCATCAGGCAGCCCTTAATTTATAAAGTAGATATTTAACTTACTCCTGCAAGCCTTGCTGTTCAGGACCCGATTCACTGATGGGGGTATTATAGATGATCCATCTGTATCAGCAAGCTAAGGGTTGCAAACACATTGTTCAGAAAGCATGACACGGCATTTAAGCAAGAACGTAAGTAAGATACCAAACGAGAACATTAAATTAGAGTTGAAAAGAGTGAAATATGACAATTAGTTAATGATATCCACAAGTGTCTGCAAGCCTATCGAAGCCTACGCTACTTATTGATTATCAAAAAGCGACCCCCCACCCCACCCCCAAATCTTCATTGGACTAACCTGTTGAAGAAATTCTAACAGATCCACATCAGTTAGATTAACGCCCAAAATACAAGGAACCTGTATTGTCAACAACAACAACTACGCCTCAGAAACAATTACTTTTAATGAAGCACGTGCAAAAGAACTGGTTAACTAATACATTTCTTAAAACCATGAAAGAGATCATGAATGGTTTTCCAGAGCAAGTTGAAGCAATTCAATCTTCAAGGCCTTATATTCAGAAAGAGAGAACCTCTAGCATTTTTCATAAGGCAAGTAAAAAGAGAGAACCTCTAGCATTGTCTTCTCACTGACGGAGTGATGGTATTACAATAAAAGAGCTCTTTCCTTGAAAGTTATACTTCACATATCACTCTCTGTATCCAACCCAATTAAATAATTGGATAAGTTATACACTGAACGCCCCTATAATATCACTCAGTTTCGGACACAGCCCCTGTATTTATAAATCAAACACTTATAACACTTGCCTTAAATTTGGTTTATCTAAGGCCCCGTAAAATTTGTAAAGGAATTTAAGGTTTCGTGGTGCCGAAGTAGGCTTAAAGGAAAATTTTGGGCAGAAAAATACATCTCTGCAGCCCACTAAGCGGTCGCATAATCACTCTACGGACCACATAATGGCCGCAGAGTGAAGCAACTTAGGCAAGTTTGGAGAGCAGATTTGTGGCGCATTATGCGATCGCAGACCAGTTCTGCGATGCATTATGCGACCGCAGAACAGGTCTGCGGGCCACATAATGACCGCAGACTGGGTTAGTTTTGCCCAGTTCCGGAGAGCAATATGCGACCGCAGATCCTGTTCCGGAGCTTCATTTTTTGGATTTTTATAACCCGACCCTACTTCGCTAAATAGACTATATGTGCCATCTTTTGAGCAAAAACCTGATATTTTGAGGGTTAGAGAATGCCCTAAAGTGAGAGAGAGTTCTTCAACAATTTGTTCTTCAATTCTTGCTCGAATCTTGGAAGATTATCAAGGAAAGCACATTAGGTCTTCATCCTAGAGGTAAAATTCTACACCCTAAACCTCAATTTCGAAATTTAACTAGGAATGGATAATTGGTAAGATAATTTTTGGGTATAGGAGTTGTTTATTTTGCATGCATGTGTTATCAAGAGATGTAGGAAAATTGTTGAGCTAAAATGGTAAAGAATGAGTTGTGGGATGATAGGATCCTCCATGAAAGGGCCTTGAAACCTTAATGCACACCTAGTATTTGATAAAATGCTCAAAGGAGCTAGAACCATGAGTATCTTCCTAATTTTGTTTAAATTTGTTACATTTCTACAATAGATTGAAGTTGCTAAGATTTTCGGAACATTTTAGAGTTTAAGGAAGCTAAGTGAGGTATATTAGCTAAACTCTTCTCTTAGAATTGAACCCCGCAATGTCCTTGTAAGTCTCGTGATGCCCTTTATAAATTGAATTTCTATCAAATAAGCCTTGTGTCGAAATAATTATGTGTTCAATGTGTATTCCAAAGATTCTTGTTATGTTAAGTTAATGTTTGAGGATGTGGTTTAAGTATAGGTTGTGTGTTACTATGTTATGATTTGAAAGCGTGAATTCTTATGAAAGCCACCATGTCAATTGTGTAATAAGTCATATGTGCCTAAGACCCTAATTTTCTCAAGGATGTGATTAAAGTTTTAATGTTGAAAGGCCTTGTTGTTGATTATTCATGATAACGATTGAAAATGGGATAATGAGCTGAATTATGAAGTATGGCCAATGTGCCAAGAATGATATTGTGTTATGGCCAATGATGTTAATAAAATGAATGACATGTAAAGGAATATGAATTGAGTGGTAAATACTTTTAATAACAAATGCTTTGGGAGTATCGATTAGCCACCGAGGAAGGGTAGGTCGGAACAACCTAACCCCGAAACTACATGTGCCGGTGTAGGAGTGATTGAAGGGTAAATCCCCGTGTTAATGTGATGAGACTGTTTCCCCTTAAATGGGATGAGATTATTGCTAGCTAGATGTGATGTAATGTCAACCCACACGGCATTGTGGTAAGACGGCTTAGCCGATCGGGCTGAGATCGGACGCCATGCCGCGCACATGGTGGTATTGTGAGTGTATGTCTCGGGATGAGACGGCTTAGCCGGTCGGGCTGAGATCGGACTCCGTGCTAAAACACGGTGGTATATCGGTGCTAAAGATCTCCCAACTTAAATTACCGAAACCTACGTGAAATTTACGTTTCCCCTAATGTGGCACTTTGATACCGTTTGAGTATCTTTTTGATATCATGTTTATTCTTCGTTTACTGTTGCTCGTTCTATTGAGAGGGTGTTTAGTTTTACATACTAGTACTATTCCATATGTACTAACGTCCCTTTTGCCGGGGGCGCTGCATCTTTAATGGATGTAGGTGGTTCCATAACATGTGGTATTGATCAGTGATAGCAGCACACCCTCTCTTTAGCTGATTTGGTGAGCCCCACTTTATTTCGGGGTCATGTATCTTCTATTCTTTGTAGATAGCATTTTAAGGTATAGCCGGGGCCTTGTTGCCGGCATTGTCATAGCACTCTTATGTTCCTGTTAGAGGCTCCGTAGACATAGTGTGGGTTGTACCTGTTTTTGGGAAAGTTAAACTAAAAATGTTGTAATGGTATCATTTGTTCCACTTTAACTATGATTGTAAAACGTACTGTTTTGAAGACTTGTTAATGACGTAACCAATGAAAATAAACCGGTGTTGTTCACTTGAATCTTATTGACTTACTAATAAAATGTATTCTTCTCCTCATGTGCGGGTGAGTTGGGTAGACTGCACTGTGCAGGCTTGCTCGACCGAGGTAATTCTGTTGAGCGCCGCTCGCGCTCCCCGAGGTCGGGGCGTGACAGTTTAACACTGTTAACAATAGTGAGTTAAAAAGACCAAAATAACCCCATTGCAGCCCTATACTGATTTATCATATCTATGATTGTGTTGATGATGAAGTAGCTGGCGGTCCAAACTCCGGCGAACTTTCAGTGCAAACTCCGCCGCGTAAAGTGGTGGTGATCTCCGCCGGGAACTCTTCGCTCGTCTTCAAAACGTCGAGTTTCAGTCTCACTTGCTTTGTTGAATCAATCCGATTACGTACGGTTGCTGATTTCAGGAGCAACTTTTCATTCTTGATTCCTAAGTCAAAACATCAATTGGGAAGATTTCAATTCGAGTTCTCCCTGAAGCCGCCATTATTGCTTCCCCTTGTCCGTTTGCAATCCAGGTTCTACTGTTCCTCTCTTGTCTTGATATTTTAATAGTTTGATATTTTAGCGTAATTGTATCTCCTTGTCTGCCTATTTTGTTCTTGAATCTTTAGTTAGTATTTGCCCTAGTATTGTCAAATTAATTGCATTAGTGATAGCTTTGCCTACGTGTTTATACTGTTATCTACCTATTTACATCTTTATTTTGAATCTTTTTATTTTGGATCTTTATTGCACATTTTCTTGTGACCTTTAGTTGTAGATTATAGCCCCTTTAGCTCTTGTATTGTATTTCTTCACCTATTTTTTCTATTCTTTAGCAGTGTTGTGAAGAGCGTGAAGCGAGGAAAAGCTACAATCCCCATTTCGCCTAAAGCGAGAAGCGAAGCACTCGCTTTTTTGAAGTGAAGCGGAATTTTAAAAAAAATTAAAATAAATACTGCATAGACAACACATGTAATTATAAGCAAATGTTCAATACTTCAATGTAAAGGATATAAAAATTAGAGGAAGGGCAGTTTTTCTCTGTTAAAAACTGGGCAGAGAAATAAGAACCCAAGGATTAGCATCAATTCTGAGAAAGAACCGAAGGTTAAAAAAAAAAATCACGAGCATCTCGCTGCTATTTAGACGTTGAAACAGTGAAAGAAGAAGAAGAAGGAGGAGGAGTAAAATCAGAACATACCTATTGTTGTTGAAGACTTGAACTTGAAGTTGAAGTTGAAGAAGAAGAACCCCAGTCTAATGCTCTCAGATGCTCTGCTTTAAAATCCTAATCGTTGTTGTTCATTTAATAAAAGACAGAACAGTTTCGTTTTTAATTAAATAGCCTGGGTCTGTTTAAAAACAAAGAAGCGGTCGCTTCCTTCGCATCGCATCGCATCGCATCGCATCGCATCGCATCGCATCGCATCGCTTGGTCGCTTCTCGCTTTTTAGTGGGAAGCGGTCGCTTTTTTATACCTGAGTCGCTTCACCCATGTGAAGCGGGCACTGAGTCGCTTCGCATCGCTTCTCGCTTTTTTAATCATTGTTCTTTAGTTGTAGATTATAGTTCGTTTAGTTCCTTTGTTTTATTTCTTCACCTGTTTGTCTGACCTTTAGTTGAGATTATAGTTCCCGTTAGTTACTTTATTTTATTTCTTCACCTGTATTGCGATCTTTAGTGGTAGATTATATTTCGGTAATTCATTTTATTTTTGTCATTTGTTTTCGGGATAGTGCTTGCGTAGTGACTCGTATATTATAGTGGCTTTGGTGAACAATGGTACGATAAGGTCTTGTCCTCGGGGTTGTCAGCGGGAGAGGGGGTGCGGGGTAAGGGGGTAAGAAGGCTAAGGGAGCTACTAGGCGGAGAGTGAGGTCTTGGAACATAGGAACTTTGACTGGAAAATCTGTAGAGTTAGCGAAGATTCTCGAGAAAAGGAAGATTTATATAGTTTGTGTACAGGAGACTAGGTGGGTAAGGGATAAGGTCCGAGATGTGGGCAGTTTCAAACTTTGATATTCTGGGAGGGTGGGGGCAGGAACGGGGTAGGTATCTAGTTGATAAGGACCTCCGTGAACTAGTGGTGGAGGTTAGGAGGGTGAATGGCAGGCTGATGACTATTAAACTAGTTGTTGGAGGTTTTACTTTGAACATAATCAGTGCGTATGCACCTCAAACAGGCTTGGATGAGGAAGTCAAGAGGCGTTTCTGGGAGGATTTGGATGAGATGGTGTGTGGTATCCCGCATACCGAGAAGCTTTTCATAGGAGGAGATTTCAACGGCCACATTGGAGCGACGTCTGGGGGTTATGATGATGTGCATGGTGGCTTTGGTTTTGGAGATAGAAATGGAGGAGGAACATCTTTGCTGGACTTTGCTAGAGCATTTGATTTGGTAATAGCAAACTCGAGTTTCCCGAAGAAGAGGTAGCACTTGGTCACCTTCCGGAGTTCGGTGGCCAAGACTCAAACTGATTATTTACTCTGCAGGAAGTTCGATAGAGGTCTTTGCATGTATTGCAAGGTCATCCCGAGTGACAACCTCTCGACCCTTCATAGGCTCCTGGTCATGGACCTTGAGATCATGAGGAAGAGGAGGAAGAGGGCGATATATAGCCAACATAGGATCAAGTGGGGAGCCTTGACGGAAGCTAAAGCGCAGGAGTTGGGGGTCAAGCTGGTGACTATGGGGGCTTGGAGTAGTAATGGGGACGCAAGCGCTATGTGGACCACGACTGCGCAGTGCATTAGGGAAGCCGCGAGAGAGGTATTAGGGGTCTCAAAGGGTTACTCTGATGGTCACAAGGGAGACTGGTGGTGGAATAGAGAGGTGCAAGGAAAAGTGAAAACCAAGAAAGCAGCGTATCTGAAGCTAGTAGAAAGTGTAGACGAGGAGGAGAAGAGGGCGAATAGGGAGCATTATAAGTTGGCTAAGAAAGAGGCAAAGCTAGCAATTATGGCGGCCAAGACTGCAGCTTTTGATCGTTTGTATGAGGAACTCGAGGGCCAAGGTGGGTGTAAGAGGTTGTTCAGGTTAGCCAAGGCGCGAGAAAGGAAGGCGCGCGACTTGGACCAAGTGAAGTGCATCAAGGACGAAGAAGGTAGAGTTTTGTTAGATGAGGGGCTTATCCGTCGGAGATGGCAGACCTACTTCCATAGTCTCTTGAACGAAGAGAGGGACAAAAGCATTGTACTGGGTGATTTGGAATTCTCTGGGAGTCGCTGTGACTTTGGGTATTGTAGGCGGATTAGAGTTGATGAAGTTGAGGGGGCTATGCGTAAGATGAGCAGGGGCAAAGCGACCGGGCCGGATGAAATCCCGGTGGAGTTTTGGAAGAATGCGGGCAAGGCAGGCTTGGAGTGGCTCACTAGGTTATTTAATGTCATATTTAGAACGAAGAAGATGCCCGAAGAGTGGAGGGGGAGCACGATGGTTCTTGTATACAAGAACAAGGGTGATATCCAAAATTACAATAACTATCGGGGTATCAAGCTACTTAGTCATACTATGAAAGTCTGGGAGAGAGTGGTAGAGCAGGGTGAGGAGTAGTGTGTCTATTTCCGAGAATCAGTTTGGGTTTACGCCGGGACGTTCGACAACAGAAGCCATCCACCTTGTTAGGAGATTGATAGAGCAGTATAGGGAGAAAAAAAAGGACTTGCATATGGTGTTCATCGACTTAGAAAAGGCGTACGATAAAGTTCCGAGGGAGGTTTTGTGGAGATGTTTGGAGGCTAGAGGTGTACCTGTTGCCTACGTTAGGTTGATTAAGGACATGTATGATGGAATAAATACCCAAGTGAGAACGGTGGGTTGGGACTCGGACCATTTCCCGGTTATGATGGGGTTGCATCAAGGGTCGGCACTCAGCCGTTTTTTGTTTGCTCTGACGATGGACGTACTGACGCGCCACATCCAAGGGGAGGTGCCGTGGTGCATGCTATTTGCAGATGATATTGTATTGATTGATAAGACGCGAGATGGTGTCAACGCGCAATTAGAGGTATGAAGGCAGACTCTGGAATCTAAAGGTTTCAAGTTGAGCAGGACCAAGACATAATACTTGGAGTGTAAGTTCAGTGGCGAGACTCAAGGAGGGGAAGGGGAGGTGAGGCTGGACTCGCAGGTCATCCCTAGGAGAGGAAGTTTTAAGTACCTTGGGTCTATTATTCAAGGGGATGAGGAGATTGATGAAGATGTCACACATCGTATTGGGACGGGATGGGTGAAATGGAGACTCGCTTCCGGTGTTTTGTGTGACAAGAAGGTGCCACCGAAACTTAAGGGTAAGTTCTACAGAGTGGTGTTCAGACCAACGATGTTGTATGGGGCTGAGTGTTGGCCAGTCAAGATCGCTCATGTCCAGAAGATGAAGGTAACAGAGATGAGGATGTTGAGATGGATGTGCGGGCACACCAGGTTAGATAGGATCAGAAATGAGGATATTCGCGACAAGGTGGGTGTGGCCCCTATTGAGGACAAGATGCGGGAAGCGTGGCTTAGGTAGTTTGGTCATGTGAGGAGGAGGAGCACAGACGCCCCGGTGAGGAGGTGTGAGAGGTTGACATTGGAGGGCCTACGGAGAGGTAAAAGTAGGCCAAAGAAGAGGTGGGGAGAGGTGATTAGGCAAGACATGGCGCAGCTTCAGCTGACCGAGGACATGGCTCTTGATAGGAAGGTATGGAGGTCGAGTATTAGAATAGTAGAGTAGGTAGTCTACAGTTTTCATAACATTAGTATTGGCACGCAGTCTCGCTTTCTGTTGGTAGTAGGTTTTTATGACTAACCGTTGTTTCCTTCATTGTTGATCACCTTACTATCTTTTTGTTTTATTCTGCTTTTATATGGCTTTTTGGTACTGTCCCTTCTTATCTATATTTTCATTAATGTGGTGCTTATATTTGCCTGAGCCGAGGGTCTATTGGAAACAGCCTCTCTATCCTCACAAGGTAGGGGTAAGGTCTGCGTACACACTACCCTCCCCATACCCCACGGTGTGGGATAATACGGGGTATGTTGTTGTAGCTTTTTAAAAAAAAGATTCTAACATATCAACTAAATACACTTGGAAACGAAAATGACTTGGCAGCACCCTCACTGCTCTTCAGCATGTCATCGTATTGTTGGAGTTGAAACAATGGCAACAAAGTACATTATTGGTTCAGTGTTGGCTTCATTTTCAGTTACATATGTTTGTGACACTGCTGTTGCAGACAAGAATTTGGAGGTACTAATCCACATACTATTGCAAGCAATGGATGGTGGCAAAAGAAGGACTAAAAATTCCAAGCATGGCCTTGCACTCCCTCCCCTTGTGTATTTATATTGTATTGAAACTTTATTACCAAAGATTCCTAATCTCAATCCCAAATTGTTGATGTGACTTCCTAATCTTGCAATACAACAACTACAATCAATACTATATATTTAACTTTCCCTTCTAAGACAGAATCCCAAATGGGTCACATATACTTAACTTTTTGAAAGTATAATATAACAGAGCCAAGTATTACAGAATGTTACCGCAAGAAGTGTGACTGCTTTTGGCTTCTTGTGGATCAGATTTAAGTTCCTGCTTTAAGCAAAACATAAAGCCTCGTGCTCAGAGTTAGGTTCAACTTGAAAAACATTGCAAAAATTAGTGCAATAGAAGTTGTGGCAATTTTATCAAGTTCATAGACAGTGGTCGTGTGATGAACAGCTAAACAAAGATGCATAGGCCATAGCTTACCTGGTAAATGATCTTGAAGCTTGAGAATGAACGTTGCAAATCCAACCCCAGTTTTGAATTTGTTCAGCATAGTTGTGTAGTAACTGGTAACCAATTTCGGGCATAACCTGCCAAAGCATGGCCAAAGACTCAACATTTTCTGAGTGTGCCAAGAATTTCTCCACAAGCCAAGCAGCACAAGGCAAAGATAAACCCTATTTCACATTAGATGATCGTAAACGTACCAATTCTTGTTCGGAATCAAGATATGTAGTTGTCCTCATTTGTCCAGATAGAACCTGATAATTAGCTAAGTTACAGGCTCCAAGTTGAAATGACACGTTAATGAGTTTTTGGACGTTCTATACCTTCTCACGCAGTTCTTCCAAACGAATTCGCTCATCTGCAGCATGCTGTAAAACATGACAATGCCAGCGTAAGCTCAATGACGATAAATGCTAGAAGCAAACAAAAGGTCATAATTCATGACTTTGTAAAAAGGGCCGCACATTCATTTTGAGATGGGCCTAAGTTTCTACATCAGAATATGCTATATTCTGCCAGACGGTCACAAAGCGACTGAAGCTAAAGGACGTGATGAACTAGAAAGTAATACATTAATAGGTCGTTGGTTGACGTATTATCCATCCAGGGAATGTTTATGCGGAATAATAATGTAGAGACTGTTATGCAATAAATAATGATGTGGGGATTGTTATGTGGTAAATAATAACCCAGGGATGTCATGCAGGGATTACCTACTTTAAAGGCATCTTTGTTCTTAAATACTCTTATCCATCCATTGCTTATACATGTTATCTTATTTCACATTCTAGCCCGCATAAAATAATACTTCCTCCGTTTCAATTTATGTGAACCCATTTGACTGGACACAGAGTTTAAGAAAAGAGAGAAGACTTTTGAATTTGTGGTGTAAAATGAGGCACATATATTTTATGTGGCTATAAATCATTGTATAAAGGTAAATTGTTTCCAAATAAGGAAAGGGGACATTCTTTTTGGCACAGACTAAAAAGTAAATAGGTTCACACAAATTGAAACGGAGGGGGTATATAGATTATCACATAACTTATGAGGGCATTAATAATGTAAAGTTTAATACCACCAACCAAACGTTGCATTAGTTATGCTGATATTATTTTTTTCTTACAAGGCAAACAACATTGTAACTTTTATGCCAAATTTTGTGCGACCTCTAAGGGAAACAATCTTTAGAGTAAATGCAAAAAGGAAATTCACGAGAAAACAAGAAAGGCCACAATGCACTATGCAAAGATTAGAATAGACCTGATCAATTATAGCAAGAGTTGTGCCCGCCACAATCGGAATATACTTCTTATCAACCTGTTGGAGAACTTTGGCACCCTCCAGGTAGTTTTTATCAATGGTATCAGGAACCAATGAATTGCCAACAAAATGCAAGATGCCAGAAGTGACATTGAGTATGGTATCCTGATTCTTAAGATCCTCTGCTCCACTCCCACGCTGTACCTCATATTGACAAAGCAAAAAGTTCATCATCTCAACAAAACATAGAATTCACAAAAACGTCAGGGAGTTTGCTAAGGTACTCAACTGCAGTCTCTGGACGGTAGTCCCTCCATTTCGCCCCAGAATCTAAGAAATTTTGAGTTTTTGTTGATGCAAATTCTGAATTATTGAATAGAAATGTAAGGCATGATAATTCTATCACAAGATCAAAAAATAAGCAAGATGGAATTTAAAGAGACTGTGGCCTAGGAGACCACAAAAGAGACATTGTAACCTCTAATGTCTTTATGATTAATAAGAACGGCCTCTGAGATAATCTTGAAAAGTGGGTGAGAGAAGCTAACAAACTGAAACTTGCACTAGGAATCATTCAGCTCTTATTCAGGTCAGGAACAAATACTGATTTACCTTCTTTTGACTCCAGATTGTGTGTACTAGTGCACTCCTCCCCTTGAGTTTGTAATTTGCTATTCCAGGTGTTAACAAGTTTCATTTTCACATTTGGCCTGAAGAGAAAAACATCATGCTGTGTGAGTTACAAACATATTTGATAAGATAATATAACAAGAGAGACCTGACTCCCCCACCCCACCCCCTCAAAAAAAAAAAAAATATTTACTAATTGATAACAGTACCTGACATTAGAGAATATACCGTCACCACAACTTGGGGTGGAAGATTGATCACATTGATAGGATGACTGCTGTGGAAGCTCCCAGTTAACAGCTTCTGCTGAATGTTGCAGTCTCCTTGCAGCACTAGTTTCTGCATGGTACAAAAGAGCATTAATTAGTTATACACATCATCATTGATTTTTAGCACAAACAAGCACTCCAGGACAAATTACCTGGCATGAGTGGCGCATCATGAACAGTCTTAAGGTTGTTATTTCCTGCTGCTTTTCTTAAAGACTCACTCATGGAAAAGAACTTCTTCTTGCCTTGGTAAAACGGAGGAGCTGAATGACTTCTTCTCCTCTTCCTTAGTAGCTTATCTGTTTTACCTTGATTTCCTGTATCAATCCATTTATGCGAGTCCTCATCCACCCTAGAGGAGAGCATAGCTCGTGGTATCAAATAATTATTAAGATTTTCTTCACCATGAGAATGTATATGTGACAAATCATCTCCATCATAATAGAGTTCAGAAGGACCTGAACTATAAATGTCCTGTGGATCATGACCCCCTATTCTGCCCATATCCTCCCTAGAATAAGCATTAAAATTGAGACCAAACTTTGCAAAACTTGGGAACAAGCAGTCCTCTTTTCCCAAATTGTTTATGGTAGGAACCAGGAGATTATGTTTTCCAAAATTATACGTGACACCAAGTTCATCTTTAACAGAAGTTTCAATCCCCTTTTCAGCAATATAAGGATCAACATCTTGAAACCTGGTCCCAAGCGAAGGATCTGGTAGCAGCGGACATGGATCTGAACTAAAAGGCAGCTGACTAGAACCATAATTTTCAGTCTGTTTAACAAAGTCAAGAAGATAATTGTCTTCATCTAGAATGTCCTTGCTTTGAGTTTTGCACCTGGAGAAATTTTCAAAATATAGCTCCTTGCCCCTAGGAAACCTTTGATTTGGGACCTGGTTAATATCATCAACTACTTCAAATTCAACACTGTAATCACCTTCAAGGAGATCTCGTTTAATTCTGTAATCACTTCTTTTAAGTTTAATATCTTCATCACTATCAAAAGATGCTCCATCATGTATCAGGCTTCTACGCAAAGAACAACTCTGCATAAATGGTTTCCTTCTGTCATGCATCACATTTGAACTATCATCAAGCTCAAGAGACTCCATAAACGAGGCTTCCTCTGTTGATCTCTCAGCAACAATTGTTAGGCACTCATCCTCCCATCCTGAACCTAACGGGCAGTCTGATTTATGACTGGAGCTAGCTGGAGAATTGAATTTGTTATCCAGGAAATCATCCCCTATAGAGAAAACATTAGATGAAAAAGGCTGGGGAGAGTTTCCGGATTTCCAGTTCACCCCCATTGTGCGACGAGCAAGAGATCCATCAATTGACCGATTTGAACTTTCAGTCTGACAGAGAAATCTGGACTTAGGATCATGCTTTTCAGAAGCACTTCCCCACAGAATATTCTGCGAAGATTGAATCTCTCTCCTGACAGAGCACTCTTCAGTTAGTTTCTTTGGCTGAGGGGAAGAAAGCTCAAGCGTAGGTTTGCAACTCCGGGCCCTGCACCTCTTTTTCCTGATCTCATGATTCATAGGCATATCTGAGAAGAGAAGCAGGGAGTGGGATAGCAAGAGATGAGGATATTTCTTCTTATCTAGGTTTTCTAAAAGCAGCTTAAGAGAAAAGAAAGTGACAAAACTAGACGATGTCACAACACTGAAATACTTTGCACCATCTGATGCATAAGTAACTCTCCCCCCCCCCCCCCTTCCCCTCCTTCTTATTGGGAGGAGCGGAGGCTACAGGGAAGGGAATGTGTGTGGGGTGGTCAAAGCAACATGTACAAATAACTCAAATACAATGAATCCTAAGTGACATCGCATAAGAATGTCTATAGGTGCGCGCAAGCTGGCCCGGACACCACGGTTATAAAAAAAAAAAAAAAAAGAATGTCGATAGTGTAATTGCTCTAACCAGAGTTATTTTCAGCCCATAGATTCGTGACAGTATCTTCAATAAAGGAAAGGACAGGGCACCAATCCTTCAACAGTAAAATGAAAAAGCAACTGGTTATCAGAAGAGATTCTTGAAAAGCACATCAAAATAGCAGTATTAGATGAACACAAGCAGTATCAATGAAACCATAAAAGGGAATTAAATGCTACACATCAGTTCTAGCAATTGGATTGCGCATCTAACATGGAAGAAAAATGAACAAGTGACATGTTCTAAGACTAAGATAGACAAACAAAACCACACGCCCCCTCCTCTTTTTCTTGTGGTGATAAGTCAAGCCACTCCTCTCTTAACCTACATGGTACATAAACTCATGAAGTAGATTGATGCAGCAAATTCTTTATCCTTTTTTTTTTGAAGCATGGTAAGGTTGTATAAATGGAGTACAAAGACTGTGCCAAAATTACAAGCGATGCAAACCCTTTACAATTACTCTAGGAAGCCGAAGAAATCTATCATCCTATCCAAATTATTAACATTTTCTGGTTTACACCAAAAAGCTAAAAAGGAAATACATCTATGTAAATCAAACTGCCAAATCCATTTAAAGGGATGTGTAAATGAATGGGTAAGCAAAAACCGGGAGAATCATAGTCACAGACACAGCAAACAACCTGTACTAAGAAATACAAAATTCCTATCAAAAACAAATTTGTATGACATCGTTGTTAACACTGACCTGTTTGGTTTTGCAACCAAAGAAGTTTAGAAGCATGGTTTTGCACTGTTCTCCCATAAAAATAAGGAGATTATTCTATTCTCCAGAAACAGCCATGATGCCAGGGCCTTGCCTGTAGGGGGGGTCCTTTTCTTACACTTTTAATAGCAAATAATGGTGTTTATTCAGTATAAACCTATTAATGTCACCCATATTAAAGTCACGAAAAATGATAAGGTGTTTAGTGATATTTTTTACAAAAACAACCCCAACCAATCCTGAAAAACAAACCCAAAAACCTGAACCCAATTCCATAAAGAATACATCCAAAGACTCACAATGATTTCAAAACCCCGAAGCAAAATAAAACCATAAACGCCAACGAACAATCTCACCTTAAATTCCACAGAGGTCTTTGATGGCTCCAAAGTTAAATCATAAGAAGATCTTGGGCAGTTTAGGTTCAACAAAAACAGTGGATATATCTGGGAGCTACTTCGCCGCTCAATGTCAGAAGCGCTGTCAAAGCTCATTGCTAAGTTATTGAGTAGTTTATGTATTGGTCCCTTGGAAACAAATCTTAAATTGATGTCTGCGTTAGTGAAGTTCAAGGAACACAAATTCACCGTAAAAAACAAGCATCCAATATAGTAATTGTCAACCAAAGATTATTTTTTTTCTTTGGTCAGGAGAATGTACTGAAATAAGTGGATACAGAAATATTGAAGGACCTGCAAATTAAGCAGTGGTAGTTAGGGGAAAAAGTGTAGAAAATATAACTTATCACACCTCTTATCCATCAATTTGGCGGGACCTATATACCTTCATTGGGTATACATCAGGACCTGAGATGTATCCGGAGAGCTTGAATGAACCATCACTTGCATTCAGTTTGTTTAGGGAGCTCAAATCCTGAATCGCAAACCCACCGGACAACAGCGGCAATGGAGAAGGAGAAGCACGCGTGCAAAGCAGGTCATCCTCACTGCATTCAAATGGGGGGAAAACTAAGAAAACAGACAGGAAATACCCTTTAGCAAGTGTAACAAAGAAATACCTTTCAATATCAACAATTCTGAAGGAGACACTGGGATGCACAAAGGCAATTCTTAGCAGACACTCTTTCACGGAATGCAAGATCCTCTTTGGGCTTCAAGAATATATATGCAAACCAAAACCAATCAGGTCTGAGAACAGCTCTAGAAATACAGTATGTAAATCAACAACAGTGTTTTGTCTGAATTGCAAGAAACTAGAAGTACTTGGAGAGCATTTGCTTCCTTCGAACTGGTTGGTTGTAAAATAAATCACGAACAATGACTGCAAAAAGATAAATGCCAAGAAATCTCCTAATTAGTAAACAGCAGTCAACACTTGTATCAGGTAAGCTTATACACAATTACCCGTTGTACCAACATCTTGTCTATCATCATCAATTCCAAGATACAAACACTTGCCGTCCTGTAAATAATGTTAAGGAAAAAGATCAAGTTAGTAGTTTTATACCTACCTTGATGGATAATACCAGCTAAAACTCAAAAGATCTTTACCTTCAAAACCTTACGATATCCATTTGGCTTTCCGTGAGTTTTAGTAACAATTTCCAACAAAGAAACATCAGAAATAGAGCTCAGAGCCTCTCCTTTAAAGCCAAAGCTTGCTGGGAAAGCATGCACATCATCCAAGTGTCTGTATTTTGATGTCACTGGTATAAAGCAAGCATTCAAAGCATGTTAGAATGGGCAGACAAAATGGAAGCTTAACAGAAGATGAAAGAAACAGGCACATATACTTCTACATAAGCTGGGCTAAAAGTTCCTCACCAATATGTATGTTCCAGCTCAACTTCAGCTAATATAATAATCAAAACATCTATATACAGGGGAACACCAAAAGCATATTCCAAAAGCGACCGACTTCATTAACTCTACAAGGAAGACCCAGCTGACATGATCATAAGCCTTTTCCAAGTCCAGCTTAGATATAACCCCAGCTTCATTCTTACTCATTCTAGAAAGTATAAACACTCATCAACTAACAATACTGCATGCTAAATTTTTCTGCCATTAACAAAAGCCTTTTGTGTCTCTGAGATCAAATTGCCAATTATTGTCTCTAATAATTCAGTTAGTACCTCGCCAGTAATTTAGCACCTAACTCCTTTCTTTTCAGGAATTAATGCTATGAAGGTTGCACAACAACTCTAATGAAACACTCTCTGTCTCGTGAAAGTGCTGCAATGCCTTCTTTACATCATCCTTCAAGATAGCCCAACATCTCTGATTGCCATAGTATAGCCATCTTGTCCAGAGGCATTGCCCTACACTATTCTTAATTACCAGGTCAACTCCTCATCAGAGAAAAGATCTCTACAGCCATTCCTTCTCTTCCTCTGATATCACCTTGAGTTCTCTACATATCCATTCGATTCTTCGGGTCTCAGTTTCTTAGAGTAGAGTTTCATAGACTCAAAGTCTCTTTTCAGCCTCATCAAAGTTTCATAGATATAGCATCATAATACCTGCTCATCTCAAAAGCAGTATATCCATAGATTACTCAAATGAAAATGATTAAAAATATCTGTCAGGTTGCTCAAATCAAAATGATTAAAAATATCTGTCAGGTTGCTCAAATCATGTGCCACAGAATTGTCATTGTTAAATATGGCAAGAATTGATACTATGTAAATATGAAAAGATACACAAATCCCTGTAATCACACAGATCCCTGTAATTAAGTAATTAGGAGATTTTGTAGGCTTGTAATTGTAGTCTTTCCTTATTTGTATTCCTGTCAAAGGTTATTTAAACCCAACAGCTTGAGGGAATAATCAAGCACTTTATTCACCATCTTTCTTCACTTCTTCTTTCTCATGGTATCAGAGTTAGGATTTTTTAGTCCCTGCTCCATCCTATTTTTCTTCCTTGAATTAAAAGACTATAGAAGAACCAGATCCTCCTTGGTCGACTCTTCAGTTTTCTCTATTTCTTCCTATTTCTCTTGTTTTTGTAGTTACTCTCATCCACTACTTTCAGCAGTTCGTGTGTACAACAATGGGAGATGATAAAGCAGTTGAAAATCAAATTACTGGAAAGTCGATTTTTTCCTCTTCACCATCTCCAACAATTACTACTGTTAAGTTGGATGGTAGTGGAAATTATACCTCTTGGGCAGCTTCTGTACAACTGTGGTTTATAGGTCAAGGATATGAAGATCACTTGATCAAGAATTATACAGAGATTGGAGCATCTGATAGACCAACTTGGGTTAAAATAGATGCTCAATTATGCAGTCTTCTATGGAACTCTCTTGACAGTAAGTTACTTAATCTTTTTCAGTCATGTAAGACATGTTGCAGGGTTTGGAACAAGGCCAAAACCTTGTATACAAATGACATACAACTTATTTACAAGGTAGTTTCAGACATTGTCCACCTGCAATAGAATCAACAAGACATGGCAAGCTCTCTTGGTCAGGTAGAATCCTTAAAGGATCAATTTGATTCTCTTATGCCTTTTACTGACAAGTTGGATGATCAGGAGAGACACAGAGACAGATTTTTTATGGTTCTAGCCTTGATTGGATTAAGATCTGATCTCTCCTCAGTTCGAGACCAGATTCTTGCTAGCGCATCTGTTCCTACCTTGGAGGAAGTGTCTGCCAGATTGTTGCACATCACATCTACACCGGAGGTAAACTCATATGATACTTCTATAATGGCTGTACAAACTAACACTTTTCAAAATGGACCCAGAAAAGGAAAAGGGAAAAGCACTAAACATTGCACATACTGTGATAAGGGAGGACATACACGTGATGTTTGTTGGTCGCTTCATGGTAAGCCTCCACGTCACAATGATCGTCCTCGACATGCAATCAATGTGGCTCACATCGGAGATGGTATTCTACCTACACCAGATGTCAAGGATAGATCATCTCACTCTATCACTTTGAATGGAGCAGATTATAATGATTATCTTCAGTACCAGGCATCAAAGCAACAGTCATCTACCTCATCTACAGCTTGCACAGTGCAACCTGGTAACTCTTTTGCCTATGTCGCACAGTCTTCCTTTCCTGGACCATGGATTCTTGACTCTGGTGCTACTGATCATATATCTGGTAACAAAAATTTTCTTTCTATCCTTAATTCTCCATCTGTATTTTCTACTATTACCTTAGCTAATGGATCAAAGACTGCTATCAAAGGAATAGGTACAGCTCACCCTCTATCTTCTTTACCTTTAACTTCAGTTCTTTTTGCACCTGAATGTCCGCATAATCTTATTTCCATTAGTAAATTAACCAAGAACCTCAAGTGTCTTGTAATCTTCTCTGAGGATTCTGTTTTTGTGCAGGACCGGAGTACGGGACAGGTGATTGGAAGAGGACATGAGTCACACGGTCTGTACAAACTATCCATTCCAAAACCACCAGTTGCCTTCACTTCCGCTATTTCCTCTGATTTGCTTCATAGTCAATTGGGACATCCAAGTCTTTCAAAGCAGCAGAAGATGGTCCCCATTCTATCTAGTTTGTCTTTGTTAGAATGTGAGTCATGTCAGCTTGGGAAACACACTCGTGCTTCTTTCCCAAAGCGTGTCAATAATAGGTCTTCCTCTATGTTTGAAGTTGTTCGCTCAGACATATGGGGTCCAAGTCGTGTCAGTTCTTCACTAGGATTTCATTATTTTGTTACATTTATTGATGATTATTCTCGGTGCACTTGGTTATTTTTAATGAAAAACACATCTGAATTGTTCTCTATTTTTCAGAACTTTTGTACTGAGATTCGCAATTAATTTGGTGTTTCCATAAAGAAATTAATCAGTAATAATGCCCGAGAATACTTCTCTTCTTCTCTTTCTTCCTTCATGTCATCACAAGGTATATTACACGTGTCTTCTTGTGCACATACTCCACAACAAAATGGAGTTGCAGAACGAAAGAACAGACATCTCATTGAAACAACTCGGACATTACTTATTCACAATCATAATCCTTTACGTTTTTGGGGCGATGCAGTTATTACTGCTTGTTATTTAATTAATCGTATGCCCTCCTCTATTTTGCAGTACAAGAATCCACACTCGGTCCTTTATCCAGAACAACCTATGTTCCCACTTCCTCCACGTGTTTGGTTGTACTTCGGGAAAAGACAAACTTCAGCAAAAGGCTATCAAATGTGTCTTTTTAGGGTACTCTCGTCTACAAAAAGGATACAAATGCTTTGATCCCTCTAAAAATAGGTACTTAATCTCAGCAGATGTTACCTTTTTTGAGACTTCCCCATATTTTTCTCCTAATTCATTAAATCAGAAGGCCATATCCACAGTTCTTTCGGTTCCAACCTTTTCGCCTCCAACTCCAGCTACAGCTCCACCACTCCAAGTGTATTCTAGACGCCCTCGACCTAATTCTCAACCCACTAATCCAGTTGATGCTTCTGATCCTAATGCAGGTACACAAAGCCCACCAGGTGACTCATTGCCTTCTCCAGCAATGTCTCATGCTTCGGTTGAGCACTCATCAGATGTCACTGATCTCCCCATTGCTCTCCGAAAAGGTACTAGAATTACTGCCAATCAAACTCCCACTTATACCTTTTTAAGTTATCATCGTTTATCACCTTCATATCATGCCTTTATTACTAGCTTATCCACTGTCAAGGTTCCAAAGACGGTGGAAGAAGCAATGGCCCATCAGATTGGGCAGGTTCTCCCTCTGATAGACGGTCCACTTCAGGTTATTGTATTTTAATTGGAGGCAACCTAATATCCTGGAAAAGTAAAAAGCAAGATGTGGTGGCTAGGTCAAGTGCAGAGGCAGAATATCGGGCTATGGCATTGGCTACTTGCGAGCTTATATGGCTAAGGCAACTTCTACAGGAGTTAAAGATTGGAGGGGATGAACCAATGAAATTGATTTGTGATAATCAAGCCGCATTACATATCGCTTCAAATCCAGTATTTCATGAAAGAACGAAGCATATTGAAGTAGATTGTCACTTCATTCGACAAAAGATTGAGTCTGGGTGTATTGTTACGAGTTTTGTCAACTCAAAAGACCAACTAGCAGATGTCCTCACAAAATCACTCCGAGGATCCAGAATTGGCGATATATGTAGCAAGCTAGGAGCATATGACTTGTACGCTCCAGCTTGAGGGGGAGTGTTAAATATGGCAAGAATTGATACTATGTAAATATGAAAAGATACATAAATCCCTGTAATCACACAGATCCCTGTGATTAAGTAATTAGGAGATTTTGTAGGCTTGTAATTGTAGTCTTCCCTTATTTGTATTCCTATCAAAGGTTATTTAAACCCAACAGCTTGAGGGAATAATCAAGCACTTTATTCACCATCTTTCTTCTCTTCTTCTTTCTCAGTCATTAAAACAGCCATAAACTTGTGAGTTGGAGCAGGAGAAAAAGGGGAAGGAGACAAGACAGTTTTTTTTTGTTCAGCCTTTACTCTTTGTTCACGAAAAGAAAAAGAATTTGGAGAAGTGAAGGGAAAGAATTCAAAGGAGGGATTCCAAGCTTTGATACCATGTGAAGGATGTGAACTGTGACAAACGAAGATATATGTGGAATGTCTTGCATGGTTATTCCTTCAAACATGTCGGAATTTAAAATAGAGTTTACAAGTAATCTCAAAAAAGAAAAGAAAATAAATTCCTACTCCTTATTACACAACTAATTCTAAATCTTTTCCATATTTACAAGGAACAGATTCTTGCCATAATTACAATTTCTTAATATTAACATTCACAACAGATAGAAAAACTAGGATCCTAACCCAATTGTAACTAGAAAAAATGATAAAAATATGAATCTACCAGATGTAGGCATCAACTGCATTTGTCATTACAGCAAATTGACAATCAGTCCACCATGCAAACTCAAGATCATGATGATACCACCAAAAGTTTAGTTTCTATTTTATTTCAAGAACATTTGAAATCAAATTTGCCCGATTACAAGTAAAACCACTAAAAACGTCTGCAAAAAGAAGCTAGTGAACACACAAACTGACACACATCCTATCAGCAGAGGAACCATGCATGTGCCCCTCTTCAAGTTGTCAAGCAGAAAAAATTACATACAGCAGCATCAATACCATAGAAAAGATTATGTCAGTCCAACATTTTGCAAAAATATTACCATATCTTTCTCCTATCAGCACCAGTCCATCTCGTGAAACACCAGATCCTTCAAAAGAAAGTACAATTTCAGGTGATGTAGTAAAATAATAAATTGAGCAGAACTTTTCTGCAGATCAAAATGCATTACATCAATCAACAAAACTAGTACCTACCGTTGTCATCCACCTTAACATAGCAGGTCCCAACACTAAGAGCAACATATACCTGGTAGAAACTGGGTTTAAGATCAATCTTGGAGCGCTATTTATAAGAATAACAAGCAAAAAAGAACAGTCCTATGAGGAAATAAATCTCATGAAAAAAAAAAAGACTTGTGATATCAGGCATGGAACACCAACCATACTAACAGGAGAATAAACGTATCATTTTTCATAGAAAAAGGATCATCTCATTAGTGGGAAACTTTCAAGTCTCCATCAAATTGTTAGACCATAAAGCATATGTCATGTCATCTGAAGTAACAAACAAAGGAAAGTAAAATTCATTGAATTAATGAAGTGCCTCACCCTCACACAAATTCGCAGGTGCAATTAGTCTACTCAATTAAAATTGGATAAAAGCACAACTTGCTAGCGTTAGTTCACTTAACTATTATATTCTCAACAGCCCACCTCTAATAATCCTAAAAACATTAATAAACTCAAAAAAAAGAAAAACCATATATTTCCCCCATTCTCTTATAAGGCATAAATTTCCACATTTAAGAATCAACAAACCTCTGAAAATCTAAACGCCCTAAAGGAGAAGGACAGGTGAGGGCATTTATGAAAATCTGGCCAATCGAGCGTCTTCATTCATAATACTACAAATAGCTATTTTTTTATAATTATAAAACTACTTAGTTTTCTTGAAAAAGTGGTGTGAGTGCCTGAGTGGGACCTTTAAGAACAACTCCACAACTTTCCATTCAATGCCTTGCAAAATTCATATGGAGTATTGAAACATTGAAAGGGTAAATGGGCGTACCTTGGTAGCACCAGCATCAAGGCTGTTGAAAACCAACTCCTCAACAACCCTTGTGAAATCATACAATATAACCCCTGATCGAATCGAACTCCGAATGCCCTCAGGCAATCGCTTAATGCTTCCCATCTCCCTAAAGAAAATAAAAATATATTCTTGAATATCCTTTACATACGCTGTGAGAACGCCAACCAATATTTAAAAAAAAAAAAAGATTTCTTGAATTCCCTTAGAATGTCCATGCAGCAATGCAAATATACTCGTAAAAACCTACAATTTCTATAATTTTCTTAAAGTATTCAAGAATGTCCATATAATTTTTAAAAACCAACGAGCTTTGGAACTTTAAAATGCAAGCAAAATGCCAAGATAATGGGAAGTACAGTATAATTACTTGAGAAGAGAAAATGGCGGGAAAATTGAATCAGGGTTTAGGGTTTTGATCGGACATCGTCACTGGAACAGTTAAGAGAAGCAACTCAGTGAAATATGCTATGCTGCGCCGGTTGCGTACCAAGTTCGGGTTTTTCAGTTGAGCGGTCTTAATAATTTGAAATCAAGGGGAAGATAGGTGGTCGGTTACGGTATATGATGGTGGTGAAGGGCGCAAATTTCTAAAATGCGCTGGTGGTATCTCGATGACGTGTCCGTGTTAACAGTATATTTATATTGCTTAATCCCTTTTAACAGTGAAAAGCATTTACATACCACAACTTTGCTTTAAAATCAAATTTTCCCCTCAACTTCGAATAATTATAACTATCCCCTTTTTATCCTATACAATATTTATTTTACCCTTGTCATTGAGAGTGTACTCTCACTTTAATTTTTATTATTCTACCATGACCTCAATGATTTTATTTAGTGCAATTTGCAAATATTGACGGATACGAATTACGATAACTACTGGATGTACTTTATAATATGTATTGATTAGTAATCTGAAATCGTCAACAGTCTTATACTGATAGGATTAAAAAAAATTATCAATACCTTAGATCATTCACTAGCTCTTTATGTCTCTAACCTCAATATAACTTTCCAAAACATTTAAGATTACTCTACTTCTATGAAATATTTGAAGCTTACAAATAAAATGTTTTATTTTAAAACTTTTACATGACGCTTTTTTAAATAACCTTCAATCATTACTTATAACTAATGGCAGCAAAATGGATAAAAAGAATAATTATCCGTCCATATTATTCACTAAAAATGGGTTGGATAATAATTTTCTTTAAAATGGGTCAAATATAAATAGGGGTATTATCACTTTTAGCCCGCGCCAGAAACTATTTACATCTGGTAGCCGAAAAAATATATAAAATTTGTATAATTTTTCTATATAACATACAGAATATATATATATATATATATATATATATATATATATATATATATACAAAAAAATATACAAATTTTATACATTCTTTCGGCTATTATTTTTACAGCGACTATACAGTGTCATTTTTTCATATGAATATTATCTACTTAAAAATTGGATAACCAATGGGTTTAAGTTTTACATTTGCAGAAACTCAAATTGGGAGTTTCTTAAGTTAGAGAGACTAGGAATTCTCCCAAAAGTGATCATATTCAAGAAACCATAGATAATATAATATGCATATTATCCGCTGGTTAACCCATTTTCTATCTATATCCAACATGGATCAGCCCAGATAATTTATTAATTTGTATTACCCATTTTCGACTCACCCATTTGCCATCCTACTTATAGCATGTTTGGCCAATTTTTTTTTTGGCCAGAGTGTTTTTTCTTTTTTTACTAAAATACTTTTTTCCTAAATTAAGGTGTTTGGCCAAGTTTTTAGAATGAAAAAAGTTCTTTTGAGTAGAAGTAGAAATAATTTTTGAGAAACGAAAAAAATAGCTTCTTCCCAAAATTACTTTTTTGAATAGTAATTTTGAGAAAAATATATTTAAAAATAATTTTTAAGTTGGCCAAACACTAATTGATGCTTTCAAGTTAATCGGTCAAACACAAACTGTTTCTCGAATATTTTTTTGAAAAACACTTTTCAAAATACATTAATTTCAGAAACTCCAAACATGTTTGTCACGACCCAAAATCCAACTAACCGTGATGACACCTAACCTCACCTGTTAGGTAAGCCAAATAACAACAATTCGATTCAATTAATAATTAACTGACTCTAATACACTCCCCAATGACTGGTAGTACAAATCATGAGCTTCTAAGATTAGAATTTACAAAGCTGGTATGAAATAAATACATCATCTGTTTGAAACATACATAAACAGATTTTTATAAATCTAAGGCTACCATGAACAAGAGTCAACTACAATCGAAAAGCAAGTACTCTTCAAATCCAGCTCTCGTTGATCACAGCAACATCAACATCCAATATATGCAAGCAAGGTGCAAAGGTGTAGTATGAGTACAACCGACCCCATGTACTGAATAAGTAACAAACATTACCTTAGGTTGAAAGTATTGACGAGTTGGAACACAGGTCAGGGTCCAACACCAATAGACAACAACAGTTCATAACAACATAATGGAAGTAATAAAATAAGTAGCTCAAAGATAAAATGCTCAGCTCGTTCACAGTTCCAGAAAAATAGGCATGCTTTTCAAGTATATCAGCGAAAACCCAAATCTTTATCGAAATCACCAAAATATGAGTACGTTTTGTAAAACTGTGATTTTTCCCAAAAACTTTTCAACAACATATATGATGTTTCATTTTCAAATGGCATGAGAAAAATACATCTCAATACCTACTATGTCAATGAGTATGTGAAGTCATGAATAACGCAATATCGTACAGCATGAGGAAAATGCATCTCTATACTTGTATGTCAAGTGTGCATGTCAATGCAATGCAACTCAGTGATAAAACCATGTGCATACTCTCAGAGTATTAATTCACTCAGTCCTCCCAGTCACTTAGTCCTTCCAGTCACTCGATCCTCACAGTTACTCAATCCCCCTAATCGCTCGACACCCGCACTAAATAGATACATGCGCTCACTGGGGGTGTGTACAGACTCCGGAGGGGCTCCTTCAGCCCAGACGCTATAATAAGCCAACCATGGCGTGAATCAATAATATTTGTTGCGGCGTGCATCCCGCTCCCATCATAAATCAATAAAAACATGTTGCGACATGCAGCCCGATCCCATAAACATACTCACCATCAGGCCCTCAGCCTCACTCAGTCATCAATCTCTCCAGTCTCTCGGGCTCTCAGTGTCATGAAAAGAATTAATCCCAAAATAATAATGTGATGTATCAATAAATGATAACAGATATTGAGATGTGATATGCATATGAATGCGTATGACTGAGTATATAAATGCAATATAAGCTGATAACTCAACAACATAAATGACCTCGGTGGGTCTCAACAGAATAAGCATGTAGTCTAGACATGATCTTTAATACGAGCCTCAACTCAATTTCTCTAATACGTGGAGGATATGCGGAAAATAACATGATTCTTTAATTTTACAACTCCACATAATTTATTTAAATCATAATTTCTATGGTGCACACCCACACGCCCGTCACCTAGCATGTGCGTCACCTTCATATAATTCACATAACACGAAATTCGGGGATTTATCCCCTCAACTCCAAGTTTAGAGATGTTACTTACATCGAACAAGTCAAATCCAATACCAAAAAGGCTGTAAAATACTCCGAAAATTCCATTCCGCGTGTATCAACCTCCATACGCCTTCCTATCTCCTCAATTAAAGCCAAATAATTCGTATATATTCAAACAACGTGCAAACTAATCACAATTTACTCTAATACTTACAATTTAACAATTTATAAAAATTCTCAACTCCGCTCGAAAAGTCGACAGCGGGGACCACATCTTGGAATATGATGAAACTCATAAAATCCAACAACACATTCAATTACAAGTCCAACCATACTAATTTTACTCAAATCCGACTCCGAATCGATGTTCAAATGTCGAAAATTCATTTTATGGAATTGTAGAAATTTCCTCCGATTTCTCTTGAAATATCAATAAACTAACGCCAAAAATAAGGATTAATTCATGGAATATAATCACAAGGGAGTCACGAATACTTACCCCCAATTGTGTGGTGAAACTTACCTCTGAAAATCGCCAAAACCGAGCTCCCAACTCAGTTTATGTCAAAAATAGAGAAATCCTCCATTTATAGGAATTTAATGCTTGGAGCGCCACCGGTGGCGTGGGGCGCTGCCTGGGGCACTGTTTCCAGAATTCAAAAACATCCCAGTGCCAGGGCTAGTGCCCCACACTACCCTGAGCGCTGGTGACGGAATTTTTCTTTCCAGACACGAAAATGGGCATAACTCTGTCATACGATATCTGAATTTGACGATATTTTTTGCTATGGCTCCGTAATTTCAATACAAATCTAATGCTTTAATTAAAACTGAATTTGGATCGCATTTGCGTAATGTGATACCATGTATTCTTCAAGAATCGACGTCGGAACATTCTAGAAATATTCAAATTAAATTTTGTTAACCATCTGAAATCCACCCGAGGCCCTTGGGACCTCAACCAATTATACCAATAAATCCTAAAACATCATAAAATATTATTCGATGCCTCAAATCACATCAAACAATACTAAAAACACGAATCACACCCAATTGAAGCTTAATAAAAACTAACAATTCCAACTTCTACATTCGATGTCGAAACCTATCAAATCAAGTCTGATTGACCTCAAATTTTGCACACAAGTCATAAATGATATAACATGCATATTCTCATTTGAAAAATTAGATTCAGACCCCAATATCAAAAAGTTCCTCCCCCCCCCCCAAATCAAACTTCCAAACCTTCCATTTCCAACTTTCGCTATTTCAAGCCAAAATTAACTACGGACTTCCAAATAAATATCTGGACATACTCCTAAGTCCAAAATTATCATACGGAGCTATTGAAACCATCAAAACTCTATTTCGGAGTTGTTTGCATAAAAGTCAAATTCCAGTTAACTCTTTTCATTTAAGCTTTCAACATGAAATTTATTCTTCCGAACTAATTCTGAAACACCTCAAACATCAAAACCGACGATTTACACACATCATAATACATCATATGAAGTTATTCAAGATTTCAAATAGTTAAAAGGAGCGTAAATATTCAAAACGACAAGTCGGGTCATTACATTCTCCCCCACTTAAACTTACGTTCGTCCTCGAACATGCCATGAGTTGTTCCTAAACCCTCAAATTACTATGCCACCTTACCACACACATACCCGGGGGTGATACCATGCCACCATATTCCATATGGGCCTGACAACACAACATAATTGAAGATCATTACCTTAACTTTAGTCCGTAAAACTTAGAACCCAATTTCCAATACCCAAAATTTTCTACAAGACCCGAGTCTCACATCTACACACTATATAAGTTTGAACAAGTTGTATCAAGCCATAACCATAACCCCACATATAATCACATAACATACTACACAACTCACATACTCGTAGCACCATTCCCGATTACAGTAACTTCTCAAAACCAATCCTGTACTAGTATTAAACCCCATATCAAACAAAACCTCGTTCCAAAACCTTCATACACTGTTGATAATGAAAGAAACACGCGGAATCTCATGACCACTTATCATATCAACAAGTCATGGAGCTCTCTCACCCCAACCAGAACCATAATCACTTTCTAAGCTGACTTTCAATATTATCCTCCCGAATATACCGTAATCAAACCTGATAGTACCCATTCTAGGTCCAGTGACCTTATATTATTAAACATAACTATCCCACAGACATGCCACACCAATATAACTCAAGCCGCAACTGCGCAATCCGTGTACCCAAAAATGGGAAATGTCTCAAAGAAGAGAATCGTATTGCAAGTTCAACAAGCACCACCACAACCGCAATGCTATGAGTTCATCATATATTGTAGAAGCAAGATACACGAATCTAATAACGGTAACCAGCTCTCCTAGAGCTCACATTAACATCAATTGTATGGACAACTCACGTGCTATAGTATCAATATCTGGACCCGCACGGACAACTCACGTGCCAATAACACAATCCGCCTGGCATGGTCACATGCATCTAGTCCAAGCATATCATACATGAGCAATCAATTAAGTACACATGTATATGCTACATGAAATAAGATTCACATGATCCCGGACTGGTATAACTAACACGCCATAGAGTAAGTATGTGCAAAATGTGCTATCATAACTCAAATTGGCAAGTTAACGCAAAAATAGTAGGCTTCCCCACTTGGCTCAAAGCCATAGATCATTTCATTCAATAACTCACAACACCCATACTGTATTACTACCATGATACTGCAGTGAGATTCAACCAAATTCTTCACAAGCTCATGCAACACCAACCATAAAATATCTCAATCATCCACTAAACATGCATTTATTTCTCTTGACAGTTAAGTCAACTTTCTCAACCAGATTTAAATTCAAATCTCAACACGTACACCCCGCCGGTAGAAAAGAAACTTTTCACTCAATATTATAAGGAGCACACCTCCGTAGATTACTCCGCATGAGATAACCCGCATGCTTAGCCTAAAATTGACATCTTGATATACCATTTCGCAGCCACAATCACTACACGATCACTTAACCTTCATGAGTCTAAACTCATTAACAAGACATGAGAATTTAATTTGTTCCATAATTTAACAACGTGAACTCTTCTCGTCACATTCAAACCATATGAATACACCCCGCAGTCGCATCATACTCATCATTCAGTTATTCCACCGCTCATCGAGCCATAAATTCCACTAGTAGGCATGCTACCGAACTTATAATCCAAAAGCACATGCTCACACAACTGAAACTACCGAGCCTGAGCTACGGTCCTAACTTGGCCTTAAGTCCTCTAGACTGGCCCATCACCAAAAAACATAAAGCACATCTCGCTCCTCATCCCTAGAATCACAAGCCGGCAATGCACGACTAATACTGAGTGCTCACATGCGCATACGAATGCATGGAAGAAATTCAAAGAGTTATGTATCAAGCTGAATCAATTCTGCACGATAAGAAAAGAAATATGGAAAATTATCCTAAATGCTCTATAGTCTCTCGAAGATAAGTATGGACGTCATCATACCGATTCACAAGACTCTACTAGACACTTGCTCATGACTTGTAGAACATATGAACCTAGAGCTCTTATACCAACTTGTCACAACCCAAAATTTAACTAGTCATGATGGCACCTAACCTTGCCCGCTAGGTAAGCCAAATAACAACAATCTAATTCAATTAATAATTAACTGACTCTAATACACTCCCCAAGGACTGGTAGTACAAATCATGAGCTTCTAAGATTAGAATTTACAAAGCTGGTATGAAATAAATACATCATCTGTTCGAAACGTACATAAATAGATTTTTATAAATCTAAGGCTACCATGAACAAGAGGCAACTACAACCGGAACGCAGGTACGTCTTCAAATCCAGCTCCTATTGATCATGGCAACATCAACATCCAATGTCTGCAAGCAAGGTGCAAAAGTGTAGTATGAGTACAACCGACCCCATGTACTCCATAAGTAACAAACCTAACCTTAGGTTGAAAGTAGTGACGAGCTGAAATACAGGTCGGGGTCCAACACCAATAGACAACAACAGTTCATAACAACATAATGGAAGTAATAAAAGAAGTAGCTCAGAGATAAAATGTTCAGCTCGTTCACAGTTCCAGAAAAATAGGCATGCTTTTCAAGTATATCAGCAAAAACCCAAATCTTTACCGAAATCACCAATGAGTACATTTTGTAAAACTGTGATTTTTCCCAAAAACTTTTCAACAACAAATAGGATATTTCATTTTCAAATGGCACGAGAAAAATACATCTCGATACCTACATGTCAATGAGTATGTGAAGTCATGAATGACGCAATATCGTACAGCATGAGCAAAATGCATCTTTATGCTTGTATGTCAAGTGTGCATGTCAATGCGATGCAACTCAGTGATAAAACCATGTGCATACTCTCAGAGTATCAATTCACTCAGTCCTCCCAGCTACTTAGTCCTCCCAGTCACTCAATCCTCCCAATCGCTCGGCACTCGCACTCAGTAGGTACATGCACTCACTACGGGTGTGTACAGACTCCGGAGGGGCTCCTTCAGCCGAGGTACTATAATAAGCCAATCATGGCATGGATCAATAACATTTGTTGCGGCGTGCAGCCCGCTACCATCATAAATCAATAAAACATGTTGCGGCGTGCAACCCGATCCCATAAACATCCTTACCATCAGGCTCTCGGCCTCATTCAGTCATCAATCTATCCAGTCTCTCGGGCTCTTAGTGTCATGAAAAGAATCAACCCAAAAATAATGATGTGATGTATCAATAAATGATAACAGATACTGAGATATGGTATACATATGAATGCGTATGACTGAGTATGTAAGTGCAAAGTAAGTTGATAAATCAATAATAGAAATAACCTCGGTGGGTCTCAACAGAATAAGCATATAGCCTAGACATGATCTTTAATACGAGTCTCAGCTCAATTTCTCTAACACGTGGAGGATATGCGGATAATAACATGATTCTTTAATTTTACAACTCCACAAATTTTATTTAAGTTATAATTTCTATGGTGCACGCTCACACGCCCGTCACTCAGCATGTGCGTCACCTTCATATAATTCACATAACACGAAATTCAGGGATTTTACCCTCAGTTCCAAGTTTAGAAATGTTACTTACCTCGAACAAGCTAAATCCAATACCGAGCAAGCTGTACAATACTCCAGAAAATCCATTCCACGCGTATCAACCTACATACACCTTCCTATCTCCTCAATTCAAGCCAAACGATTCATATTTATTCAAACAACGTGCAAATTAATCACAATTTACTCTAATGCTTACAATTTAACAGTTTACAAAAAATTTCAACTTCGCTCGAAAAGTCGACAGTGGGGACCACATCTCGAAATACGATAAAACTCACAAAATCGGACAACCCATTCAATTACAAGTCCAACCATACTTATTTTACTCAAATCTAACTCTGAATTGATGTTCAAAACTCGAAAATTCATTTTATGGAATTGTAGAAATTTTCTCCAATTTCTCTTGAAAAACCAATAATATAATGCCAAAAACAAAGATTAATTCATAGAAGATAATCACAAGGGAGTCAAGAACACTTACCTTAAGTTGTGTGGTGAAATTTGCCTCTGAAAATCGCCCAAACCGAGCTCCCAACTATGTTTATGTCAAAAATAGTGAAATCCCATGTTTATAGGGATTTAATGCTTGGAGCGCCACAGGTGGCGTGGGGCGCTGCTTGTGGCACTGTTTCCAGAATTCAAAAACATCCCAGCGCCAGGGCTAGCGCCCCACGCTACCCTGGACGTTGGTGACAGAATTTTTTTCTTTTCCGACACGGAAATGGGCATAACACTCTCATACGATATCAGAATTCGACGATTCCTTTTGCTATGACTCAGTAATTTCAATACGGATCTAATGCTTCAATCAAAACTGAATTTGGAGCTCATTTTCGTAATGTGATACCACTTATTCTTCAAGAATCGACGTCGAAAAATTCTAAAAATATCCAAATAAAATTCCGTTAACCATCCGAAATCCACCCGAGATCCTTGGGACCTCAACCAATTATACCAACAAGTCCTAAAACATCATACGAACTAAGTCGATGCCTCATATCACATCAAACAATACTAAAAACATGAATCACACCCCAATTGAAGCTTAATGAAAACTAACAATTCTAACTTCTACACTCGATGCCGAAACCTATCAAATCAAGTCCGATTGACCTCAAATTTTGCACACAAGTCATAAATGACATAACAGACCTATTCCCATTTCCAGAATCGGATTCCGACCCCGATATCAAAAAGTCAACCCCCGGTCAAACTTTTAAACCTTCAATTTTCAACTTTTGTCATTTCAAGCGAAAATCAACTACGGACTTCCAAATAAATATCCGGACACAATCCTAAGTCCTAAATCACCATATGGAGCTATTGGAACCATCAAAACTCCATTTCGGAGTCGTTTGCACAAAAGTCAAACTCCGGTCAACCCTTTTCATTTAAGCTTCCAACATGAAATTTATTCTTCCGAAATAATTTCGAAACACCTGAAACATCAAAATCGACGATTCACACACGTCATAATATATCATATGAACCTATTTAAGATTTCAAAATAGTTGAAAGGAACGTAAATGTTCAAAACGACAAGTCGAATCGTTACACTGTTAGTTCTTATATTAAATCTATTACCAAGTTCATTAGGTATTGTATAATTCAAATTAATATATAAATTTTGTATATGGGCATCTTGCACATGAAATGAAATCGAAGTGGGATTATTTTTTATTTTTTGCTTGACGGGTGTTACTCGTAATGGTTTTTATTATAAGAGCGTTGGTAATTGTTTTCCAAAAGAGAGGAATAGGACCCACTGCTCCAGAGATGAGTTAAACGTTACATGTGCAGTTTCCATTGGCTGAAAAACGAAATAGTATTTATCTGGCGTTGGATCTTTTCTGTGATTGGTTGGTTAAGTAGTTATGTGACAGGCAAGTAATCTTAGTCATTTCATTTTCTCTCCTTTTGCTAACTTTCATGAAAAATCCAGTTTCTTGCATATGAGTTAGTTTTAGCTGGGATGTCAAATTACGCTTATATCCCTCTTTCTGCCTCTGTATTTGCTGATAGCACCAAAATTAGTTAAAGTAGTAATAGCGTGTCTGGCCTATTCGGAGAAATAAGCTTATTTTGAGAAGTGTTTTTAAAAAAAATACTTTTGTAGAGAACCAATTTGTGTTTGGCTAATCACTCTTAAAAGTACTTTTGAGCAATAATTTGTGTTTGGCTAAATTTTTCAAAAAGTGCTTTTAAGTATCAAATTGCGAATAAGGACATAGATAGATTTGCTTAATAGTAGTTAATATTATAAGTAAATAAATAATCTTAAAAATTTATTATTACAGGTAATAATTAAATCTTTTCATTTTATTTAAATAAAATATGAAAATAAAATTTAAAAGTACTTAATTCTTTTAATATAAGTTAAATATATTAAAAATCATTCAACAAATATAAAAGCATTCACCCCTAAAGTCACTATATATTAGAAAGCTATCCTAAAAATAATAAAAAATATTTATACATTAATATCCTAAGTATTAGGTTTAACGATTATTTTGGTATATACTATATTTTGTTAAGGGTATTTTTGGTACGAAGAAAAGTCAAAACTGCTTCTGCTTTTGGTAAGAAGCTATTTTTTTCTGCTTCTCAGAAACTGCTTCTGCTTCTTCCCAAAAGTACTTTCCCCCCCCCCCCAAAAAGCTTGACCAATCAACTCAAGTTAGAGAAAAAAATTTGAAAAACTTGGACAAACAGGCTATAAATCTCTCTTTGAAGGCAAATTTGGAGCTGAAAATTTGAATTGGACATACTAATCATGTTGGAACTTTAACAAGACAAAGTATTCTTTTGTACTTCCCCAATTTTTAAAGGACCATTGAAATTATGCTGATAGTCAGTCTCCTCTAAATTTAATATTTCGTCATAAAATTATTATTTTTATATCGATATTACTACTAGCTCATGTTATTTTTATAATTGCATGATAAGAAGAAATTTATTTATCATAAAATCACCATTTGTACATCAATATCATTGCATTTATGTTTTTTGTTTGAATAGGATCAAATTAGTTGCATGATAAGCACGTGTACACTTTTATTTTATTTTTTAAATTGGTCACAATTATATCATAAAAATACACCATATTTTCACGTTCTCCCAAATTCATAGATACAAATAAAGATAAGATCATAACAATAAGTTTGTTTTACTATCAGTTGGACATTACCAATCACCATCTATATACACCACATTTTCACCTTCTTCCGGATTCATAGATGCAAATAAAGAGGAGATCATAACAGTTAATTTATTTTACCATCGATTGGACATTACCAATATCACCGTCTATCTCATTTTCTTTTTTACTATTCCATTATAAATTGTTTATTGTTCCGTATAAGAAAAAATAATTTCAATGGTGCATCAATATTTGGTAATCGAGTATTTAATTATATTTTTTTTAGAAATAACACATGACTGAATTTTGTGGATTACTTTATACCAAATTATGACTGGATAAAAATATGCACTATTAATATATTAATAAGGGCATATAAAACGATAATAATACTTTTAAGACAAGCCTAATCACTTTAAAGTAAAGAATAGTTCTAATAAAAAATTAAGCCTTTTCTCAACCACGGTTCTTCAATGTAACAAATGATATATGTATGACAAGTTGATCATTTGCAACAATATATATCCAACTTTTATTTATTTATATATATATATATATATATATATATATATATATATATAGTTGGATAATCAAATACATATTAATTAAAAAACCTAATAAGTAATCCAATATCATAGATTAGACAATCAAATAATTATTTATTATTTACGGTATTCTAATCCATGTTTCATAGTAGTAATTTTTAAATGAGTTTAAAGTTATATGTATTGATGAGATAAAAATTATTTGCAACATAATTACAAGTAAATATTATGATAAGTAAGCATTAGTCTATAACATGATACAAAATAATATTAATTAATTTGCTCTAACAGATACACATAAAAAAATTATTTACATATCCAGTCCATATAACTTTAATCCTTTTTACGTAGCTTATCTACAAACCGAATGATCTTTGTAAATGTATGAGAATTAGCATGGCAAATCTGTGGTTAAGCTGGAAGGAGAGGTTGATAAGCAAATGTTTAATAGTTTAACATATTTATAAGATTTACATTTTAGCTCTCTAGAATCAGAGCCAATCGAATTTCTTCTTGAAAAATAAAATAATATATGATCTTCAAATTTCTGTCATTTCAACTGGTTTTTCAACAGACCCTCTTTCTTCATCTCTCTTTCCCTAAAAACCCTAATTTCAACTTCTTCTCTCATGTCCTGTAAAATGACAAGATCAGGTATTTAGCCTTCTCTGATTCTTATTATAATAAAAATTGGGCACTTCATCTTCTCTGCATATCAGAATTGTGACAAAGAAAAAACATCTAAGGAGCTAAGTTCTATTAGATTTGAATAATTCTCTTAAATCAGCTGCTAATAATCCTGGATTATGGTGAATTAAGCTCAAATTATCTGTTTTTAATCTTGAAAGGTTGGGAAAATCTTGAATTGACCTGAATTTGATTCATTTTCCATCTTTCTTTCTTCTCTTGGGTTATTTTTCTGATTCTCTTGTTTATGGGTTGGGATTGAATTTTGGATCTTTTGTTTGATTTGGATTGAATTCCATGAAGTGATTGAGTCTTGGTAAATTACATGTGAAATCTAACGTGGGTTCTGTAAAAAGCAAGCTGGTATGTGGATTGAGCTGGTTTTTGTTTTGAGCTTTGTGCTAAAGGTGCGATCTTTAATGTTGTTCTGTTGTTTGAAAGTGTGTATATGTTAAAATGAAGGTGGAAGCTAGCTCCAGGGTCACATGTGAAATTCTAATGTGGGTTTTGGAAATAGCAAGCTGGTATGCAGATTCAGCTGTTTTGAGCTTTGTGCTAAAGGTGTGATCTAATTTAATGTTGTTTTTTTGTAGATTGAAAGTGTGTAGATGTAAAAAAGAAGATGGAAGTTAATGTATGTGATATCAATCACTTGGATGCCGATGTGCTTTTGCCTCCACGAAAGCGGCTTCTAGCCGGATTGAAGAAACAGAATTCTGATGCTTACTCATCTACCCCATCCCCACCAACTGTTAGTAGTCCAGGGTGCGAGTTTGATATCCGTCTTAATAATCTATTGAAATCTCATTTTGGTGACTCTAATCGATCGAATGAGGAGATTGCTGAGGCTTCAAGATTGGCAGCTTTAGAAGCTGCGAAGGCTGCGAAAGCAGCAAGAGCCGTTGCAGAAGAGAAGGCTGCTAACGCAGCAAAGGCCGTGGCTGCTGCTAAAAGCGCTCTAGAATTGGTTGCTACTCTTTCTGATGAGACAGCCAGTAGGGACAAACATTTGAAGAGGAATAAGATGAAAAAACATGTTCCTGTTCAGATGCTGTACAATAAGAATAAAGGGACTAATAATTGTAGAACAGATGAAGAGTTAGCCCGGACGTTGCATAGGGCCATAAATAGCTCTCCAAGAATTTTGAAGAACTCAACCGATGACTCAAGAAATCACAAACACAAGAGGCTTAAAAGGTCCTCGCCATCTGAAAAACCTAAGCTTCAGAACGGAAGTACATCCTGGGAAGGAAACCGTCCTACCACGAGCAATGGTAATGGTTTTGCTAGAGAAAAACATTCAGATGGGCCTATCTCGGAGAAAGGCCTAGTTAGAGTAGATTTAAACACAACAAAATTCAATAAAGCTGACCACACAAAGATGGAAAATGGGGAAGCATCACAATCTAGTAAAGCTGACTATGTAAATACGGAAAACAAGGAAAGAGAATCAGTTATCTCAAAGGAGAAATTTGGGGATTCTCCAGATGATATTTGCAGCATTGGGAAAAAGAAGGGAAGGCTTAAGCAGAAAAAGTTACCCCTCAGCATTTGCAGCTTCAGGGATCAAGCAAACCCTAAAGAGGATTTGAAATCTAAGAGTCCATTGTCACTCGATGAGAACATCAGCAAAGGTACTACTACCAGTAGTAATCCCATATTTCCGCTTGAGAGGGCATCAATGTGGAAGTGTCAGGCGTTCAAGGCACCCACATGTGTTGAACAAAATAAGATGATGCAGTCATAGTCTTGGACTTGGTATTTTCGTTTCAACAAGTGCGGCTACCGTGATGAGACTTGTAGTCTGAGGTAGTGTCATGTATGCTTTCTTTTATAGATAAGGCCTCTTCCGTCCAGTTTCTTATTGCTTTTTGGCATTGTAATGTTTTGGACATACCACCGTGTATATTTTGACAATCAATTGCTTGCATATTTTGTATTGCACATAAAAGATGCCATCTATATTTTCGTCTGGCGAGTGGCAGCAGAGCCAGAAATAAGATGGAGAGACAATTAGGAATTTTCAGAAGTTTTCTTTTTCAAGTATGTGACAAAAAGTCTTAGAAGGACCATGAGTTATTTTAACATTGAAATAAATACAGAGAAAATAATCAGGGATGGCCTATAGCCCCTCAGAAATAAGAATGGAAACCAATTATACTCCTTATGTGATACTGGTTCGTCCACCATCCAGATTATGTCCACACAGCTAACCTCTAATCTCTGTTTGAGGGTCTAGCTTTGACTCGGAGAGTCTATTGGATAAATGAAAACAGATTTTCATTTTCGTCGCATATTTTGTCACATTGACAGGATGTTGTCAGCTTATGGAATGCCATTCCAGGTACTTTTGTCCATGACAAATGTTTGGAGTCATCATCAGTAACTCTGAAGGTGTTATATCGAAAATTTAAAAGGGATTCTCCAATAAGTGTCTTCCTTTAGTGAATCTGACTGCGGTATAATTTTTGATGCAGCTATGTGAAAAGTTGGCTATTTTTTTTTGGTTTTAACTTTGGTCAGTAACTTATCAACCAGTCATTTTTGGCACTACATTGCATGCATAATGCGTTGAATCTTCTTTCAAAATTTTGCGCGTGATTGTTGGTCGTGTTTTCACCCGTGGCTGTGATTGCCGGTGTCGGGGACTGTTTATGCTTTCATTTACATGTGTTTTCCCTGTTGAAAGTTTGGTTGTTTGTAATTCTTCTTCATTAAATTTTTTAAATTCAACGAATGACTGTTCTGCTTCATTTAGTTGGTTGAAGGAGCTACTGTAAGGTTAGGGAACTTGGACTTGAGTTTTTCTCCTATTTACATGCTTTTCCTTTGGTCTTTCTTGAAGGACAGCCTTCCAAATAGACTTGCCCTAATTTTCATAATTTTTTTTTAAAAAAATGCTATTTTTTAGGTGAATTGCACTTGCTTCTTTCTATCAATGTAGTTGCCTTTTGTCATGGAAAGAGGATGTTAATCTTAAAAGGTTAAGTAATTAAGTTCCAGTCCATATCTTCGCATCTGTAAAGTTTTGGGGAGGCAGTGTTACTCGGTACCTATGATGGTGGGAGGTAGCAGATATTTGATGGATTAATCAAGGTCCGTGCAAATTGATCGGACACCGCCTTTACAACCTCCCCTCCCCCCCACCCAACCCCCCCCCCCCCCCAAAAAAAAAAAAAAAAAAGAAGAAGAAGAAGAAGTAAATCATTCAAGCTTGAGGAGGAATCATCCTTTGTCCTGTAAGAAACTCTAATTTCAGTCATAAGCTCAAGTTCTGTGAGATGGAGATGGAATATCAAAGAACTGAAACTCAAAAGTTTTTGAGAATTTCAGATATTCTACGGTTCAAATTCCAGAGTGCCCAAGGTTTCATTGCCACTTCAAAAACTTATTATTCTTTCCCTTATTCGTTTTACCTTTATGTCTTTTTAACGCTATTTTCATCAGTTCAATATCCAAAGGAAAGACGAGAATTCAACGGTGGCAGACAAAAGATTAGGCCAATTCTTAGCTTGAAAAACGAGTGACAGCCAATTCAAATGTAAATACAGTACTAGATAAGCAAATTGACTAATAGGCTTGATAGTGAGAGTAGCTAAAGCTAATTATGATTGTGCCCAGTTGGGTGAGTTGGTTACATGTTTTGTTCATTCTTAGTAAGTGTTTGATGTTTAACTGCCTTACCAAGTCACTGTGTTGGTATTAATTTGTGCCATTATTACTATTGTAAGTTCATTTCCATTAGACTAGTAACTGACCATATGTCAGATTAAACCTTCTTTTTTTGTTTTGTGATCGAAAAATCCCCGAGGGTCAATGGTGCACGATTTCAAACTCTATGGATAATGGACTCTTCCTGATTCAACTTAAATACAAAGCTTTTGTATGATGCTGGACTAGAAACCTTTACATACACCGAACTCATACATCATATGTTGCGCTCTTACAATAGTGTTAGGTTAAAGAATTAAAGTTGGACCCTTGTGAAGATCGTCTCTTTGTAGTTCCAAGGAGAACAAATTAATAGTTGGGATACAGTTTTTGGGCTGGTTTAATCTTCTGTAAAACTTACAGATCTGGATATCTACTTCATTTAGTAGCTTAACCAAACCGTTTGGCCCAACATAGTGTGCATGTATTAGTACTGGCTACAAGTACAGTATTGACCTGTAAATCCAAATATATTATTCCTCCCTGCGCTCTTAAGAGAAGGAAAAAAAGAAAAGAAAAAGAAATTAAGGCAATCATATTTAAAATGTTCAAATCGGTGGTAAGAGGCCTCTCTTTTGCGACACTCTACTTATTACTTCTATATTTTAAATACAAACAGACCGTAGGTGGCGTTTGTTTGAAGTTTTGCACCTTTTGAGTTTGCAAACTTAATTTTGAATTATTAGAGAAAGTGTTTGTTTGAGCTAATTCTTGGAAAAAAACGTAAACTTTAAACAAATGCCTCCATAATTTTCAAAAGTCAACAAGGAGAGAGCAGCAGCGCTCTGGATATAATTTTTTTCCAATTCTTTATGTTGATTCCACATTTCTGGATTTTGTTTTGCATGTTTTGAAATCTGATATTATGGTAAATATTTAAATTTAGAACCAATAGCACCTCCAGAAGAGAGACCAGCTTTGTCCACGACTATATCTATCTCTCTGACTAAAGTTTTGATGCACAATCTATCTATCTATATCTATCTATATTATATTAAAAACACGAAGATCTTTAGCGAAATGTCGTTCGTCTTTTTTACCCTCCGCAAATGCACTTTATATTGGATAAAATGGTAAATACAAATAAAATATTTTTTGGAAAAACAAAATTACCTTAATAAAAGGAATAAGTAATTAAGAAGAAGGCAAGAAGTAGGAAACTCCTTTTATTAGTATCCCTAATACTCTACAAAGAGGCAGAACACTTCGTAGGTTACAAAAGGAAAAAAAATAAGATCATAAGTAAGAAACTCATTAATTAATATCCTATTAAAGAGGTCAAAATGTTTGTGGTTCAAAAAGAAAAAAAAGAATAAGAACATCAGTTAGTAGGATTTTAACTACGCACATTTTGACCTCAAGAAATAAAAAAATCATTAAGTAGAAAGATTTTAAAGTCCATCAGTAAGATATGTAGAAAATTCATCATTTAATAACCCTATTAAAGAGGTCAAAGTTTTAGTAGGTTGATAAGAAAAAAAGAAAAGAATAAGACAATAGTTCGGACATTCATTATTATCCCTGTTGAAGAGTGTAAAAAAAAACAGTTAGTATTCTGATCTTTTATTTTTCATGAACACATTCTTTTAGTTTTCTATCTATCTATCTATCTATATTTATATCTATATCTATATGTATAGCTATCTATCTATCTATTTATCTATATCTATACTATATTAAAAGTACAAAGCCCTTTAGCGAAATGTCGTTCGCTTTTTTATCCTTTAAAAATAGATTTTACATTGGACAAAATTATAATTTTAATTATTTTCTTAATATTTAGGACTTCTAAATCAAATAAAATTTTAGTTATTAAACTTTTCCTTATTTGGACTAGGTAAGAAGTCCTAATATTTAGGTTTTTCAATGAGTAATATTATCTTTCCATGTTTAGTATTTGTGGAAGTTGTAAAAATATGTAGGACGATAAAATATAATACCAACCAACTTGTATAGTGTATAAAAGGTGCAAATTTTAAACGTAGAATAATGGCAAAAACTTTAAAAAGTTATCCTTTTTTCCAAATCAATTAAAGTTTGTTTGTCTAATCATTACTTTGAAACATGTAAGAAATTTTAAATAGGAAGTAAAAACCAATTATTATTTTAAATATATAATATAAGTTATTTATTTATTTAGAATTTTTTTTTAACAAACTATAATGTGCTAATTTTATAAAAATAATGGTTAATATACTTAAGAAACTTATCCCCTTTTCAAAATTACTTAAAGTTTGATCTATTTCCTTGTTTGAACTATGTAAAAGATCTTAATATAGGATTTTAAAATCATTTAATATATTAATTATCTAATATAAATTATTTATTTATTTAAAAAACATAATATAAATATAATTCTTTACATATTAAATTTTAACTATATATATGAACCATAATACATCTGCGTATCAAATTTGGGCTACTTTTCACCCAAATAATATATTTTTTAAATTATTTTTGAAAACTACATTTACCAATTAGAACAAGCAACTATATATTTAAAAATATAAAAGATATAAAGAGATAGGGAGAAAGAGAGATCCGAAAGGTAGTTGGCAAGAGTCAATAACACTAATTATTCTGCAAACACAAAGATTCAATAGTGAAATATGATCATATTAGTTTTTTTAAACCTTTTGAACATGTAATTCATAGTGGATAAAATTATAACTATAGTTAGAATCCTATTCAATTATTTTCTAAATTCATGAAAAATAAATTTTCAATTTGACAAACTCTTAATTAGGGTACATAAAGTTATTTTTATAAAAAGAGTATTAGTACTAAAACCAATCAAAAAATAAAGCAAACCCAGTTATAATATAGTATTAAGAGTCTAATTGGTAAAATGTAAACTTGAAGCAATAAATATGAAATAACAAATGACAAGATGTATTCTATTTGAGTTGTCATAAATTAATTTTTTCTTTTTTCGCATTTGTTCCATCAAATAATAGGTCTCTATATTTAGTTCATAATTATTTATTATAAAATAGTAACTAAACATTACTCATTTTTAGACTTTAGATTATCACGTATCAAATTTTAAGAGCTATAAGCTAAACTTCTCATTCCCGAATCTCTAAAATATCAAAAACTTATTATTTTTTAATTTATTTTATTTGTCAAATCTTCGAAGAATAACAATAACAATATTTTTGTGTTATTTATTTTCAGTATTAAGTCAATAAAATATCAACAATTTTCATAAAATATTCCCAGAAAAGTTCTCAAAATCACAATAAGGATTTGTGGACGATAGCGGGACATGATTATTTCCTTTATTGAGCTAGCTAAATAGGGTCGACATTCATCATTTTTAGGAACTTATAATTATTTTTTTAATTTTTAATTTATAACTCTAACAAATTATATGATAATATCTAAGTAATTTTTAAACCTATTTACTTATTAATATGGTTACACGCGCAAAACGCATATTCTAAGACTAATACTATATTAAAAGTACAAAACCCCTTAATGAAATATTATCATCTTTTTTTACCCTTCAAAAAAATATTTTACATTAGACAAAATTATAATTTAATTTTATTTTCCTAATATTTAGGAATTTGATTCAAGTAAAAATTTAATTATTAATTTTTTTTTCTTACTTGAAAAAGTAATTAACACCAAAAAAAGAAAAATCTCAGGTTGACACCTAAATTGGAGAAATCAAAGTAGGAAACTAAATATTGTGCACCTAGAACTCTATTAGGTTTAGGAGTCTTCATTATGAGTATAAGCGAGTTGGATTTTAAATATTTTTCTTTTATGAAAAAAAATATCTTTTGAATTTTGGCAGGGTAACTTCCCTTCCTTCTCCAAGGAAGTTCAACAAAGAAGGAACAAAAAGCCTTTTACAATATTAATTATAATAACAATCATCCAGAATTAAAAATTGCACTTTCTATAAACTTTGATTTTTATTTATAAGGTAAATAAGTAATTTTAATTTATACATTATATTTAAAGATTATTATATTTAAATTTTATAATAATCGCTAGGCTATACGTGCGAAGCACGTACTATATAACTAGTACTATATTAAAAGCGAGAAGCCCTTAAGTTAAAAGTTAATTTACCTTTTTACCCTTCCTAAAATCTAATTACCCTCCTATATATAGGCTACAAATAACCTTCAAACCTTCGTACCCCTTCATTAGAAAATCATAACTATTCAAACAGTCATCTTCTTTCCGGCGGAGAAGAAAAATAGCACTCTGCATAATATTTTGCCAGCACGAAGATCGGATTTTCATGGACATGTTTATTGTTAGATTGGACAAATAAAGGATGTGTCTTACAAATATCTCTCTTTCTCATGGTTTGCTTTGGTGTTAATGATTCGGTGGATTCTAAATCTAACACGTTCATATCAACCTTTAATGTGGCTTATATATCCAGTGACTTAAATACATTTCGCAGCCACGCAATTTCATCTGAAACTCACAGGAATAATTAATAGTCATAACGCTCATGAGAAATATGATTTTAATTTTTTCTTCTTTTTCAGATCATGATTAGAAATATTTGATGCCACAATTTTGGAAGAAGATCATCTCCAAAGCATGGATTCATGAAGAAAGCGATAATGAAAATCAGGTGTTCTACTTTCTTAGTCATTTTCTTTTAATTATTCCTATTGTATACGGTCGAAATAGATTTCGGCCTTCCTACGTTCGATTGAGTTCGAATGGTAAGCAACCAGAGTGGGATTTTGGGATGAGTTCCGAAGATAGTACAAACGAGCCTCGAGTTCCAAAGACTAATCGAGGAGTCGGCTCGATGCTAGTATCGAGCCCATGACCAAATCGATCCACAAGACAACGTGAGGGTGGTCGAAAATGCGCTACACCCCAAAGGTCGAACTCAAGCCAAAGCCGAGGGCTCGACCCAATAACGAGTTCGAGCCAGTATCGAGCTCGCAGACAAGAGCCGTTACAACCGCACTAAGGGAGAGAATCTTGGCGGGAATCGAGGAAGAGACAATTCATCATGGGTTCTCCACTATATGTTTTTTTTATTATAAATAAAGTAGGATCCCTCTACTATAAAAGGAGAATCCTTGTAAGCATAAAGCAGCCTCACACACTGTAGCAAAAGATCACTTCTCATATTGAAAGATATCCCCTTGTGCTCGTTTTACTTTATCTTATTCATTCTTCTTGCTCACTATTCTCATTCCCATAGTCAAGAACATATGTATTACTATTTCTTTGTACAGTTTGTATCAAACTATATCACATATCTTTAGAACCATACTCAAATTTAACTTTATCCGATTTTCCGGGTAAACAGTTTGGCGCCCACCGTGGGGCTAAAGATAACAGGGATTGTTTGATACAAATCTGCAATACACACCAGTTTACAACTTCGAATCAGCAATGGCCTTACCTATCGACCCCGAACCCGGCCTTTAATATGAAACCAACAACTTGGTACCCGGGGCCGGAAGGCCACTTGACGATGCCACTGAAGCTTGAATCGAAGTACCTGAAATTCGAGCCGGAGTACCGCTAGATGTCAATTCGCAAGTGGCTCTTGAGACGAACCAACGTTCCGATCCGGAAAAAAGCATTTAGGGCGGTACTCGATCCATAGCTCGAGACACCCATAACGTGGAGAAAATCGGAGTCAGCTTACGTATGATCTTCGAGATGTTACAAGCCCAACAAGTAGCGATAGCTCAGTTGCAGAGCCAAACTCATATACAAAGCAGGCTAGATTCCAATCCGCTTCGAGAAACCACCCCCAGAATGGAGCCCGCCATAGTGAAATCAAACGAGCAAGAATCGGGGACCACTCCCGAAATTACTAAATTGCTCGAGGAACTCACAAAACGAGTCGAAGCCAATGACAAGAGAGTGGAAACATACAATGCCAGGGTCGATCAGATCCCGGGAGCTCTTGATAAAAGGGCTGGATTCGAAAAAATTCATACAAAAGCCTTTTCCCTCGAGTGCGGCCCCAAAACCAATCCCTAAAAAATTTTGTATGCCCGAAATTACCAAATATAACGGTACGACCGATCCCAACGAACACGTCATCTCTTACACATGTGCCATCAAGTGTAATGATTTGGAGGACGATGAGATAGAATCTGTATTGTTGAAAAAGTTCGGGGAGACCCTCTCGAAGGGAGCGATGATTTGGTATCATAATCTGCCGCCAAATTCCATCGATTCTTTTGCCATGTTAGCAGATTCGTTCGTAAAGGCACATGCTGGTGCCATAAAGGTTGCAACAAGGAAATCAGACCTCTTCAAAGTAAAGCAAAGGGGTAATGAAATGCTGAGAGAATTAATATCCCGATTTCAAATGGAGCGCATGGAATTGCCACCGGTCACAGACGATTGGGCCATCCAAGCTTTCACCCAATGGTTGAACGAGCAAAGTTCAATAGCATCACGTCGACTGAAGCAAAACTTGATTGAGTATCCAGCAATAACTTGGGCGGATATACACAACCGATATCAGTCAAAAATTAGGGTCGAAGATGACCAGTTGGGAGCTCCGTCTGCATCCATGCATCAGAACAGGACAGCTATTAAAAACCAAAGGGAGATCGAGAGAGAACAAAGGTCGAACAGAGACCGATATCAACCGTACGTCATAGATTGGATGAACAACGGTTCAATGCGCAATACCGCTCGGAACAATCGAAGGAGTGATCGAGGGCAAAATTCTCGGGGGCTTATGAACAAGAGTGGCTTTGATAAATATGCCGATCCTATGGAGGCACCTCGGCTATCGGAGTACAATTTCAGCGTCGACGCATCGGGCATTGTATCGGCGATCGGAAGAATCAAAGATACTAGGTGGCCCAGACCCATGCAAACCGACCCTTCCCAAAGGAACCCGAATTTGATGTGCAAGTATCATGGTACGCATAGCCACAGGACTGAGGAATGCAGACAATTGAGAGAAGAGGTAGCCCACCTATTCAATGAGGGCCACCTTCGAGAGTTGCTCAATGATCGAGCTAAGAATCACTTCAGAGAAAGAGATGCCGGCAAATGAGATAAACATGAGGAACCTCTGCATATCATTCACATGATCGTCGGTGGGGTCGATATTCCACATGAACCCGTTCTTAAATACGGCAAGATACCGGCCACAGGGGAAAAACGAACCCGAGGTTATGCACCCGAGGGCACTTTATCATTCAGAATCGAAGAAGTTGAAGGCATCTCTCACCCTCACAACGACGCTCTGGTAATTTCGATCCTATTAAATAAAATTCAAATTAAGCGCATCTTAGTAGATCCAGGTAGCTCTGCAAATATCATCCGATTTTGGGTAGTGGAGAAGATCGATTTACATAATCAAGTCGTGCCCGCAGCTCGGGTCTTAAACGGCTTTAATATGGCTAGTGAAACAACTAAAGGGGAAATTATCCTGCCCATAAATGTGGCTGGAACCGTCCAAAACACCAGGTTCCACGTAATTGAAGGCGATATGAGGTACAATGCCCTACTCGAAAGACCATGGATCCACAATATGAGGGCAGTACCTTCGACTCTTCACCAAGTAATGAAATTTCATACGTCGGACGCCGTGAAGACAGTGTACGGGGAGCAACATGTTGCGAAGGAAATATTTGCGATCGATGAGATAACACCGATACCAACATCATCAGCCTCAGAAAGGTCGAGCATAAAAAATAGGCGAGGAACCAAATAGCAATCACAGCAACCGGTCTTGACCGAATCGGTGAAACATGAAATAGATGATAACGAAGAAGAATTTCCGACACCTCGAGCTCTCATCGTCCCCGACGACTCCAACGCCACCAAGTCGAAGATCGAAGAACTGGAGCATGTTATATTAATCGAACATCTTCCCGAGAAAAAGGTATACATGGGTACGGGGTTGACCCCCGAACTCAGAAAAAAACTCATTCAATTTCTTATTAATAACATAGCTTGTTTTGCTTGGTCCCATTTAGACATGGCGGGGATCCCACCATCGATAACAACGCACCAGCTGAGCTTGGACCCTAGGTTCAAACCGGTGAAGCAAAAAAGAAGACCCCAATCCGAGGTGAAACACGCATTTGTAAGGGATGAGGTAACTAAACTTCTCAAAATAGGGTCAATTCGAGAAGTGAAATATCCAAAATGGTTGGCCAATGTGATTGTAGTCCCCAAGAAAGGGAACAAACTTAGAATGTGCATAGATTATAAAGATTTAAACAAAGCATGCCCGAAAGATTCCTTTCCACTACCTAGCATCGATCGCTTGATCGACGCCACGACCGGCCACGAGATCCTCACTTTTCTCGACGCCTGCTCCGAGTACAATCAAATTAGCATGGACCCGGAGGACCAAGAAAAAACTTCGTTTGTCACTAAGTATGGAACCTATTGTTATAATATAATGCCGTTCGGGCTAAAAAACGCAGGGGCTACGTACCAACGCCTAGTGAATAAAATGTTCGAAGAACAAATCAATGGAAGTTTACATTGATGACATGCTAGTTAAGTCCCTGCGCGCATAGGACTATTTGGCTCATTTGCAGGAAACGTTCGAAATTCTAAGGAAATACAACATGAAGCTCAACCCCGAAAAATATGCCTTCGGGGTCGGATCGGGCAAGTTCCTCAGCTTCATGGTGTCGAATAGGGGGATCGAGACCAACCCCGACAAAATCAAAGCCATCGAAGACATCACCGTCGTGGATAATGTGAAAGCAGTGCAACGGCTGTCCGGATGGATAGCTGCCTTAGGCCGATTCATTTCAAGGTCGTCAGATCGAAGCTACAGATTCTTCTCTCTACTCAGAAAGAAGAACGATTTCGCCTGGACCCCGGAATGCCAACATACACTGGAATAACTGAAGCGGTACCTATCGAGCCCACCATTACTTCTCACTCCGAAGGCAGATGAGAAGCTTTACCTATACTTGGCAGTATCGGAAATCGCTGTGAGTGGTGTCCTAGTTTGAGAAGAGCAAGGTACGTAATTTCCTGTTTATTATGTAAGTTGGATCTTAGGAGAGGCAGAGATTAGATACCCACACTTAGAGAAACTGGCACTTGCATTGGTAAGCGCCTCTAGAAAGTTAAGACCGTACTTTCAATGTCACCCCGTATGCGTTTTAACCACTTACCCACTTCGAAACATTTTGCACAAGCCCGGGCTATCGGGCCGACTGGCCAAATGGGCCGTCGAGCTCGGTGGGTACGATATTGAATATCAACCTCGGACGGCCATCAAGTCCCAAATTCTAGCCGACTTCGTGGCCGACTTCACCCTAACCCTTGTACCCGAAGTTGAAAAGGAACACTTGTTAAAATCGGGTACATTGATGGGGGTTTGGACCCTCTACACAGATGGTGCTTCAAATGTGAAGGGTTCCGGGCTTGGCATCATACTAAAGCCTCCCACAGGTGGCATTATTAGGCAATCCATCAAAACTACTAGATTGACTAACAATGAGGCCAAGTACGAGGCCATGATTACAGGTCTCGAGCTAGCCAAAAGCTTGGGAGCAGAAGTCATCGAAGCCAAATGTGACTCTTTGTTAGTGGTAAACCAAGTGAACAAAACTTTTGAGGTTTGAGAAGAAAGGATGCAGAGGTATTTGGACAAACTACAGATAACTCTACACCATTTCAAAAAATGGACCTTACAACATGTACCTCTAGAACAAAACAGTGAGGCCGACGCACTCGCAAATCTAGGGTCATCGGTCGAAGAGGATAAGATCGATTCGGCGATTGTCGTTTAACTCTCGAGATCTATAATCGAGGGTGGGAACACCGAAATAAATTCCACAAGCTTAACCTGGGATTAGAGGAACAAGTACATTGAATACTTAAAAAATAGAAAACTCCCATCAGACTCTTAAGAATCTAGAGTTCTACGAACCAAAGCTGCTCGATTCGCTTTGGTTGAAGATGGAACGTTGTACAGAAGGACGTTCGACGGACCACTGGCAGTGTGCTTAGGTCTAGGGGACACCGATTATGTTTTACGGGAGGTCCATGAAGGCACTTGTGGAAACCACTCCGACGCCGAACTACTAATTCGCAAAATCATCAGAGCAGGATACTACTGGGATAGCATGGAAAAGGACACTAAGGAGTTCGTTCGAAGATACGATAAATGTCAAAGGTTTACACCAATGATTCATCAACCAGGAGAGCAGCTTCATTCAGTCATCTCTCCATGGCCATTTATGAAATGGGGAATGGATATCGTCGGCCTTCTACCATCGGCCCCAGGTAAAGCTAAATTCATTTTGTTTATGACTGACTATTTCTCTAAATAGGTTGAAGCACAGGCGTTCGAAAAAGTAAGAGAGAAAGAGGTTATAGATTTCATCTGGGATCACATCGTGTGTAGATTTGGTATACCAGCAAAAATAACATGTGACAATTTAAGCAATGTACCGACGTTAAAGTGACAAAATTTCTCGAAGACCATAAAATAAAAAGGATACTATCAACACTATATCATCCTAGTGGGAACGGACAAGCCGAATCAACGAACAAAACTATCATCCAAAACATGAAGAAAAGATTGAACGAAGCTAAAGGAAAGTGGAGAGAAATTTTGCCCGAAGTCCTTTGGGCATATTGGACAACATCTAAATCCAGTACAGGAGCAACTCCATTTTCCCTAGTATATGGCTCCGAAGCCTTAATTCCGGTCAAAGTCGGGGAGCCAAGTGCAAGGTTTCGACATGCATCGGAAGAATCGAACTACAAGGCAATGAATACTAGCCTCGAATTATTAGACGAAAAACGAGAAGCGGCACTGGTTCGAATGGCTGCACAAAAATAACGAATTGAGAGGTACTACAACAGAAGAACCAATCTCCGCCATTTCAAGACCGGGGACTTGGTCCTAAGGAAGGTCACTATCAACACTCGAGATCCTAATGAAGGGAAGCTCGGCCCAAATTGGGAAGGACCCTATCGAGTCCTCGATATAGTCGAGAAAGGGTCTTATAAACTTGAGGCAATGGATGGAAAACCACTACCAAACAATTGGAACATATCGCTTCTCAAACGATCTTACTGTTAAGGTATGATTTTCTCCTCTCTATCATCTATATACGTTCATTGGACGCTAACTCATTGCAGGAATTCGACTAAAAACATCAAGACCTCTGGTTTCAAAGAACGCATTGTACTCTTTTTCCCCTTAGTTCGGTTTTTATCCCAAATGGTTTTTTTTTCCGGTAAGGTTTTTAACGAGGCAACAATTATGTGCTACCCGAGGACAAAATCAGCAGTATCCGAGGCTTCTTCATAATCAACCTCGAATATTGGGTGGCTACCAATCGAGTAAATCAAGTTCGGCACAAGAAAGTTGTTTTCATATCTAATTCTTGTCGAATTCTTGTCGAACAAGGTCCTGATAGAGAAAAGTGTAAGGGCCAAATGGTCAAAACGAACCATGCCCACGTAGTTTTGCTCGAACCCTATCACAAGATACAAACACATGTATAGTGATAAAGGAGAGCTTCTAATTTCAGATATCTCACACTTTGAAAAGATTTTCCTATTTCATGATTCAAACAGGTTAAAAAGCCTACGGGCTAAGATATTTTGAGTTCGAGTTTGAAACAATCACTCACTCAATTATTTAAGCCTAAGGGCTATCCTACTTCGAGTTCGAGCAATCACTCACTCGATCATAAAAGGCCTACGGGCTAAGATATTTTGAGTTCAAGTTCGAAACAATCACTCACTCAATTATTTAAGCCTAAGGGTTATCCTACCTCGAGTTCGAGCAATCACTCACTCGATCATTAAAAGCCTACGGGCTAAGATATTTTGAGTTCGAGTTCGAAACAATCACTCACTCAATTATTTAAGCCTAGGGGCTATCCTACCTCGAGTTCGAGCAATCACTCACTCGATCATAAAAAGCCTACGGGCTAAGATATTTTGAGTTCGAGTTCGAAACAATTACTCGCTCAATTATTTAAACCTAAGGGCTATCCTACCTCGAGTTCGAGAAATTACTCACTCGATCATAAAAAGCCTACGGGCTAAGATATTTTGAGTTCAAGTTCGAAACAATCACTCGCTCAATTATTTAAGCCTAAGGGCTATCCTACCTCGAGTTCGAGCAATCACTCACTCGATTATAAAAAGCCTATGGGCTAAGATATTTTGAGTTCGAGTTCGAAATAATCACTCACTCAATTATTTAAGCCTAAGGGCTATCCTACCTCGAGTTCGAGCAATCACTCACTCGATCATAAAAAGCCTACGGGCTAAGATATTTTGAGTTCGAGTTCCAAACAATCACTCACTCAATTATTAAAGCCTAAGGGCTATCTTACTTCGAGTTCGAGTAATCACTCACTCGATCATAAAAGGTCTACGGGCTAAGATATTTTGAGTTCGAGTTCGAAACAATCTCTCACTCGACCATAAAAGCTACGAAAACCGAATTCGATGAAATCGCATATAAAAGCATTCGCAAGGCATGAACGAAAGCTTCACAAGGCAAGAAAGTCGAAACAAGTCAGTAAAAGAAAAAGATATTTTTATAAATATACAAAGATTATTTACATGAATAAATGCGACATAAAAGCTAAGGGCTAAGCTTCTGGGTTGTCATCAAGAACGGTCTCTTCTCCACCGGGCTCCCATTCATCATCGGACCCGCCCTTGCTATCATCGTCATCATTATCATCGCCATCGGAAACTAAGGCTTCAGCATCAGCTTCGAGTTCTTTGGCCTTTTTTATCTCTTCGGCAAGATCGAAACCTCGAGCGTGTATCTCCTCAAGGGTCTCCCTCCGAGATCGACACTTAGCAAGTTCAACAACCCAATGTACTCGAGTGTCAGCAGCATCTGCTGCCTCTCTTGCCTCTATTTGAGCAGCCTCGGCATCGGCCCGATAAACAGCAATAGACTTGTCTGCCATGACTAGATACCAAGGGCTATAACTTTCATTTGTTACTCATCTCCCAATGCCTTATATATTTCTAGATATAAGCTTCCAAAGTCAGCCCTGTGCAACAGAGATTTCCAAACTCTTCCCAGACAGCCTATAGTGTATCTACCATAACATTTTGTACACAACTCCAAATCATAAATGGTTTACCTTTCTGAAAACTACACATCAAGGGCTACAACTTATATTTTTAGATCATCTTCAAATTTCTTATAGATTGTGAGATATAAACTTCCAAAGTTGGGTCAGTGCAACAGAGATTTGTTCTACGTGATCGCGAAAGAGCTTCCCCGATCGCGATTCACAAGGCCCCAAACTGCTGGTTGCTCTTCGCAAACGCGAGCAAATGTTCGCGATCGCGATGCACACCTCTGTAGGCAGAAACCAACAGTTAAAAATGACCTAGACATGGTCCGAAACCACCCCGAAACTCACCCGAGCCCCTCGGGACCTCAACCAATTATATCAACAAGTCCTAAAACATTATACGAACTTAGTCGAAACCTCAAATCACATCAAACAACGCTAAAACCACGAATCATCCTCCAATTCAAGCTTAATGAAACTTAAATTTTCCAACTTCTACAATTTATACCGAAACTTATCAAATCAAGTCCGACTGACCTCAAATTTTTCACACAAGTCTTAAATGACATAACGGAGCTATGAAAATTTTCGGAACTAGATTCCGACCCCGATATCAAAAAGTCAACTCCCCGGTCAAACTTCCAAACTTAAATTCTTGTTTTAGCCATTTCAAGCCTAATTTAACTACGGACTTCGAAATAAAATTTCGAACACGCTCCTAAGTCCAAAATCACCATACGGAGCTATTGGAACCGTCAAATCTCAGTTCCGAGGTCGTTTTCTCAAAATATTGACCGAAGTCAAACTTGGCCTTTTAAGGCTAACTTAAGGAACCAAGTGTTCCGATTTCAACCCGAACACTTCCAAATTCCGAACCAACCATCCCCGCAAGTCATAAATCAATAAAAGCACATTAAGAGAGTTTTATTTTAGGGAACGAAGTTCTAAAAGTTAAAATGACTGGTTGGGTCATTACATTCTCTCCCACTTAAATATACATTCGTCCTCGAACGTGCTAAGGACTGTTCCTGAATTGTACAAAATCATTGTTTAACACCTCGTTTACCTACCCGTGCTACCACACCCAGTTGAGCACATTAGCTCGAGCCAATCTGAAGATTCTCCCATTTATCTTGGAAATTAAGCCTTAGAGCCAAATTCTAACATCCAGAATTTTCCACCATGCCTGTTTCCAACTTATGAGCACCGTATCAATCACTACACGATGCACCAATACAAGATTGCATACCTTGGTTGAATTTAAACCATGCACCGCACCATTCACATGCCCATAATAACATACTCGATAACAATAGTCGAGATTCCATGAATCTGGTGTCTACAACACATCTCATGATACATATAAGTCATGTTCCAACTCTCTCAATGCTTCCACGATGGAAGAAATGTGTAGGAATTCATAACCAACTGCCGAGTCAATAATTTACTGAGTTTCTCCTTCTGACAAGGACCATAATCTCATTCTGAACTGGATAGTGATGTTTATTCTTTAATATACCATATATAAATCTGATTGCACTGATTTCAGGTCCAATAGTCTCATCCCACCCAGTATAAACTACACAGGAAATATGTCGCCTTAAACCCTGACTAAGGCCTCGTATGACGCCAACATGCTGCAAACTGGAATGTGATACATAAGGAAAAATGAACTAACTAGACAACTGAAAAGGTGTCATGAACCTTCCTTAGAAAATAGGACACAAAACACACAAAATTGAATATAGGGGACTGTACTCAACATCACACTGTTGCGGCGTGCAACCCGATCCAAACAACATACCCGTGGCGGCGTGCCACTTGATCCGCACAAAAAGAATCTATAAGGAAATACTTACCGAGCTAGAATGCTCATTACTACAAAATATCCGAATATCTGACACAAGCAAGCTAAGTGCATAATACCATCCCTGGAAGGACCGACAACGCCATACGCTACAAAACTCAAGCACAACTTAGGTGTGATATATGATATGAATCTCAAGAGCCATCTTTCTCACATAACACCATCGCTACGCGAAACCTCAACACATAAGAAATTTATCAAGCCGTTTCACAACTCATACGACACAATATAGTATTACATGAAATAACCGACGATGAAACGATATCCAATGTCCGAATACTCCTCCATAGGGAGAGCTTATGCTGAAATGAACACATCCTGCATGATATATAGCCCATACTCATATTCAAATCCATCCACATGCCTCAAGCCGATTTTGATCGCATCGTACTAGGATAATAACCTTTCAAGGATCCATAATAACCCTTTTCCCCATAACACACAGGAACAACCATCATAACCGGAACAAACTTCCACAGTCCACAACCAAATGAACTGAGCGCCCTCCAGGCCTAAATTCTCGAATCACCGATATTACCATAATCTTCATACTTGGTTTCAATCTTCACTCAATCAAGTGACTACATGTCACTCTTACACAATCTTTCCGTGAGACACGCTCCCACGACCTTCAACACCAGGTAACAAGTTTGCACATCCATGCTACCGGTTATACTAATGCTGTAAAGCATATCAAGAATACACAAATCAATACACAAGGTCTCTTACACCTGACATCGACCTTAGATGATGCCGAAAATAATACCATCTTACTTTAAATATCTAAATCCTTTTCCTGCTCATCCGAGCTCATGACATCCTTGTCAACACTGAACTGAAATCTTGGATCCATAACTTTCGAATCCCATGCTACTTAGTGCACTTAACCATGCCAATGCGCAAGAGTACAAGAATTCCATCATAACTTCTGAACCACTAATAGGGTTAACACTTCATCATATAGAAACCTTCTTCTTAACTCATTTCAAGAGAACCATTGCAACACCTGACTGAATTCCCATATCTGCAGAAAATACCGGCCTCAAGTAGTGGTCTACACCACCATAACTCTTCTGGGATCCCTCTACACATAACATGTCATAATACTTGAATTCCTCCAAATAAAATCAATTACGGCGGCCGTCAAGCCTCACATGTACCGCCACAAATCACACGTATAATTCAATGCGCTAAAGGAACTGATCATTGCCACCATCATGCCGATTCAACCATCGTTAGCCGACCCATCTTTTCTCAATTTATTCTCAACTTGCCTTAGAAATAATAATAGCTCCATTCATTACATCATGAACTCAAATCCATACTCATCCCGAGTGACCTTATTTCACGAGACCACGCTGTTTCAAAATCCACAAATCATCTCATACCCCTCCTTGTGCGCACTTTTACATCTTCAACTGGTACACCCATTCTGATACTTCTTTTATGAATCCGAAGTTATTTTCTTCCATTCCTCAAATGGTACACCACAACCTGAAGATAGCGCAGAGTACTCCAAGCCCCATTTCATAATCTGCTGCAAAAGCTCGATATTCAACCATACTACGGACTCGAGATCCTTAGACACCGCACTTTAAATTTTTAAACCCGCTAAGACCGTTATTGAGAGTCACTTGTTCTGACTTGTTCCCAAACATGATCAACTCCAAGGCCCTGCTAGCACATGGACAATTTCTCAAGGAAACACTCGATTGTCTCACTTTCCCTATGCATTACATCTACACGAAGCATAAACTCTGAGTCTTCCAAAAACCTGAATATGAATAGATAAGGCCAAATATGGCACACATTCCCAAAATCCTTTGCTCAGATTACCACTGATGTTTTCTTTCCTTAGTTGTAATGACCCACCAATACACCGATAACCAGGAACCTCACAAATAGGCAACCATGCAATCCAATTGTAGATGGTGCGGCTCTCCCACTTAGCTTGGAGCTACAATTACATAACTCTGGAACCCACCGAGATTCTTTCTTCATCGTCGACATGATCCTGCACACTTAACTTGCCAAATTTCTCGAAATCCTTCTATTAACCTTTAATAAACACTCTGAACCACTAGCCATATTTACATATTAAATCTCTTACAGGGTAGCCAGTAGAATTCTTCGCAGAAGCTTCGTCAATACCACGCATCCGCTAACCTGCTCACAGGAGATAACCCACATGTGAAAATTACATTCCGACATATTCCAACGCCGCTGCACTGGGTGCAAATACTATGAAATCAGTAGATCATCCTGAGTCCGAGCTCATTCACCAGCTGCACTAGTCCGTTCACTCCTCATGAACGTCAACTAAAGGTGCGACAATACATTCCAATCCAAAGTCATGTTGTATCATTCTTCATATCAAGCAACTCCCTCCTGTTGTATCCAATCTTCCTCAATATAGAAGCTAATATTTAAACTTAAGTCCGTAGACCTAGTCACTATCCATCCTAAATCCCAAATCACTTCAAACTTTCCTCAAGCCATGTAGTTATCGTACCACGTAACCCATATGCTACCTTGCCACTATCCAACTTTGGTCAAACCCTCTCTTTTAAGCAACTACTCGACTTCTGTTTTCTTACACTTGGCCTTCTAGGAACTTAACCACCACAAGACACCTTCCACATGTCCTTTCTCATCCTTCGCAGCTCAGTTATTGCCTTGCTAAAAATCCATCTCTGTAGCACTTGAACCAATAGCTCGTTACCAGCTTTAAACCCTTCTGATGATCATCCTTCTCGAGACATCAATACTAGGAACGCTGCTTCGATGCTGAATCACTGCACACCGCGATCTCTATCGACTGCTTCCCCTATACAAATTCCTAACACCCCGACATGAATGCGAGTTGAAGAAAACCATAACACCGGCGAACCTTAACGTATTTTACGAGGCGATGACACCACATCAAAATTGAAAATTCTACCACACTCGAAAATATCAAGTTTCGTTACTCCATCAACCCCAAACCTGAACATTCATAGTCCGATTGCCTTTTCTCCGCATGAATTAAAACATGGAACCTCTGAATCATGTACTGAGAAAAACCTTCTTTCAAGTCGTTTACTGCCCTGACACATAGACAAGCATTCTACAGTTACATAAATACTATGCGATAACAACGCATGAATCGTCATAACAATTAATGCCAAATCTCAAAACCTTAGGTAGTATTGATACTGGACTGAAACAACAGAGCGGACTTCCGCAGGACGACGGCAATAGCCCCATGAAATACGCAGGGAGAAGTAGCCTGCACTACATCTGTAGTACCATTAAATTTTTTCTCGATCCCCAATTTATAACAAGCGTTTCACGCCGTATAGGATTGAATAGGAAGGAAATGAAGGCATAAGCCTCAAAGGAATCGAATCGCACGATGAGGAATCAAAAAAAAGAGAAGTATTCCTAACATCCCTGTGGCCTCTCGAAAATAAGCATAGACGTTTCTGTACCGATCCGCAAGACTCTACTAGACTTGCTCATGACTCGTGAGCCTAAGTGAACCTAGTGCTCTGATACCATGTTGTCACGACCCAAAATCCAAAAAGGCCGTGATAGCGCCGGGCACCACTGTCAGGCAAGTCAACCATAATCAATTAACTTAATTACCCATTTAGTATTTTTGAAATAAAAATTTCTTTAATGAAATTGTAAAGATAAAACTCATAGAGTAAATGATAAATATTTTTAGCAACTAAATTTCTGAACAATTCGCAACCATTCCCAAAACCCGGTGTCACAAGTGCATGAGCATTTACTAAGGAATTAAAAATAAAATACAGCATCTGTCCAGAATACAAATTTGACATGAAAATATAATATTTCTGAAGGAGACTATGTTGGCTACGGATCGTAATACAGAATGCAACTCACCTATGTCCCCACAATTATTAACCACACCTCTGCGCCCACAGGGCCGCTAGACATATATGTACCTGCACAATAAAATGTTCAGCAAGTGCAGCATGAGTACGAAAACAACGTGTACCCAGTAAGCATCAAGCCTAATCTCAAAGAGGTAGAGACTAGATAGCCGACTTTGACACTCACTATGGGTCAATAATATTAAATAATCATGAAAATAGAAATATTTATATCAACTGATTCACAGAGTTAACAATAATTTTATTGAACCAGCAGAAGTAATTAAATTCCTTCAACTCCAATAAATTTCTAATTTATCAATTAGTCTCATTTTCAGAAACAACAATAATTCCTTAATAAGCAGAAAAAATAATTCTTTAATTTCCAAAGGTTTTCAATTTATCAATTAGCTTCACAAGCTGCAATAAACTATCAAAGTATCGTGTATTTATTATTATTATTAAGCACGATTTCTGCCGAGGACGTATGGCCCAATCCAGAATATCATGTATACTGCCGAGGGACGTGCGACACGATCCATAGATGTATCTATCCTGCCGAGGCGTTCGGCCCGATCTACAAGAAAGGAGGACATTTTCTTATGTACCTCCGGAATGAGAGTATTTATTGCAAGATTTATTCGAGAGGATAAACAATTTATTTCAATAATTAATTAATTTAAACAAAAATTTAAGCATATGAAAATTTCATCTTTTACTACCTTTCATAACAATTCACAATCTATACATCGAATAATTTAAATAATAAAGAATACAATTTACACAAGTAATTCATGCTTTGAGTCCTAAACTACCCGGACTTTAGCATTAATAGTAGCTACGCACGAACTCTCGTCACCTCATGCGTACGTAGCCCCCGCAATTAACCACAATCATTTAATTTAATCTCTATAGGGTAATTTTCCCTTACAAGATTAGACAAGAGACTTACCTCAATTTACTCCAATTAAATCCACTAGAAGGCCTTTTCCACGATTATCCAACTTCGTCTGACTCGAATCTAGCCAAAATAATTCGATATAATCACTAAAGTTATAGGAATCAATTCCATAAGAAAATACTATATTTTTAAATAATAATCCGAAATTAACTAAAAAATATAGCCTATGGGGACCACATCTCGGAACCCGACAAAAGTTACAAAATTCGAACACCCATTCCGATACGAGTTCAACCATAACAATTTTATCAAATTCCTATAATAACTCGACCTCCAAATCTTAAATTTTCGTTTTTGGAAGATTTTGCCAAAATCTTTATTTTTTTCCATTTAAATCCGAAATAAATGATGAATATAACCATAGAATCATGAAGTATAATCACTTTCGTATATAGAACACTTACCCCAATCCATATGGTGAATATCGACTCAAAAATAGCTTCAATCCAAGCTCCATAGCTCCAAATGTGTTAAAATGGTCGAAACCTCAAAATATATCTTCTTTCCAGGCATTTACTCTTCGCGATCGCGGAAAACCAATCGCGATCGCGAAGAACAAACTCCCCCAACTCTTTCAGACAGCCTCTAGTATAATGGTCATAACGTTTTGTACAAAACTCCAAATTGTAAATGGTTTAACTTTCTGAAAACTAGATACCAAGAGCTATAACTTTCATTTGTTGCTCATCTCCCAATGCCTTATATATTTCTAGATATAAGCTTCCAAAGTCAGCCCTGTGCAACAGAGATTTCCAAACTCTTCCCAGACAGACTATAGTGTATCCACCATAACATTTTGTACACAACTCCAAATCACAAATGGTTTACCTTTCTGAAAACTACACATCAAGGGCTACAACTTATATTTTAGATCATCTCTAAATTCCTTATAGATTGTGAGATATAAGCTTCCAAAGTCGCTTCAGTGCAGCAGAGATTTGTTCTACGTGATCGCGAAAGAGCTTCTGCGATCGCGATTCACAAGGCCCCAAACTGCTGGTTGCTCTTTGCGAACGCGAGCAAATGTTCGCGATCTCATGCACACCTCTGTAGGCAGAAACCAATAGTTAAAAATGACCTAGAAATGGTCTGAAATCACCCCGAAACTCACCCGAGCCCCTCGGGACCTCAACCAATTATATCAACAAGTCCTAAAACATTATACGAACTTAGTCGAAACCTCAAATCACATCAAACAACGCTAAAACCACGAATCATCCTCCAATTCAAGCTTAATGAAACTTAAATTTTCCAACTTTTACATTTTGTACCGAAACCTATCAAATCAAGTCCGATTGACCTCAAATTTTGCACTCAAGTCTTAAATGACATAACAGAGCTATGAAAATTTTCGGAACTGGATTCCGACCCCGATATCAAAAAGTCAACTCCCCGGTCAAACTTTCAAACTTAAATTCTTGTTTTAGCCATTTAAAGCCTAATTTAACTACGGACTTCCAAATAAAATTCTGAACACGCTCCTAAGTCCAAAATTACCATACGGAGCTATTTGAACCGTCAAATACCAGTTCCGGGGTCATTTTCTCAAAATATTGACCGAAGTCAAACTTGGCCTTTTAAGGCTAACTTAAGGAATCAAGTATTCCGATTTCAAGCCGAACACTTCCAAATTCCGAACCAACCATCCCCGCAAGTCATAAATAATTAAAAGCACATTCGGGGAGTTTTATTTTAGGGAACGGGGTTCTAAAAGTTAAAATAACCGGTTGGGTCATTACATTCTTCAGGCATACCTTTGCGTTCGCGAGCCCTCCTTCGCGTTCGCGAAGGCCAAATCCCAGCAGCCTCAAAACTCCTCTTCGCGTGACTCTCTTCACGTTCGCGAAGAAGGAAGTCAGATACCAGATACAACAGTTCTGAAATATCCCGAAATCATCCGAAATCACCCCGAAACATACCCGACGCCCCCAGGATTTCAACCAAATACACCAACAAGTTCTAAAACATCATACGAACTTAGTCAAATTCTCAAATCACCTCAAACAACCTCAAAACGACGAATCGCACCCTAAATCAAAATCTATGAACTTTGAACTTTTAAATTCTATAAGTTGTGCCGAAACACATCAAATCAATCCGGAATGACTTCAAATTTTGCACAAAAGTCATAATTGACATTATGGACATACTCCAACTTCCGGAATAGGATTCCGACCCCGATATCAAAAAGTCCACTTCTGGTCCAGTTCTCCAAAAATTTGACTTTCGCCATTTCAAGCCTAAATTTGCTACAGACCTCAGATTCACAGTCCGGACATGCTCTTAAGTCCAAAATCACCCAACGAAGCTAACAAAACCGATGGAACTCCATTTGGAGTCATCTTCTCACAGTTCCGACTACGGTCAAAATCCTAAGACTTAAGCTTCCGTCTTAGGGACTAAGTGTCCCAAATCACTCCGAATCATCCGTAAATCAAACTCGACCACACACGCGGGTCATAATACATATTGCGAGACTGTTCGAGACCTTAAGTCACTAAACGGGGCGTAAATTCTTAAAATGACAAGTCGGGTCGTTACATTCTCCACCGCTTAAACAAACGTTCGTCCTCGAACGTGCTAAGAATTATTCTGCGGTTACCAAATTGATGATTTTACTTTTACACATATACTCATGGTTGATCCCACGTTACTACATTTGAGATAATCCCGACAACACCATCTCATTTGAGATTATTTCTTTTCTCCGTTCTTGTAAGCTTTAAAGCAAAATCTCTAACTCTCCAATCATTTCCAAAATGCCTGATATTTTTACTTCGTCACACGGTATTAGTCTCAACTAGATATAGAAACTCGTGCCTATGTACACATCAACTTTCTTGATAGTGTTAAAGTATTTCAAAACTTTCTCTGGGTTGCTACATTCTTCACCCGCTTAGGATCATTCGCCCTCAAACACATAACATATTTATCTCTTCCCTTGCAATTCTCAAATTTTTCAGAAATTTCAGAAATTCTTCCCTTCCCAAATTTTTCAGAAATTTCGGCAGAGTCTCCCCTGTAATTGGGCCTATCCACCTACCAGAGTAACACCAAAACAACTCCTAACAACACATCCATAACCCAATAAAATACCACAAAGTATATATCAATAACACGAATCTCAGCATTACAAGCACTGCATTATCATAATGATATCAGGACATGAAGCACTTCATATGTATGCTCATCAGCACACTCTGGTCTTAAAAGTTGTTCATAATTAATTCCAACATCATCAATTAATCTCATATTAACCATCACCTCATTTCGAATTTTCACAATACTGACAACAGAATGTGAGGCATGAAGACCTCATGATTGCTTACTCAGATTAATGAGTCACATTTAACGCCACCTGGGCACTCATCTCATAGGTTAAAACTCAATATTTACAGCACGGAAATGGCTGAATATGCACAGAAAAATATACAAGAATTATCAAATAAGCCTAACAGGCATGACTCCCTATTAATACTATTGTACAATTAAATTTTACAAAGGGAAAATTTGTAAACTCATAAATATTTCACCACAAGGACCTCGTCCTTACATAATTTCCACTGCGGCTTGCAGCCCGGTTTAAATATTTCACATCATGTAAAAATGCGAGGATCTCATCCTCAACTCCGAATCACAAGTACGTTGCACATTGTGCCAACTGAAATTTCAATTTCCTTTCTTTCTTCTCTTCAATAAATTTCATAAACAGTTTTCACAACACATAATGAACCCTCATACCGGTAGGGCATATAATTCATAAAAATTGGGATCAATTATTCCGAAACACATTAAACCCACAGTAATGAATAATAAAAATTACTTTTGGACTTATATCCCTCACTCGTGTACAAAAATAAAATGATAAACACGGGTTCACATCTTTAAATCTCCCAACAAGGATAAACATATAAGTGGGTCACAAATTTACGAAGCTCACCCATAAGTGGAGCATAATAGGAGAACTCACCTCAATATTTAGAACCAAATCAAATTAAGGGAAATTATCCTTTATAATAAAAATCAGGATCGTACATAGAATGACACCATCTGGTGTATTGGCCCCAGCCAAATCATAGTGATTATATCAACGGGTCGGGCCTCACCTCTTAGGTGCCTACTACCCGCCTGTCCTCCACCTCTAGCTGACTGTGCACGTGGAGTATCAACTGGAATAAAGCTTGTAGCTGGAGTGTTTTGATGAAATCCACCCCTCCCAAGTCTAGGACAATCTCTCATGATATGCCTAGTATCACCACACTCATAACAACCCCTTTGAGGTCGCGACTGCTCGTACTGAGCCTGTGCCGGATAACTGGAATAACCACTGTAAGAATGTCGTGTCGGTGGTGCACTATAAACTGGAGCACCCCGAGTAATCTGATGTGCGGACTGAGCAGACCGACCGCTCGAGCCTCCACTATAATGGGTTCTAGTTGAAGAGTAAATTCTACTGAACCCTCCAGATCTTCGAGAGCTTTTGGCCTCCTTAGACTCCCTTTACTCACCTAAAACACCCCCAATCTTCCTTGCAATCTCCACTACTTGTTGAAATGGAGCATTAGTTTGCAACTCTCTAGCCATGCATATTTTAATATCATAATCGAGCCTCTCAATGAATCTGCGGACCCGTTCTCTGTTTGTAGGAACTAAGATAGGTGTATGATGGGCTAACTCACTGAACCTGATAGCATATTCTGACACTGTCATAGTGCCCTGACGCAACCGTTCAAACTATGTGCACCACGCATCTCGGAGGGTCTAGGGAACAAACTCTTTCAAGAACAATTCCGAAAATTGAGTCCAAGTTGGTGGTGTTGCATCGGCTGGCCTACCTTCTTCATAGATTTTCCACCACCGATACGCTGCGCCTGACAGTTGAAATATAGTAAAGGCAGCTCCGCTCACTTCCACAATACCCATGGTGCGGAGAATACGGTGACAATTTTCCAGGAATCCTTGGGCATCCTCTGTAGCTGTGCCATTGAAAGTTGGTGGATCATATTTCTTAAACCTTTCAAGTCTTTTTTGTTTTTCTTTTGATGCCTCGGGCCTGACCTCAGGCCGAATTGGAATAACAAGTTGTACCGGTACTACACCCGGAACCTGGCCAACGTGAACTTGCTGCTCTTGAGTTGTGGTAGGAGTCTGAGTTACTCTCCCAATCTGGTGCAACAGAGATCAATCCCGCCTGAGTTAATGTACCAAACATACTCAGGAACTGTCCTAAGGTCACCTGAAGTCCGGGGGTAACAACAAGTGCTTCTGGTACCTGTCCCCCAACTGGAGCTACTAGTGGATCCTCAACTGTTGTTCTGACAGGTGCTCTAGTCGCAGCATGTGCCCTTCCTCGACCCCTACCTCGGCCTCTACCTCGGTCCCGGCCTCTTGCAGACCTAGCAGTATAAGCGGATGCCTGCTCCCCTAACCCGGTAGCACGTGTCCTCACCAAAGGTTCAAATTCCAAATTCAACAAATTCTGCACGACAAGAATGAAAGAAATGGAAATTTCCTAACAGTTCTGTAGCCTCTCGAAGATAAGTACAGACGTCTCCGTACCGATCCGCAAGACTCTACTAGACTCGTTCATGACTCGTAGAACCTATGAACCTTGAGCTCTGATACCAATTTGTCACGACCTAAAATCCCACCACATGCATCGTGATGGCACCTAGTCTCTAAGACTAGGTAAGCCGATTTCAATTACATTTTGAAGCTAATTTTTTCCCCAAACTAACAGCGGAAATAATTACAATATACAATCTCCCAAGACTGGTAGTACTGAGTCACGAACTCTAACTGAATACATGGAATGATCACGAGGACCGAATATACAATATTGTTTGATTACAAATTAACAGTACAATGAAATGAAAAGACTCCAAGGGACTACGATGGCCAAGAAGCTCTACCCTGAATCCTTACGATCGCGCTTTAACTATACTCAAGTCCGATATATCCAATACTTGGTTCTGCACAAAAATATGTAGAAGTGTAGTCTAAGTACACCACGGTCGGTACCCAGTAAGTATCAAGACTAACGTCAATGGAGTAGAGACAAGGTACAGTCAAGACACTCACTAGTCTAATAACCTGTGCAATATAATATACAAAATAATATGAGACAAATAATAATAAAGGCAGGATAAACAACCAGTGATATGCACAACATACCACAAGAATACCATTAATATCACTCAACAATTAATAAACACAATTACACCCAATTAAATCAAGTCCTTCAAATAAATGTCTTTCACATATAATTCTTCTAGATAACTCTCTTTCAAATATAATTTTCTCAAATAATTATTTTTAAAATATAATTTCCTCAAATAAATATCTTTCAAATACAATTCTTTCATATAATACTTTCTAAGTAAAAATCCTTCCAAATAAATATTTTGAATATAATTCTTTCAATTAAAAAGTCACCATGTGACACCTCATTTCATAATCATAAAAATACAAGTCTCAGCCCATTTTTATATTTTTCATATACACGGGTCTCAGCCCATTTTCATATTTCCACTGCACCTCGTGCCATAATTAAATCATCATATTTCCCCGGCACCTCTTGCCCTAATTTTCTATCACAACTGCACGGACAATTCACGTGCCAATTATCATTGTCATTTCATCACAACACCTCATGCCCACATTTTATATCACAACTGCACGGACAATTCACGTGCCAAATATCCTTATTATTTACTCACGACACCTCGTGCCCACATTTTATTTTATAATCCGCCTGGCAATAGCCACATGATCTCAATTTCAACATAAATCAGATTGTTATCAATTTACCAACAACAAGACAAATTGTACAAGGTATAAAAATAAACCCAAGAAAATCACAACATCACATGAAAATTATCAACACCACAACCCCATATCATCACATATCGTCCCTGACAATAGCCACCCTTATCGCTCCTATTGCTACTCTTATCGCTCCTATATCCACTCTTATCGCTCCGCCCATACAATATCAATAGCCACTCTTACCGCTCCTATTGCCACCCTTATCGCTCCTATATCCACCCTTATCGTTCCGCCCAGACGATATTCCAACAAACACAACAACAGTAAAATGCCACCCTTATACCCACATAATATCAACGGTGAAATGCCACCCTTATCTCCCCAAAATAATAACTCACACAACACAACAATTTACACGGGAAATTAACACGACAATATAATAAAATCAATTCATATCACAATTTGCCCAATGGCCACAACCAGATTCCAAAGATATAACAAAATCAATTAATTTCACAACAAATAGCCCAAGGCTTCACACAATGTATATAACACCACAAAATAATCAATAGAGATAGAAATTACTCAGCATAAAGCAAAACCTTCATTAAAGCAAATTTAGATAATTATATTAACACTTATTCTTAAGCTCGCTTAAATTAATTATTTGCATAAGAAAATTCATATTGGAATTAATTTCTAAGAAATGTTAAACCAACAATACTCACGAAATTTCATAAATATTTCAAGTAATAATCACATGAAATTATCATATAAAAATAAATTCAACAATAAGGATTTAGTCATGGCAAACAGATGATTTAATAATTTTCCACAATTTCCCAATTTACTATACAATAATGCCTAAGACTTTAATTCAATGAATTTTACACGTATAAGCCTGAGTACTTACTTGTCAACTCGCATACATGGCTTTTCACATTTCACAAATGGCACATAAGACTCAATGCCTAAGGGATAATTCCCCCACTCGAGGTTAAGCAAGACACTTACCTCTTTGAAGTTATGCCGATATTCCAAAATAGCCTTCTTGCTTGAATTGACCTCCGAACAACTCAAATCTATCCAAATTAATTGTATAACTTCATTAAAATTCATCGAAAATAATTTCGGATAATAATACGTCGACTTAAAAATTTATTTTAAAAAGTCAACAAAAGTCAATGCGGGGCCCGTCCCTCGGAACCCGATATAATTTTCATGAAATCTGAATACCCATTCCGACACGAGTTCAACCATACCAATTTATCAAATTTCAATAACAACTCGACTTCCAAATCTTAAAGTTTTGTTTTTGGAAGATTTTACAAAAAAAATTAATTTTTCCTCCATTAAATCTGAATTAAATGATGGATTCAAAGACATAATCATAGAAATTAATCAAAACTGGATAAGAATCACTTACCCCAAACACCCAAGCAAGAATCTCTCCAAAAATCGCCTTCTACCGAGCTCCCAATTAGATTTTGAGTTATGAACTCAAACTCCCGTTTTTGGAACTTTTAATTCTGCCCAGATAGGCCTTCTTCGCGTTCGCGACCTCTGTCTCGTGTTCGCAAAGGCCAAAAACTTGATGCCTCAAATTTTTCTTCGCGTTCGCGTTACCAGCGTCGCATTCGCGAAGGCCTGCCATGCATATCATCGTGTTCGCATTCAAGATGCACTTAAGTCCTATTGCTTCTCGTTCACGATTGAAGCTTCGCGTTCACGAAGGCTGATGACTCCAGGCCTACTGCTTCGCGTTCGCGTTCGCATAGGTTCTTCAGGCATACCTTCGCATTCGCGAAGGCCAAATCCCAACAGCCTCAAAACTCCTTTTCGCGTTCGCGTGACTCTCTTCGCGTTCGTGAAGAAGGAAGTCAGATACCAGATACAATAGTTCCGAAATAGCCCGAAATGATCCGAAACCACCCTGAAACACACCCGAGGCCCCCGGGACCTCAACCAAATACACCAACGAGTTCTAAAATATCATACAAACTTAGTCGAATTCTCAAATCACCTCAAACAGCATCAAAACGACGAATCGCACCCCAAATCAAAATCTATAAACTTTGAACTTTCAAATCCTATAACTTGTGCCGAAACACATCAAATCAATCCGGAATGACTTTAAATTTTGCACACAAGTCATAATTGATATTATGGACATACTCCAACTTTCGGAATCGGATTCCGACCCCGATATCAAAAAGTCCACTTCCGGTCCAATTCTCCAAAAATTCGACTTTCGCCATTTCAAGCCTAAATTGGCTACAGACCTCAGATTCACAGTACGGACACCCTCCTAAGTTCAAAATCACCCAAAAGAGCTAACGGAACCGACAGAACTCCATTCCGGAGTCGTCTTCTCATAGTTTCGACTACGGTCAAAATCCTAAAACTTAAGCTTCCGTCTTAGGGACTAAGTGTCCCAAATCACTCCGAATCATCCGTAAATCAAACTCGACCACACACGCGGGTCATAATACATATTGCGAGACTGTTTGAGAGCTTAAGTCATTGAACGAGACGTAAATTCTTAAAATGATAAGTCGGGTCGTTACTGTACGTGCGTTGCACGTGTGTACCACGTCAAATATTTTAGTTATATTGTATTTTATTATATGGGAGCACGACAAAATAGTATAATAAAAAGCTTGAGAAAAGGTTGAAGCACAAAGTCTGACGTAATATGGCGACTGTCAAGTTCAACCAAGATTCACAATCAAGAATACCAAAATAAAGATGTATGGGTTAATCATTACGGCTAAAAACGCATATGATAAAATGCGTAGTCAATTTCAAAGATGCAAGAAGACTGGTTTATTTGGCCGAATCTGACTTTGAGCCCACCCTTTTGCTAGCTTCTTTATTATGCTAGTTCAACTATTGCTTCTAATTGAAATATATAAACACCTGAAGTTCATAATTCAATAAAGATAGATAGAAGAGAGAATGCCACTTTAGAAAAAAATAACTCTTTGATCTATCGGTTGACTCTGTCTTTTTAACATCCTTGATCTTGATATATTTTCAGGAGCAGAGAACGAATGAAATAAGAAATCAAATCCGTTTGTACGGAGATTGAGAAAGTCCTATACTCGATGTACTTCCATATTAAAGTATTGAAAGAAAAGTAGGAAGCTTTGTCGAGTTTCAGAGGTGAGGCCATAAGAAAACATTATGAAAGAAAACTGCAATCGCAGTTACTCACAAGACCATCGTGATCTTCGACTTAACTCCCAAAGACAATCTATTTGGATATCCAAGGTTTAGCCAAAGCGTAGCTCCAGATCGCACTACTCGTCATATTTGATTTTATTTTAATTTTATAAAAAATAGAATTTTTTTTCTTGTTGCTAATATGTGAATTCATAATTAACTATTACAAATACGTGAATACAAAATATACATACAAATGCGTGAATACAAAATATAACTACTAATATAAATATGTGAATGTAAATTTCAACTATAAAAACTTTTTGCTCAAAGTCAAAGAAAAAGAACATAAAAACTCTTAATTTTGTAGTTGCTACTGAACAACAATATTTTGATGATGACAACTGGAATTGTAACTTCTTTTTTAGAAGTACTCGTGTGTACAATTCTAAACAGAAAAAGAATTATATAAAATCACATTATGTATAGTTAAAAATCACAAAAGAATTATTAAAAAATAAAAACTCCTAAACTGAGTTCAAAATGCACGTGTTTTACCTAACATATATTTATAAAGAATTAATTTATCAAAACTTTATAAACAAAAAAACACTAAATTTTATTAAATAAAAATCCTTCCTAAACCTAAAAGGAGAAATCTAAATATAAATGAAATTAGAAAGCAAACAAAACCTAATGTGAATTGCAAGAATTTAATACTTACACCTTCGTAAACCTAAAAAGAGATATTTAACACTCCAAAATATATAAAATTTCCAAATTCATTAACCAAAAAAAAAAATAAAATCCTAAAAGGTAACTACTCCTAAATAGTAGGAAATCAATTAAAATAACTATTGCCAAATATTAAGCAAATAACTTAAATTACTATTTAATCCAATGTGAACTCTATTGCTGAAGGGTAAAAAAGGCGAGCGACATTTTGCTAAATGCCTTCGTGCTTTTAATATAGTATAGATATAGATAAAGAGCACGTTAAAAATGTGATGACCCAAAAGGTCATCTTATATTTTAGAACTCGAATCTGTGCTCTTAAGCCTTAAAAATCTTATTTTTATCCTCCTCGATTTGCGTGCGCAGTCTGAGCAGGTTTCCGAAAAGCGTTTATATAGAAAATTGATAAAAATAAGAATTTATGCCTTAAAAGTTGATTTTAGTTGATTTCGGTCAATAGTTTTGGTAAACGGGCCCAGATTCGTATTTTGATGGTCCCGGTGGGTCCGTATCGAATTATGGGACCTGGGCGTATGCCCGGAATTGAATTTAGAGGTCCCTAGCTTGAGTTATGAATTTTTGATGAAAATTTAAAGTTTGAAAATTAATAATTTTTAAGAATTGATTGATATTTGTCATTGTTAGTATCGGATCCGTATTTTGGTTTTGGAGCCCGGTACAAGTTTATTATTATATTTAAGACTTGTCTGTAAAATTTGGTGAGAAACGGAGTTAATTTGACGTGATTCGGACGTCCAGTTGAGAAAATAGAAATTATAAAGTGTTCTTGAGAATTTCATTTGATTTGGTACTAAATTTGTAGTTCTAGGTGTTATTTTGGCGATTTGATCGCGCAAGCAAGTTCGTATGATGTTTTTAGACCTGCGTGCATGTTTGGTTTGGAGCACCGAAGGCTCGGGTGAATTTCGGATAGGCGACAAGATGTTTTGAACTTAGAAAATTTTGCTGGTATAACTGAACTTGTTGCAGGCCTCTGATCTCGCAATTGCGAGAGCAGGCATCGCAAATGTGAACCAAGCAGGTATGGCAATTGCGAGATTTTATCGCAATTGCGAAGAAAATCCTAGGCCAGCAATTCTTGCAATTGCGAGTTTTCTTTTGCATTTGCGAAGGGAGTCGGGGAAGGGCAGTGATCGCAAATGCGATCATTTAGTCGCATTTGCGAAGATTCAGTGGACGCAAATGCGACACTTTCCTCGCATTTGCGAAGGCAGCAAGACTGTGAAGGGATTCGCAATTGCGAGTGTTCTTTCGCATTTGCGAAGCTCAGGTCGCAATTGCGACACCTGCAGCTGAGTTAAAGGGGCTTAGACGGGATTTTTCATCCATTTTTCATATTTTCAAAACCCTAAACCGTAAGAGGAGATTTTTCAAGGACCAAATCTTTCCCAAATAATAGGTAGGTGATTCCTGACTCTTTTCTTTCAATCTTTTACATCTTATAACAAGATTTCAACCTAGAATCTAGAATTTTTATGGTGAAATTAGGATTTTTGGGTAGAACTTAGGAATTTCGAAAATTGAGGATTTAGACCTCAATTTGAGGTCGGATTCCAAAACTAATTATATATTCGGGCTCGGGGGTGAATGGGTAAAAGTATTTTGGTCCGAACCTCGAGTTTTGACCAAGCGGGCCCGGGGTCGATTTTTCAACTTCTTGGAGGAAAATTTAATTTATGTAATATAATTGATTTCTTAAGCAATATTTGATATTATTGAGTCATTTTTGAATAGATAAGAGTAGGTTGGAGGTGAATTCCAAAGAAAAAGCTGTGATTGAGAATTAAGTGGCCTTCAGAGCAAGGTAAGTGTTGTGTCTAACCCTGACTTGAGGGAATTAGGAACCTTAGATTACTTGCTAAGTGAAATTCATGTGAGCGGCGTATATGTGAGGTGACGAGTACTTATGCGCCACCAATTTACCTGTTTTTCCATGTTTCTCAGTTTTTCTTATATTGTATCATTCCTATGCCTAATTGCTATGTGTTATATTAGTGTTGTTCAATTTATCGTTCTTATCATGTATACGAATTTTCTGGTGATAAATGAGTTTTTGTTTCAAAGTTGAGATTGATGTTATGGAACCAAATGTTGAAGTAAGGTTTGTACATGTTATTCTATCTCCCCGGTTGTATTTATGCATTGCATTATGGTAAGGGAGAGTGTTAATGTACGAAGGGTGATGCCGTGCCATATTGTGAGTGTTAATGCACGAATGGTGATGACGTGCCATATTGTGAGTGTTAATGCACGAAGGGTGATGTCGTGCCATATTGTGAGTCTTAATGCACGAAGGGTGATGTCGTGCCATATTGTGAGTGTTAATGCACGAAGGGTGATGTCGTACCATATTGTGAGTGTTAATGCACGAAGGGTGATGCCGTGCCATGATATGAGAGTTAATGCACGAAGGGTGATGCCGTGTCGTTTCTATTAATTTTATGGTGAGATTGAGAGTAAAAGCCCGAAGGGTGATGCCGTGCATTTTTTCTTACTGTATTCACTATTCCTGTTGATTCATAGTATATTGACTGCTCCGGTGATCATTCTGTTGTAGTCCTTTTCTTGTATTCCCCTCAGTATGTTCCCCTCTCGACATTTTCTGTTTAGTTCTTTATTTCTGTTATGTGTATATACACTGTTAAATTGTACAGGTTGATTTGTAAGTGTCTTTCCTTAGCCTTGTCACTACTTCGTCGAGGTTAGCTCGACACTTACCAGTACATGGGGTCGGTTGTACTGATACTGCACTCTGCACTTTCTGTGCAGATTTTGATACTGGCTCGGGTTGATTGAGATTTTGCTATTGGTCCGCAGTCCGGAGACTCAAGGTAGATCTGTCGGCGTACATAGACCTTGAAGTCCCCGTCTATCTTTTCTGTTCTATTGTTTCTTTCATTCAGACAGTTGTATTTCTTTCAGACTATTACTTCTAGTAAATTTTAGAATGCTCGTGAATTGTGACTCCAGATCCGGGTGGTAGTAATTAATACAGTTTTATAATATTTCGCACTTAATATATTTCATCTTAGTTAATTATTGTTAATTATTGAATGAGAATAAGGAATTGGTTAATGATTCTCTAACGTTGGCTTGCCTAGCAAGTGAAATGTTAGGCGCCATCACGGTCCCGTCGGTGGAAAATTTCGGGTCGTGACAAAAAAAATGTATGAACATAATTTTGATTAAAAACAATATATGGAAGAATCAATGATAATTCATATTTATGGTAAGGGGTAGGCAATATTTTAGACTTTGAAGAGCAATTAGGACGCTCTTTTTCCCTTGAACAATAAAAAGACCTAGAATTGGAAGTATACTCAAATCTTTTGTCCATTTTTATTTTTTGGTACAATGAAAGCAGTACAAGAACAAGCTCAATGAAAAACTACTAGAGTTGATTAAACTTCTAAATATAATTAATTTCATCATTTTGAAACTTCCAAATTTTTATATTATAACGCAAATACATTTTTTAAAATATTTTTATGTTGTTTTTAGAAATTTATTTTCATTAATACGAGGGACACGCGCAACGCGCGTCTGCTAAGACTGGTCAAATAAAATAGAAGCCAGCCCTTCTTAAAATGTGCAACAAGCTGTCACGACCCAAAATCCATAAAGGTCGTGATGACGTCGGACATCGCTGGCAGACAAGCCAACAATAAATACTAAATAAATTCTCATTTTAATATTTTTGAAGTCATAGTTGTTCCCCTCAATTGAATAGCAGAAGATGAAGTTTACAAAATACGTAATAATATCTTTAAAAATTTCCAATACAGTGCAACCCATAATCATCCCAAAACTCGGTGTCACAAGTGCATGAGCATTTACTAGGGAATTAAAAATAAAATACAGCATCTGTCCAGAATACAAATTAGACAGGAAAATATAATATCTCTGAAGGAGACTCTGTTGGCTGCGGATCGTAATACAGAATGCAACTCACCTATGTCCCCACAGTTATTAACCACACCTCTACGCCCACAAGGCCGCTAGACATATATGTACCTGCACAATAAAATGTGCAGTATGAGTACGAAAACAACGTGTACCCAGTAAGTATCAAGCCTAATCTCGAAGAGGTAGAGACGAGATGACTGACTTTGACACTCACTATGGGTCAATAATATTAAATAATCATGAAAATAGAAATATTTATATCAACATGATTCACAGAGTTAACAATAATTTTATTGAATCATCAGAAGTAATTAAATTCCTTTAATTCCAATAAATTTCTAATTAATCAATTAGCCTCATTTACAGGAGTAACAATAATTTCCTTAACAAGCAGAGATAAATAAATTCGTTAAATTCCAATAATTTTCAAATTTCAATTAGCTTCACAAGCTGCAATAAACTGTCAAACTATCTGTCACGACCCCAAATTATCCCTCCGTAAGGTGTCGTGATGACACCTAGTCTTTACGACTAGGTAAGCCTAATATTGCAAAACAAATAATAAAGAAACACAACATTTTAAAGATAAACAACATATTATAAATAGCCAAGAGTAGTACCACTCGGCATATGCAAAATAATTTTCCAAGACCCGAAATATCACTAAGTCACAAGCTTCTATAATCTATGTAGCTCTATACAAAAGTCTGAGGATAATAAAGAAAGTATCTAGGCGAGGGAGTAGAAGGGGACTCTGAAGATCTGCGGACGCAAGCAGAAGTACCTTGAAGTCTCCTAGAATCAGCAGCACATACTAACCCCGAGGCTGATATCTCGCACCTGGATCTGCACACGAAAACATGTGTAGGGAAGGGCATGAGTACACCTCAATGGTACCCAGTAAGTGCCAAGCCTAACATCGGTCGAGTAGTGACGAGATCAGGTCAAGGCCCTACCAGAGTAAATATATTAAATTAAACAGTAAAAGATATCAGTGAAATTTACGGTAACATAGTTAAAGGAATTCTCGAAAATTTAACAGTTAAGGGAGCCCTCGGCTCAAAACAAGGTAAACACAGTGGAAAAATTTCTCGGGATACCGTCCCGTAGTTTCAAATGAATATGCAGTACAGGGGGATCTCCTGGAATACGTCCGTCGTCCCAAAGTAAATATGCAGTACAGGGGGATCTCCCGGAATATGTCCGTAGTCCCAAAATAAATATGCAGTACAGGAGAATATCCCAAAATACGTCCGAAGTCCCAAAGTAAATATGCAGTGCTGGGGGATCTTCCGGAATACGTACGTAGTCCCAAAGTAAATATGCAGTACAGGGGGATCTCCCGAAATACGTCCGTAGTCTCAAAGTAAATATGCAGTGCTGGGGGATCTCCCGGAATACGTCCGTAGTCCCAAAGTAAATATGCAACGCAAAATGAAATGACAAGTATGACATCGAGTTATACGATTTATACTGGACACAGATAAGGCAAATGAGGACTTAGCTAAACATGACGCACAAAATGTCAATTAGGCAGTTAAAACACGTAAACATGCTTTTCTAGTCTAAACTACACAATTAAACATATTAGTACGACTTAATAAGAGAAACAATTTATGATTAAAAAAAAAGTTAAACAGGATTTTTGCAATAATAGCTCGTGTACGTACTCGTCACCTCACATACACGGCGCCCACACACCAAATAATATCAAGATATCCTAGGGGGGAAGTCCCCAACACAAGGTTAGGCAAGTCACTTACCTCGAACTGCTCAAATCACCCCGATAACACGTTCTTGCCACTAGTATCCGACTCCAAATGGCCCGAATCTATTCAAATAAATTGCATAATGTAAATATAACTATGAGTAACTAATTTAGCTAATTAATTCGAAGCTAAAGCGTGAAATTAGGAAAAACGCCCAAAAAGTCACCCCGGGCCCACGTCTCGGAATCGGGTAAAAGTCGCAAAATATGAACACCCATTCACTCACGAGTTTACTCGTACCAAAATTGCTCAAATCCAATACCAAAATCTCGATCAAAGCCCCAAAATTCGGCCTAAGAATCTTTCTCAATTTTTCACCCCAAATCCAAAATTAAATGATAAAATCAACCATAGATTAGTGGAATATAACCATAAAGGAGTTAGGAATCATTACCCAAAAACTTCCTCCGAAAATCTCTCCAAATATTGCCTTCTACCGAGCTCTCAATCAATTTTTGTGCTATGAACTCAACACTCGTTTTTGAACCTTAAATTCTGCCCAGGTGCGTTCTTCTTCGCGAATGCAACATCACGATCGCGAACGCGATGAACAATCTTCTACTGGCCCAAAATTCCTCCTTCGCGAACACGAGAACCTCTTCGCGAACGTGTAGGCTTAATGCCCGAAGCTTCCTCTGCCCCGTTCCTCTACGCGAACGCGAGGACCATATCGCGAACACGTAGGCTTAAGGTCCCACACCTTCGCGAACGTGGGAACAACTTCTCTGCCTTTCCCAGATGCACTACGTGATCGAGAGGCAACTCTCGCGAACGCGATGAAGGATTTTTCTGCAATAAAACACCAGAAATCTGCCACTTCTCTAAGTCCAAAGATGACTCATTGAGCATCCGAAATACACTCGAGGCCCCCGGGACCTCGACCAAACATACCAACCAATCCTAAAACACCATACGAACTTAGTCGAGCTCTCAAATCCCATCAAAAAACACTAAAATCACGAATCACCCTCCAATTCAAACTTAAAGAACTTGAAACTTCAAAATTCTATAACCGATGCCGAAACCTATCAAATCACATCCGATTGACCTCAAATTTTGCGCACAAATCATAATCAACATTATGGACCTACTCCAACTTCCAGAATCAGAAAACGACCCCGATATCAAAAACTCCACTACCGGCCCAAAACTCCAAAAATTCCACTTTCGCCATTTCAAGCCTAAATGAGCTACGAATCTCCAAAACACAATCAGGACACGCTCCTAAACCCAAAGTCATCTAACGGAGCTAATGGAACCGACGGAATTCCATTCCGGAGTCATTTTCACATAGTTCCAACTACGATCCAAATCCTAAGGCTTAAGCTCTCATTTAGGGACTAAGTGTCCCAAAACACTCCGAAACTCAAAACCAATCATCCCGGCAAGTCACAATAGCAGAAAACAATTTGGGGAAAGAAGTTAATAGGGGATCGGGGCTATTACTCTCAAAATGACCGGTCGAGTCGTTACATCCTCCCCATCTTAAAACAATCATTCGTCCTCGAACGAGTATAAAGACATACCTGAAACTGTGAAAAGATGAGGGTACTGGCTGCGCATATCCTGCTCGGTCTCCCAAGTCGCCTCCTCGACCGGCTGACCCCTCCACTGGACCTTTACTGAAGCAATATTCTTTGACCTGAGCTTTCTGACCTGCCTGTCCAAAATGGCTACTGGCTCCTCAACATAAGATAGATCTTTGTCCAACTGGACTGAGCTGAAATCCAATACATGAGTCGGATCACCGTGATACTTCCGGTGCATGGACACGTGGAATACCGGGTGAACTCCTGCTAGGCTGGGAGGCAAGGCAAGCTCATAAGCAACCTCCCCAACTTGCTGCAATATCTCAAAAGGACCAATGAACCTCGGGGCTCAGCTTGCCCTTCTTCCCGAACCTCATGACACCCTCCATAGGCGATACCCGAAGCAAGACCCGCTCACTAACCATAAATGCCAAATCATGAACCTTACGGTCTGCATAACTCTTCTGCCTGGACTGGGCTGTGCGAAGTCTCTCCTGAATAACCTTCACCTTATCTAGGGCATCCTGGACCAAATCTGTACCCAATAATTAGGCCTCGCCCGGCTCAAACCATCCCACTGGGGACCGGCACCGCCTACCATACAAAGCCTCATACGGTGCCATCTGAATGCTGGACTGGTAACTGTTGTTGTAAGCGAACTCTGCAAGTGGCAAGTATCAGTCCCATGACCCTCCAAACTCCATCACACAGGCATGGAGCATATCCTTAAGAATCTGAATCGTGCGCTCTGACTGCCCGTCCGTCTGAGGGTGAAAGGCTGTGCTCAACTCCACCCTAGTACCCAACTCCTACTGTATGGCTCTCCAAAATCGTGATGTGAACTGTGTACCTCTGTCTGGAATGATATATACTGGAATACCATGAAGGTGGACAATCTCTCTGATATAAATCTCAGCCAACCTCTCAGAAGAATAAGTGGTCAACACTGGAATAAAATGAGCTGACTTGGTCAGCCGATCCATGATCACCCAGATAGCATCGAACCTTCTCAAAGTCCGTGGAAGTCCAACTACAAAGTCCATGGTGATCCGCTCCCACTTCCACTCTGAGATCTCTAACCTATGAAGTAATCCACCGGCCTCTGGTGCTCATATTTAACTTGCTGACAATTCAGACACTTAGCCACAAACCCAACTATTTCTTTTTTCATTCTTCTCCACCAATAGTGCTGCCTCAAGTCCTGGTACATCTTCATGGCACCCGGATGAATGGAGTACCGCAAGCTATGGGCCTCCTCAAGAATCAACTCCCGAAGCCCATCTACATTGGGCACACAGATCCGGCCCTGTATCCTCATCACACCGTCATCACCAATAGTCACATCTCTAGAATCACCTCACCGAACCCTGTCCTGAAGAACTAGAAGATGAGGATCATCATACTGGTGCTCCCTGATACGGTCATAAAGAGTAAACCGAGAAACCACACAAGCTAATACCCGTCTAGGCTCTGAAATATCCAATCTCACGAACTGGTTGGCTAAGGCCTGAACATCCAAGGCTAAGGGCCTCTCAGCTGCCGAAAGATATGCCAAACTCCCCAAACTCTCTGCCCGGTGACTCAAGGCGTCGGCCACTATGTTGGCCTTCCCCGGGTGGTACAATATAGTGATATCACAGTCTTTAAGTAGCTCCAACCACCTCCGTTGACGCAAATTAAGTTCCTTCTGCCTGGACAAGTACTGCAAACTCCGGTGGTCAGTGTAAATCTCACAAGGAACACAGTACAAATAATGATGCCAGATCTTCAGGGCATGAACAATAGCTGCTAACTCGAGATCATGAACTGGATAATTCTTCTCAAGCACCTTCAACTTTCTAGACGCGTAGGCAATCACCCTACCGTCCTGCATCAATACTGCCCCAAGGCCAATCCTCGAGGCATCACAATAGACAGTGTAGGACCCTGAACCTGTAGGCAATACTAATTCTGGGGCTGTAGTCAGAGCTGTCTTCATCTTCTAAAAGCTCTGCTCACACTCCTCGGTCTACCTGAACGGAGCACCTTTCTGGGTCAGCCTGGTCATAGGTGCTGCAATAGATGAAAATCCCTCCACAAAGCGATAGTAATACCCCACCAAACCAAGGAAACTACGGATCTCCCTAGCTGATGACGGTCTAGGCCAACTCTGCACTGCCTCCACCTTCTTCGGATCTACCTTGATCCCATCACAAGACATTATGTGGCCCAAGAATGCCACTGAATCAAGACAGAATTAACACTTAGAAAATTTTGCATACAACCTCTTCTCCCTCAAAGTCTGAAGCACGGTCCTCAGGTGTTGCTTATGATCTTCCCGAGATCGGGAATATACCAAGATGTCGTCAATAAACACAATGGCGAAGGAATCAAGATAAGGCCAAAATACACTGTGCATCAAATGCATAAAGGCTGTTGGGGCATTGGTCAGCCCAAATGACATGACAAGAAACTCATAGTGACTATATCTAGTCTTGAAAGCGGACTTCAGGATATCCGGCTCCCGAATCTTCAACTGATAATAGCCAGAATGCAAGTCAATCTTGGAAAACACCCTGTCACCCTGTAACAGATCAAATAAATCATCAATGCAAGGCAAATGATACTTGTTCTTCACTGTAACCTTGTTCAGCTGCCGATAATCAATACACATATGCATAGAACCATCCTTATTCTTCACAAATAAGACCGGAGCACCCCAAGGTGATACACTGGGCCTGATGAAACCCTTATCAAGCAACTCCTGCAACTGCTCCTTCAACTCAAGAGGAGCCATCACAGGAGTAGATACATAAACAGGGGAACTCAAAGAATCACGAGATATCCCCAAATGTGGAGCAAAATAAGAAGACGCATATGAATACGTAGAGCCTGGGTCAAATAATACTGATGCATCCCTATGACAGACAGGGACGATACTTGTGATGATTAAATCTGAAGCAACAGCCTCTGAACGGGCTGGAAGGGCATAGTACCTGGCCTGGCCTCCCCCTCTAGGGCGACCTCGACCTCCCCGATCTCCACCTCGAGCTGGCTGAGGAGGTGGGGAAGCAACTGGTGCTGAAAGAATGGCTAGAGGACCCGGTGGAGCACGTGGAGGCTGATAAGTCTGTGGAGGTGCACCCCTCCTGGCTCTGGGGCAATCTTTAACCATGTGACAAGTGTCACCACACTCAAAACAACCTTTCGGAGGATGCGGTGGCTGAGACTAACTCGGACCTAGCCTGCTGGACTGGCCGGTAATAGCACCTTGAGTAGGAGGCATACTGGATACTGGCGGTGCATAATAGGGCTCCTGAGGTCTAGGAGGAGCTGGAACACTGCTGGCTGCTAGAAGAGCTGAATGTACAAGGCGACTCACAAAACCCCTACCATAGCGTGCTGCTGGTGCACGAGCTCCTGAATAATGACCAGTCTCTCGAGACCTCTTGGCCTCTCTCTCCTCTCTGTCCCGGGCAAACATGCCCTCCACTCTCCTGGCAATGCTCACTGCCTGCTGATAAGTGATGTCCATCTCCAACTCCCTGGCTATACTGGTCCGAATACTGGGGTGGAGTCCCTCAATGAAGTGACAAACCCTCTCTCTGATTGTAGCAACTAGAGCCGGCGCATGGCAAGCTAACTCACTGAAACGGACTGCATACTCCGACAAAGTCATAGCACCCTGACGCAACTGCTCAAACTCTGCGCGCCAAGCATCCCTGAGGCTCTGAGGAACAAACTCACGCAACAACATCTATGAAAACTGAGTTCAAGTGAGTGAGACTGCCTCATCCGGACTACTCAGCTCATAGGCACGCCACCACTGATATGCTGCTCCCCTCAGCTGGAAAGCGGTGATAGAAACCCCACTCGTCTCCACAATGCCCATAGTGCGGAGAATACGATGACACTCCTCAAGAAAACCAGATCATCATCTGAAGCTAGTCCGCTAAAATTAGGTGGGTGGTACTTCTTGTACCTCTCAAGTCTGAGCTGCTCTGCCTCAGAAGCAGCTACCCTGATCTCATGCTGAACCGAAGCCACTGTGGGCATAGGAATATACTTTGGGGCCTGATCAACCTGGACCCTCTGCTCAGGAGTGCGGGCTGCGGGAGTTTGTGCCCCTCCCCCGGCCTGAGATGTAGCGGGAGCTATCGGGAATAGTCCAGCCTGAGCCAGAGTGCTGAACATGCTCAAGAACTGAGCTAAAGTCTCCTGGAGGGCTGGAGTAGCAATAAGGATCTCAGGTGTTGGCCCTCCAGCTGGAGCTGCTGGGGACTCCTCTGACGCAGCTCTCGCAGGTGCTCGGGCTGCACCGCGTGGTCGTCCTCTACCCCGACCTCGGCCTCTGGCGGCTCTGGCAGGGAGCTCGGGTGCCTGATCTTCGGTCCTCCCAGTGTGGGTCCTCACCATCTGTGAGAAATAATAGAATAGAATCTTAGAATTTCTGGTGTCAATAACTCGCACGATAAGGAAATCAAGAAATATGATTGTTCTTAACAGTTACATAGCCTCCCGAAGATAAGTACGGACGTCTCCGCACCGATCCTTGACACTCTAATAAACCGGCTTGTGACTCGCGACTCCTATGAACCTAGTGCTCTGATACCAACTTGTCACAACCCCAAATTATCCCTCTGTAAGGTGTCGTGATGGCACCTAGTCTTTACGACTAGGTAAGCCTAATATTGCAAAAAACAATATAAAGAAACACAACATCTTAAAGATAAACAACATATTATAAATAGCCAAGAGTAGTACCAGAGTATAATCTATATAGTGCTATAATCTATGTAGCTCTATACAAAAGTCTAAGGACAATAAAGAAAGTATCTAGGCGAGGAAGTAGAAGGGGACTCCTAAGATCTGTGGACGCAAACAGAAGTACCTTGAAGTCTCCTAGAATCAGCAGCACGTACTAACCCCGAGGCTGATAGCTCGCACCTGGATCTGCACACGAAAACATGTGCAGGGAAGGGCATGAGTACACCACAATGGTACCCAGTAAGTGCCAAGCCTAACCTCGGTCGAGTAGTGACAAGGTCAGGTCAAGGCCCTACCGGAGTAAATATAATAAATTAAACAGTAAAAGATATAAGTGAAATTTACGGTAACATAGTTAAAGGAATTCTCGAAAATTTAACAGTTAAGGGAGCCCTCGGCTCAAAACAAGGTAAACACAGTGGGAAAATCTCTCGGGATACCGTCCCGTAGTTTCAAATGAATATGTAGCACAGGGGGATCTCCCGGAATACGTCCGTAGTCCCAAAGTAAATATGCAGTACAGGGGGATCTCCCGGAATATGTCCATAGTCCCAAAATAAATATGCAGTACAGGGGGATCTCCCGGAATACGTCCGTAGTCCCAAAGTAAATATGCTGTGCTGGGGGATCTCCCGAAATACGTACGTAGTCCCAAAGTAAATATGCAGTACAGGGGGATCTCCCGGAATACGTCTGTAGTCCCAAAGTAAATATGCAGTGCTGGGAGATCTCCTGAAATACGTCCGTAGTCCCAAAGTAAATATGCAACGCAAGATGAAATGACACGTATGACATCGAGTTATACGGTTTATACTGGACACAGATAAGGCAAATGAGGACTTAGCTAAACATGACGCACAAAATGTCAATTAGGCAGTTAAAACACGTAAACATGCTTTTCTAGTCTAAACTACACAATTAAATATATTAGTACGACTTAATAAGAGAAACAATTTATGATTAAAAAAAAATTTAAACAAGATTTTTGCAATAATAGCCCGTGTATGTACTCGTCACCTCACGTACACGGCGCCCACACACCAAATAATATCAAGATATCCTAAGGGGGAAGTCCCCAACACAAGGTTAGGCAAGTCACTTAATTCGAACTGCTCAAATCACCCCGATAACACGTTCTTGCCACGAGTATCCGACTCCAAATGGCCCGAATCTATTCAAATAAATTGCATAATGTAAATATAACTACGAGTAACTAATTAACTAATTAATTCGAAGCTAAAGCGTGAAATTAGGAAAAACGCCCAAAAGGTCTCCCCGGGCCCACGTCTCGGAATTGAGTAAATATTATAAATTATGAACACCCATTCACTCACGAGTTTACTCGTACCAAAATTGCTCAAATCCAATACCAAAATCTCGATCAAAGCCCCAAAATTTGGCCTAAGAATATTTCTCAAATTTTCACCCCAAATCCGAAATTAAATGATGAAATCAACTATAGATTAGTGGAATATAACCATAAAGGAGTTAGGAATCATTACCCAAAAACTTCCTCCGAAAATCTCTCCAAATTTTGCCTTCTACCGAGCTCTCAATCAAATTTTTGTGTTATGACCTCAACCCTCGTTTTTGAAACTCAAATTCTGCCCAGGTGCGTTCTTCTTCGCGAACGCGACATCACGATCGCGAATGCGATGAACAATCTTCGGCCCAAAATTCCTCCTTCACGAACGTGAGAACCTCTTCGCGAACGCGTAGGCTTAATGCCCGAAGCTTCCTCTGCCCCGTTCCTCTACGCGAACGCGAGGACCATATCGCGAACGCGAAGAACAACTTCGCTGCCTTTCCCAGATGCACTACGCGATCGCGAGGCACCTATCGCGGACGCGATGAAGGATTTTTCTGCAATAAAACACCAGGAATCTGCCACTTCTCTAAGTCCAAAGATGACTCGTTGAGCATCCGAAACACACCCGAGGCCCCCTGGACCTCGACCAAACATACCAACCAATCCTAAAACACCATACGAACTTAGTCGTGTTCTCAAATCCCATCAAACAATGCTAAAATCATGAATCACCCTCCAATTCAAACTTAAAGAACTTGAAACTTCAAAATTCTACAACCGATGCCGAAACATATCAAATCACATCTGATTGACCTCAAATTTTGCGCACAAGTCATAATCAACATTATGGACCTACTCTAATTTCCAGAATTGGAAAACGACCCCGATATCAAAAATTCCACTACCGGCCCAAAACTCCAAAAATTCGACTTTCGCCATTTCAAGCCTAAATGAGCTACGAACCTCCAAAACACAATCCGGACACACTCCTAAACCCAAAATCACTTAATGGAGCTAACAGAACCGACAGAATTCTATTCCGGATTCGTTTTCACATAGTTTTGACTAAGGTCCAAATCCTAATGCTTAACCTCTCATTTAGGGACTAAGTGTTCCAAAACACTCCGAAACTCAAAACCAATCATCCCGGCAAGTCACAATAGCAGAAAAAGATTTGGGGAAAGTAGTTAATAGGGGATCGGGGCTATTACTCTCAAAATAACCGGCCGAGTCGTTACAGTATCGTATAATTATTATTATTATTAGGCACGATTTCTGTCGAGGTCGTACGGCTCGATCCAGAGTATCGTGTACACTACCGAGGGACGTGCGGCAGGATCCATAAATACATCTATCTTGCCGAGGCATTCGGCCCGCTCCACAAGAAAGAGGGAAATTTTCTTATGTACCTCCGGAATGAGAGTATGTTTATTATAAGATAAATTCGAGAGGATGAATAATTTCTTTTAACAATTAATTAATTTAAACAGAAATAAGCATATGAGATTTCCATCGTTTACTATCTCTCACTAACAATTTACGATATATATCATATAATTTAATTAAATAACGGATAGAATTTACACAAGTAATTCATACTTTGAGTCCTAAACTACCCGGACTTTAGCATGAATAGTTGCTACACACGGACTCTCGTCACCTCGTGCGTACGTAGCCTCCACAATTAGCAATAATTATTAATTTAATTACCTATGGTGTAATTTTCCCCTCACAAGATTAGACAAGAGACTTACCTTGCTCCGAAGTTCCATCACCGGCTCCAAATCCTCCCTAACACCTCAAACCGATGTTCGCCGCTCCAAAACTAGTCAAATAAGTTGCAACCCAATCATAATATACTCTAATACTCATAATTAATAAATTTATAACAATTTCTAACTCCACTTGAAAAGTCGATAAAAATCACCCTCGGGCCCACGTGCCGGATTCCGAAAATTTTTGAAGATAAACTTTACCCATGACATCACGAACTCCAATATCATTTATTCCAAATTTCATGTCCAATTTCGTGGTAAAAAATCAAAAATATCAATTTCTAGGTTTTTCTTCAAAACCCTAAATTTCTACTAATTTTAAAGAATTTTCATGCCTAAATTCGTATATAAACCAAGTATTTAACTTGATATAGGTAAGAATCACTTACCTTGACATAAATGATGAAAATGAAGCTCCAAAATCGTTCCTAGGTCGGCTCCCATGGAGGAAATGAGATGAAATGAGCCAAACCCATTTTTTCAAACTTATACACTGCCCAGGCGACCCTTCATCACGTTCGCGAGACCCCCATCGCGTTCGCGATGAACAAAATTCTCAGAAGCCATTTTCAAACTCTTCTCAGACAACCTCTAGTATAATGGTCATAACTTTTTGTACAAAACTACAAATCACAAATGGTTTGACTTTCTCAAAACTAGACATCAAGGGCTATAACTTTCATATGTTGATAACCTCCCAATTCTTATAGATTTTGAGATATAAGCTGCCAAAATCAGCCCTGTGCAACACAAATTTCTTCATCTTCCCAGATAGCCTATAGTTTACTAGCCATAAATTTTTGTACACAAATCCAAATGCTACATAGTTTACCTTTATGAAGACTACATACAAAGGCCTACAACTTTCATTTGTGGATCATCTCCAAATTCCTTATAGATTGCGAGATATGAGCCTCCGAAGTCAGACCTGTGGAACAGAGATTTTCTTCTTCGCGAATGGGAGAATCTCTTCGCGAACGCAAACAACAAAATCCCAGTAGCCAAATCATTCTTCGCGAACGCGAGAGGATCCTCGCGAACGCGAAGAACAACACCAGACACCAACATCAGCTATTGCAAAACAACTCGAAATGATCCGAAACCACCCCGAAACATACTCGAGGCCCCCGGAACCCCGTCCAATCATACCAACCAGTCCTATAACATAACACAAATTTGCTCGAGGCCTCAAATCACATCAAACAACATCGAAATCATGAATCGCACCCCAATTCAAGCTAAATGAACTTTAGAACTTCAAACTTCTACATTCGATGCCGGAACCTATCGAATCACGTCCGATTGATCTCAAATTTTGCACACAAGTCACATTCGACATTACGGACCTACTCCAATTTTCGGAATCGGAATCCGACCCCAATATCAAAAAGTCCACTTCTGGTCAAACTTTTCAAAAACCTTCAACTTTCTAGCTTTAGCCAAATGAGTCCAAAATGACCTACGGACCTCCGAATCCACTTCCGGACGCGCTCCCAATTCCAGAATCATAATACGGAGCTATTCTCATACTCGGAATCCCAAATGGACATCGATAACCTTGAAATGCACTTCAGCCCAAATTTATGAAATTCTTCCAAAATGCTAACTTCCACAATAGGTGCCGAAACACTCCCGGCTTATCTAAAACCCGATACGGACATACGCCCAAGTTTGAAATTATCATACGAACATGTTAGAACCTTCAAATCCCAATTCCGAGATCGTTTACTCAAAAATCTAACTTTAGTCAATTCTTCCAACTTAAAGCTTCCGAAATGAGAATTTTCTTTCCAAATCAACTCTGAACTTCCAAAATTTCAATTCCGACCACGCGTGCAAGTCATAATACCTGAAGTGAAGCTACTCATGGTCTCAAACTGCTGAACGACGTGCTAGGTGTCACGACCCCAAATTCCCTCCGTAAGAGGTCGTGATGGCACCTAGCCTCTAAGACTAGGTAAGCCTATCAATGCGGAATAATCATAAATATCTAAAATAAATAAATTATAATTCAAATAATTACAACTCCCAAAACCCGGTAGAAATAAGTCACAAGCTTCTAAGAATTTATCCTCAATGTCTATATATATATTAAGGCCGAAAGAAAATAAGGAAGCAACACAATAATGATAGAAGGGGACTCTGGAGTCTGCGGACGCTGGCAGATATACCTCGAAGTCTCCGTGCGCAGGTAACTCACTGACGTCTAGGCTGGTAAGATGTACCTGGATCTGCACAAAAAGATGTGCAGAAGCGTAGTATGAGTACACCACAACGGTACCCAGTAAGTGCCGAGCCTAACCTCGGTAGAGTAGTGACGAGGTTAGGTCAGGCCCTACTGGAGAATAAATAATGACATGAAAAAATGTTTAAATAATTTAATAAGATAAAATGACAATGGAAATGAATCAAGTAGTATGTCACATTTAATTACACCAAGTAATGGAAAATGAGTACGGAAATCTTACAAAAATATTCAGGATCAAATAATTCAGGAAAATAATATTTTAAAATCTTTGATACGTTGCTTCAATATCAAATTAGAAATAATATCAAATATTTCATATTAATAATATTTAATTTAAAGAAAATCAACCTTCAAATAATGCACAGAATGAAAGAAACCAAGTTTCAACTAAACAGGTAAAACAATTAACATGAAAAGGTCAAGCTAATTTAAAGTATACAAATTAAATCAATGATAGAAAATATAACAAGATTTAATAATTTTATTAATATGCAACAGTGATTGACACGACCCAATTACACCTATAGGTCGTGATGGCGCCCAACACTACAGCTAGGCAAGCCAACTAATAAGTCAAACGTACATTGGTTAAACTTTTATTCCAAGAAAATAATAAAATACCAACTTCTACCAATGTGTGTGTGCCAAGACTCGGTGTCACAAGTGCATGAGCATCTAGTAGATTATACAAAACTCCAAATACTATCTGAAATGAAATAGACAGGATATAAACATAAGAAAAGACACTGGTAGCTGCAGAACGGCTCAAAAAGGTAGCTCACCACTATGCCTCGGGATGACGTGGGTATGTGATGATAGGTCCTCCACTAGTACCTGTCTCAGATCCTGCACAAAAAGTGTAGCAAGTGTAGTATGAGTACGTAAACAACGTGTACCCAGTAAGTATCAAGCCTAATCTCGAAGTGGTAGAGACGAGATGGCCGACTTTGACACTCACTATGGGTCAATAATAATAACTGAAATAAAACTAGGATATTTAAATCAGCATGATTTACAGAATTTACAATAATTTATTTAATCAGCAGAAATAATCAAATTCCTTCAAATGTAACAATTCTCAATATATTAATTAAATTCCTTCAATTCAAATAATTTCTAATTTATCAATTAAACCTCATTTACAGGAGTAACAATTAATTCCTTAACAAGCAAGAATAATAATTTATTAAATTCCAAGAATTTTTTAATTTATTAATTAGCTTCACAAGTTGAAATAAATTATTAAAGTATCGTATAATTATTATTATTATTAAGCACGATTTCTGCCGAGGACGTACGGCCCGATCCAGAGTGTCGTGTACACTGCCGAGGGACGTGCGGCACGATCCATAGATGCATCTATCCTACCGAGGCGTTCGGCCCGCTCCACAAGAAAGGAGGATATTTTCTTATGTGCCTCCGGAAGGAGAGTATATTTATTATAAGATGAATTTGGGAGGAGAACAATTTCTTTTAACAATTAATTGATTTAAACAAAAATTAAGCATATGAAAATCTCATATTTTTCTACTTTTCATAACAATTCACAATATATGCATCAATTATTTTAATTAATAAAGAATACAATTCACACAAGTAATTCATGCTTTGAGTCTTAAACTACCCGGACTTTAGCATTAATAGTAGCTACGCACGGACTCTCGTCACCTCGTGCGTACGTAGCCCCCGCAATTAGCAACAATTATTCAATTTAATCTCTATGGGGTAATTTCCCCCTCACAAGATTAGACAAGAGACTTACCTCGTCTTGCTCCAATTAATCCACTATAAGGCCTTTTTCACGATTATCCAACTCTGTCTGGCTCGAATCTATCCAAAATAATTCGATACAATCACTAAAAATTATAGGAATCAATTCTATAAGAAAATACTACATTTTTAATAAAAATCCCGAAATTAATTAAAAATTCGTCCGTGGGGCCCACATCTCGGAATTCGGCAAAAGTTATGAAATCCGATAACCCATTCAATTACGAGTCCAACCATACCAGTTTCACTCAAATCCGACTCCGAATCGATACCGAAATCTCAAAAATTCGTTTCTATGAGATTTCTAAAAATTTCCCAAATTTAAATCTCAAAACACTAATTTATGGTGAAAACAATGATATACTTATATATGTAGAAGAAATCCGAATTAGAATAACTTACCCCAATGTTTTTCCCTTGAAAATCTCACAAAAGTCGCCTCTGCTCAAGCTCAAGTTCGTCAAAAATGGCAAATGGGACGAATGTCCTCTGTTTTTATAACTTACAGCTCTGTCCAGTTTGATCAAGGAGCTCGATCATCAGGGGAGCTCGATCTCGGGAGCTCGATCTCGGGAGCTCGATCAAGGAGCTCGATCTCGGGAGCTCGATCAAGGAGCTCGATCTTGGGAGCTCGATCTTGGGAGTTGGTCATGGCCTCGATCAGGCCTCGTGCCTAGGACATGGTCATGGCCTCGATCAAGTTCGATCTTGGGTCTTGATCCTGGCCCTCGAGCCTTGCCTTCAATCATGGCCCTCGAGCCTTGCCCTCGATCGTGGCTTCGATACTGAGTCTCATCCCTGACTTCGACTCAGGCCTCGATCGTGGGCTCGATATCTGGGTTTGATCTGGGGCTCGATCATAGCCCAGAATATACAGCATAAGGGAAAATTGCAGCAGCTTTCTAAGTCCAATTATTTTGATCCGTTAACCATCCGAAACTCACCCGAGGCCCTCGGGACCTCAACCAAATATACCAACAAGTCCAAAAAATCATACGAACTTAAGTCGAACCTCTAAATCACATCAAACAAATGCTAAAACCATGAATCATACCCCAATTCAAGCTTAATGAAACTAAGAGTTTTCAACTTCTACATTCGATGTCGGAACCTATCAAATCAACTCCGATTGACCTCAAATTTTACACACAAGTCATAAATGACATAACGGAGCTATGAAAATTTTTGAACTGGATTCCGACTCCGGTATCAAAAAGTCAACTCATCGGTCAAACTTCCAAACTTAAATTCTTGTTTTTAGCCATTTCAAGCCTAATTTAACTACGGACTTCCAAATAAAATTCCGAACACGCTCCTAAGTACAAAATCACCATACGGAGCTGTTGAAATCATCAAAATTCTATTCCGGGGTCGTTTTCACATAATTAGACATCCGTTCACTATTCAAACTTAAACATTTTAATTATTTTTCAAAATTTCATATCTCGGGCTAGGGACCTCGGAATTTGATTCCGGGCATACGCCCAAGTCCCAAATCACTATACGGACCTACCGGAACTGTCAAAACACTGATCCGAGTCTGTTTGCTCAAAATGTTGACCAAAGTCAACCCAATTGAGTTTTAAAGTTCTAATTCACATTTTAAATCTATTTTTCACATAAAAACTTTCCATGAAATTTTACGGATTGCGCACGCAAGTCGAGGAATGATAAATAGTACTTTTGGAGGTCTTAGAATACATAATTAATTATTAAATTTAAAGATGACATTTTGGGTCATCACAGTGATTTTCATAATTTAAAAACATAATCCTTCACATTTTGTCCGTGTACAAACTCGTCACCTCGTGTACACGACTTTCATCACATTATAATTAATACCAATCCTAGGAAAAATTTCCCCCACACAAGGTTAGACAAGTCACTTACCTCGACTTGTTCCAATTTAACCAAGTAGTATGTTTTTTCCTCGATTTTCCGATTTCGGTCGAATCGTATCAGTCATAATTAATTCAATACAGTCAACAAAAATTATAGAATTAATTCTATAAGAAAATACTATATTTTTCAATAAAAATTCGAAATTTAACTCAAAAATGGCCCGTGGGACCCACATCTCGGAAAACCGGCAATGTTTACGAAATATGAACGCCCATTCAACCACGAGTCTAACCATACCAAAATAACTAAATTCCAATAACGATTCGACCCTCAAATCCTCAAATCTATCCAAGAGGGTTTTCAAATTTTTCCAACTTAAATCGCCAATTAAATGTTAAAAACAATGATGGATTCGGGTAATCTAACCAAGATTGAGTTAAGAACACTTACACCAATATTTTTCCTTGAAACTATATCAAAAATCGCCTTTGTTCGAGCTCCAAGTTGTTAAAAATGGCGAATGGGACGAAGCCCCCCTGTTTTATAACTTACAGATCTGTCTAGGGTGACCTCGATCATAGGGTCCGATCCTGGACCTCGATCATAGGAATCCGATTAAGGGGAGTCCGATCATGGTCCTCGATCATGGACCTCGGTCATGGCCTTTGATCATGGCCCTTGACCCTGGGGCTCGATCACAGCCATCGATCCTGGGCCTTCGATCAGTGGCCTTCGATCACTGGCCTTCGAGCTTGCCTTCGATCATGGCCCTCGAGCCTTGCCTTCGATCATGGATCTCGAGCCTGCCTTCGATCCTCGGCTCAATTTCTGGGCTTGATTTCTGGGCTTGATTTCTGGCCTTCGATTTTTTTGGGCTCGATTGCACAGCAAAAGAAAATTTGCATCAGCTTTTGCAGCAGCTGTTTAAGTACCATTTTTGATCTGTTAACCATCTGAAACTCACCCGAGGCCCTCGGGACCTCAACCAAATATACCACCAAGTACTAAAACATCATACGAACTTATTTGAAATCTCAGATCACATATAACGACGCTAAAACCACGAATTATGCTTCAATTCAAGCTTAATGAAACTTAAAATTTTCAACTTCTACATTCGATATCGAAACCTATCAAATCAAGTCTGATTGACCTCCAATTTTGCACCTAAGTCATAAATGATATAATAGAACTATGAAAATTTTCAGAACTGGATTCCGACCCCGATATCAAAATGTCAACTCCCCGGTCAAACTTCCAAACTTTAAATTCCTGTTTTAGCCATTTCAAGCCTAATTTCACTACGGACTTCCAAATAATATTTTGATCACGCTCCTAAGTACAAAATTACCATACTGAGCTGTTGGAATCATCAAAACTCTATTTCGGGGTCGTTTGTATATAATTAGAAATCTGGTCACTATTTGAACTTAAACTTTTAATTGTTTCATCAAAATTCCGTATCTCGGACTAGGGACCTCAGAATTTGATTCCGGGCATACGCCCGAGTCCCAAATCATGATACGGACCTACCAGAACTCTCAAAATACGGATCCGAGTCTGTTTGCTCAAAATGTTGACCAAAGTCAACTCAATTGAGTTTTAAAGCTCTAATTCACATTTTAATCTATTTTTCACATAAAGACTTTACAGAATATTTTTTACGGACTGCTCACATAAGTCGAAGAATGATAAATAGTACTTTTTGAGGTCTTAAAATACAGAATTAATTATTAAATTTAAAGATGGCATTTTGGGTCATCACACTAAGACTCAAAACTACCGATCAGATCGTTACACTAGCTATATATTCATTAGTTAATTCATTAATTATTTCTGAGCTGGCCGTTATCCATAAGATATCTATATCTATATTATTATAAAAATACGAATAATTTATGTTAAATGTTAGGTGACTAAAATATCCTCGAAACTTTGATAGACTTTTATACCCTTAATATTTTGAATTAAAGGTGGATATAATTGTAATATTCCAAATATATTACCCAAGAATAGAATTTTTTCCAGATTAAAACTTCACATATGACGACATCAAATTCCTACTCTACCAATACCTAGAACTTTAAAAACAACGACAACTCATAAAGTTGGAAATAATTATGAATTTGGATAAACTTACTATACTTGTAATGACCCAGCCAGTCATTTTGACTTTTAGAACTCCGTTGCCTAAAATAAACTTTCCGTATGTGCTTTTAATGATTTATGACTTGTGGGGATGGTTGGTTCGGGATTTGGAAGTGTTTGGGTTGAAATCGGAACACTTGGTTCCTTAAGTTGGCTTTAAAAGGCCAAGTTTGACTTCGGTCAACATTTTGAGAAAATGACCCCGGAATAGAATTTTGACGACTCCAATAGCTCCATATGGTATTTTGGACTTAGGAACGTGTTCAAAATTTTATTTGGAAGTCCGTAGTTAAATTAGGCTTGAAATGGCTAAAATAAGAATTTAAGTTTGAAAGTTTGACCGGGGAGTTGACTTTTTGATATCGGGGTCAGAATCCAGTTCCGAAAATTTTTATAGCTCCGTTATGTCATTTATGACTTGTGTACAAAATTTGAGGTCAATCGGACTTGATTTGATAGGTTTCGATATCGAATGTAGAAGTTGAAAATTTTAAGTTTCATTAAGCTTGAATTTGAGCATAATTCGTGGTTTTAGCGTCGTTTTATGTGATTTGAGGTTTTAATTAAGTTTGTATGATATTTTAGAACTTTTTGGTATATTTGGTTGAGGTCCCGAGGGCCTCTGGTGAGTTTCGAATGGTTAACGGATAAAAGTTGGACTTAAAACAGCTGCTTCAATTTTTCCTTTCTGCTGGAAATTCTGGGCCAAGATCGAGGCCATGATCGAGGTCATGATCGAACCACGATCGAGGCCGAGGATCGAGGCCATGATCGAAGCCACAATCGAGGCCATGATCGAGGCCGAGGATCGAGGCCATGATCGAACCACGATCCAGGCCTAGGATCGAGGTCATGATCGAGGGCTGCCTTGGCAGAATTATAAAAGAGGGCATTCATCCCATTCGTCATTTTTAACAAATTGGACCTTGAGCAGAGGCGATTTTCGATAGATTTTCAAGGAAACGACATTGGGATAAGTAATTCTAACTCGGATTTGGTCAATATACACGAATATATCATTATTTTCACCATTTAATTAGTGTTTTGAGATTTAAATTTGGGAAATTCTTAAAAATGTCAAAGAAATGAATTTTTGAGATTTCGGTATTGATTCGGAGTCGGATTTGAGTGAAACTGGTATGGTTGGACTCGTAATTGAATGGGTTGTCGGATTTCGTAACTTTCGCCAGATTTCGAGACGTGTGCCCCACAGACAAATATTTAATTAATTTCGGGATTTTTTTGAAAATGTAGTATTTTCTTATAGAATTGATTCCTATAATTTAGTAATTGTATCGAATTATTTTTTGTTAGATTCGAGCCAATTGAAATTGGATAATCGAGGAAAAGGCCTACTAGTGGATTAAATTGGAGCAAGACGAGGTAACTCTCTTGTCTAATCTTGTGAGGGGGACATTACCCCATAGGCAATTAAAGCAATAATTGTTGCTAATTGTGGGGGCTACGTACGCACGAGGTGACAAGAGTTCGTGCGTAGCTATTATAAATGCTAAAGTTCGGGTAGTTTAGGACTCAATAGCATGAATTACTTATGTAAATTATATTCTTTGTTTAATTAATATTATTTGAATATATATATATATATATATATATATATATATATACACACACACATATATATATATATATATACACACACATATATATTGTGAATTGTTAGATAAAAATATTAAAGGATGAAAATCTCATATGCTTAATTTTTTGTGTAAATTAATTAATTATTAAAAAAGAATTTGTTCATCCTCCCGAATTTATCTTATAATGAATATACTCTCTTTCCGCAGGTACATAAGAAAATGTCCTCTTTTCTTGTGGAGCGGGCCAAAGGCCTCGACAGGATAGATGCATCTATGGATAGTGCCGCACATCCCTTGGCAGTACACACGACACTCTGGATCGGGTCGTACGACCTAGGGAGAAATCGTGCTTAATAATAATAATTGCACGATACTTTGATAGTTTATTGTAGCTTGTGGAGCTAATTGATAAATTGGAAATCTTTGGAATTTAAAGAATTATTATTCGTGCTTGTTAAGGAATTATTGTTATTCCTGTAAATGAGACTAATTGATAAATTTGGAAATTTATTGGAATTGAAGGAATTTAATTAATATATTGAGAATTGTTGCATTTGAAGGAAATTTAATTATTTCCGGTTAAATAAATTATTGTTATATTCTGTGAATCATGCTGATATAGATATTCTAGTTTTATTTTAGTTATTATTATTGACCCATTGTTATTATTACACGTTGTTTACGTACTCATGCTACACTTGTTGCACTTTTATGCATGATCGGAGACAGATACTAGTGGAGGACCTATCATCGCACATCCTCGTTATCCAGGGACGTAGTGGTGAGTTGCCTTTCTAAGTCGTCCTGCAGCTACCGGTGCCTCTTCTTATATTTTTAATTCTGTCTATTTTCATTTCAGACAGTATTTGGAATTTTGTATAATCTACTAGATGCTCGTACACTTGTGACACCAGGTCTTGGCACACACATTGGTAGAATTTGATGTCTTATTATTTTTCTTGGATTTAAATTTTATCGATATATGTTTAATTTATTAGTTGGCTTGCCTAGCTGTAGTGTTGGGCGCCATCACGACCTATAGGTGAAATTGGATCATGACAACATGGTATCAGAGTACTAGATTCACGTAGGTCTCACAAGTTATGAGCAGACCTAATAGAGTCTTGCGGATCGATACGGAGACGTCTGTACTTATCTTCGAGAGGCTATAGGGTGTTAGGAAATTTCCTTTCTTCATATTCCATCGTGCGATTGATGTAGTTCTAAATATCCTTCTCTTATTCTCTCTCAAATGGTGAGAACATGCTCTAATGAGGTTCTACACCAGGGAAGAGCTACTCCCCCAGTTGCTAGAGGCTGAGGCTGAGGCAGAGGGAGGGCTCCAGCCCGTGGTCGAGGGAGAAGACATCCCAGAACTGTTCCAGTTATGCCGCCAGTGGGTCCAGCAGAGAATCCCATTATTGAGGAGCAGGGTGAGGTGCTTGTGGCAGAGCCAGCTCCGGTGGATTTCACATCTGCACCGGGATTTCAGGATGTCATGGGTCGTATGCTGCGATTCATGGACAATATGACTTAGGCTGGTTTATTTCCGGAAGACCCAGCCACATCCCAAGCGGGAGGGGGAGCACAGACCCCAACCGCGCAGGCTCAGGGACAAGCAACTGATGTATATCAGACCCAGGTTACACTACCTGTGGGTGGAGCCCAGCCAGTGGCAGCAGCTACAGCTGAGCCCAGGCCAACTACAACCGCTAATCCACAGAAACAATTAGACAGATGGACTAGACTACATCTTCCTGTCTTTAGGGATGAGCGACATGAGGATCCCCAGGATTTTATTGATCGGTGCAGGGACAAACTGCATAATATGAGGATATTGGAGTCTCATAGGGTAGATTCTGCTACTTTTCAGCTAGAGGGCAGAGCCCGTAGATGGTGGCAGTCTTATGTTCTTAGCAGACCAGTAGATTCTCCTCCCATAACCTGGGACAGGTTCACCCGTATCTTCCTGGACAGGTATATTCCACCCTCTCAGAGGGAAGAGTTGCAGTTTCAGTTTGAGCAGCTCCACTAGAGTTAGATGTCAGTGACCGATTATGAGGCTAGGTTCTCTGAGTTATCTCGCCATGCACTTATAATACTCTCTACTGAGGCGGAGAGAGTACGGAGGTTTGTAGCTGGTTTACATACTGGTATTCAGGCCATTATGGCTCGAGAGGTTGAGATGGGTACTTCTTATGAGCTAGTCGTGCAGATAGCCCGGAGGATTGAGGGTGTATGTCAGCGTAGCCGAGAGCAGGTTACTAGAGATAAGCGATTTAGGTATTCTAGAGAGTTCAGAGGTGCTCCTTCTGGGGGTAGAGGTCAGTTCGTGAGAGGGCAGTCCAGCAGGCCCCCATATCCAGAACCACCGCCTCCTCGAGGTGCTCCAGTGCGGCCCTATCTCAGTGCTATACCAGAGAGTTCTTATCGCCCACCAGCTATTTAGGGTTCTTCTAGTGCGTATTCATGTCACCAGGGCCAGACTTCTAGTCAGCAACTTATCGCACCGAAAGTTGTTACGAGTGCGGGGATCCCAGTCACATATGGAGATTCTGCGAGGTAGACCTGTGCAGCAGGGTCAGCAGCCTATGATTACCACACCAGTTGCTCCACCAGTAGTCCGACCACCAAGAGGTGGAGGACAGGTGGGTAGGGGTCATCCTAGAGGTGGAGTTCAGCGAGGCGGAGGCCAGCCAGTTGGCGCTCCAGCTCGGTTCTATGCTTTTCCGGCCAGACCAGATGCATAGGCCTCAGATGTTGTGATTACAGGTATTATTTCTATTTGCGGCAAAGATGCCTCGGTATTATTTGATCCAGGATCTACGTATTCATATATGTCATCTCTATTTGCTCCATTCCTGGGTATTTCTCGTGAGTCCTTGTGTACTCATGTTTATGTGTCCACTCCTGTGGGCGATTCTGTTATTGTGAACCGTATAGACCGGTCTTGTATTATTACATTCTGTGATTATGAAACTAGAGCAGATCTCCTATTGCTTGTGATGACCGATTTTAAAATTATTCTGGGCATGGACTGGTTATCTCCATATCATGCTATTCTAGATTGTCATGCCAAGACTATTGCCTTGGCTATTCCAGCATTGCCTAAGCTGGAGTGGAAGGGTTCGTCTGTTAGTTCATTTAATCGAGTTATTTCTTGTATAAAGGCTCAACACATGGTTGAGAAAGGTTGTTTGGCTTATCTAGCCTATGTTCGGGATACTACTGCAGAGACTCCGACTATTGATTCAGTGCCTGTAGTTCGGGAGTTATTTGATGTATTTCCTTTAGATCTTCCAGGTATACCACCTGATCGTGATATTGATTTCTGTATTGACTTGGCTCCAGATACCCAGCCTATATCTATCCCACCGTATCGCATGGTTCCGAAAGAATTGAAAGAATTGAAAGAACAACTTAAGGAGTTACTAGCCAAAAGGTTCATCAGACCGAGTGTATCGCCGTGGGGTGCACCAGTATTATTTGTGAAGAAGAAGGATGGAACAATGCGGATGTGTATTGATTATCGTCAACTGAACAAAGTCACTATTAAGAATAAGTACCCTTTTCCATGTATTGATAATCTATTTAACCAGTTGCAGGGTGCTAGGGTGTTCTCTAAGATCGACTTGAGGTCGGGGTACCATCAGTTGAAGATTCGAGATTCGGATATTTCAGAGACTGCTTTTCGGACTAGATATGGTCATTATGAGTTTCTGGTGATGTCCTTCGGTTTAACTAACGCCCCGACAGCGTTTATGGATTTGATGAAGAGGGTATTCAGGCCATATATTGATTTGTTTGTCATTGTCTTCATTGATGACATCTTGATCTACTCGCGCGGTAAGGAGGAACACGAGCATCATATGAGAGTAGTGCTTCAGATGTTGCGGGAACAAAAGCTATATGCTAAGTTCTCCAAATGTGAATTCTGGCTAGAGTCGGTAGCATTTTTGGGGCATATTGTATCGGATAAAGGTATTAAGTTTGATCCCAAAAAGAGTGAGGCAATTCAGAATTGGCATCGTCCCACTTCGGCGACTGAGATCATGAGTTTTCTGGGTTTAGCAGGTTATTATCATCGGTTCGTGGAAGGTTTTTCATCTATTGCAGCACCTTTGACAAAATTAACCCAGAAGGGTGCTCCGTTCCGATGGTCCGATGATTGTGAGGTGAGCTTTCATAAGCTCAAGACAGCATTGACTACAACACCAGTGTTAGTGTTGCCTTCCGGTTCGGGGATGTATACAGTGTATTATGACACTTCATGCGTTGGCTTGGGTTGTGTACTGATGCAGGAAGGGCGAGTTATTGCATATGCTTCACGCTAGCTGAAGCCCCACGAGAAGAATTTTCCGGTACATGATTTGGTGTTAGCTGCGATTGTTCATGCTCTAAAGATTTGGAGGCATTATCTTTATAGGGTGTCTTGTGAAGTTTACACTGATCATCGCAGCTTGCAGCAATTGTTCAAGCAGAGGACCTAAATCTGAGCCAGCGCAGATGGATTGAGTTACTAAAAGATTATGATATTACTATCTTTTATCATCTGGGCAAAGCAAATGTGGTTGCACATGCCTTGAGTAGAAAGGCGGAGAGTATAGGTAGTTTGGCTTTCATTTCAGCAGAATAGAGGCCATTAGCTTTAGATATTCAGTCCTTGGCCAACAGACTTGTGCGGCTGGATATTTCAGAGCCCAGCCGAGTCCTTGCATCTGTTATAGCTCAGTCCTTATTATTTGAGCAGATCAAGGCTTGCCAGTATGATGATCCACACTTAATGGTTCTTCGAGAGACGGTACTACGGGGTGGTGCCAAGGAAGTTACTATTGGAGCGGATGGTGTTCTGCGACTTCAGGATCATCTATGTGTTCCAAATGTGGATGGAATGAGGAAAACGATCCTAGAGGAAGCACACAGTTCTCGGTATTCTATTCATCTAGGTGTTACGAAGATGTATAGTGACCTGAGGCAACATTATTGGTGGCGACGAATGAAAAAGAACATAGTTGAGTATGTAGCTAGGTGTCTGAATTGCCAGCAAGTTAAATACGAACACCAGAGGCTAGGTGGACTACTTCAGCAGATGACTATACCATAGTGGGAATGGGAACACATCACTAGGGACTTTGTAGTTGGGTTGCCGCGGACCTTGCGGAAGTTTGATGCAGTTTGGGTCATTGTTGACAGGTTGACCAAGTTGGCACACTTTATTCCTATTGTGACAACATATACTTCAGATAGGTTGGCCCAGATATATATATGCAGGAGATAGTTTGGTTGCACGGTGTGCCAATTTCTATAATATCAGATAGAGGCCCTCAGTTTACTTCACATTTCTGGAGAGCAGTACACAGTGAATTGGGGACCCGGGTAGAGCTCAGTACAGCCTTTCATCCGTAGACCGACGGACAGTCAGAGCGGACAATTCAAATTTTGGAGGATATGCTCAGGGCATGTGTGATTGACTTTGGAGGTCAGTAGGATCGTTTCTTGCCTTTGGCCGAGTTTGCTTATAATAACAGTTACCAATCCAGCATCGAGATGGCTCCATTTGAGGCTTTATATGGTCGGCGTTGTCGTTCGCCCATCGGGTAGTTTGAGCCCGGTGAGGCTAAGTTATATGGTACTGATTTGGTGAAGGATGCCTTAGAAAAGGTAAAGTTGATTCAGAAGCGACTTCGTACAGAGCAGTCCAGACATAAGAGTTACACAGATCAGAAAGCGCGTGATTTATCCTTTATGATGGGTGAAAAAGTTCTCTTGAAGGTTTCGCCGATGAAAGGGAATCATGAGATTTGGGAAGAAGGGCAAGTTGTGCCCAAGGTTTATAGGCCCATTTGAGGTGTTGAAACGAGCAGGGGAGGTTGCTTATGAGCTTGCGTTGCCACCCAATCTGTCAGGAGTTCATCCGATTTTCCATGTATCTATGCTCCGGAAGTATCATGCCGACCTGTCACATGTGTTAGACTTCAGCACAGTTCAGCTAGATAATAGCTTGGGTTATGAAGAGGAGCCAGTTGCCATTGTTGATAGACAGGTTCGCCAGTTGAGGTCCAAGAGGATTTCTGCAGTAAAAGTCCAGTGGAGGGGCCAACCAATCGAGGAAGCGACTTGGGAGGCCGAGGAAAACATGCGGAGCAGATATCCACACTTATTCAGCACTCCAGGTACAATTCTAAACTCGTTCGAGGACGAACATTTGTTTAAGAGGTGGAGAATGTAATGACCCAACCGGTCATTTTGACCTTTAGAATCTCATTCCCTAAAATAAAACTTCCCGTATGTACTTTTAATGATTTATGACTTGTGGGGATGGTTGGTTCGGGATTTAGAAATTTTTGGGTTGAAATCGGAACACTTGGTTCCTTAAGTTGGCTTTAAAAGGCCAAGTTTGACTTCGGTCAACATTTTGAGAAAACGACCTCGAAATAGAATTTTGATAATTCCAACAGCTCCGTATGGTGATTTTGGACTTAGGAGCGTGTTCGGAATTTTATTTGGAAGTCCGTAGTTAAATTAGACTTGAAATGGCTAAAATAAGAATTTAAGTTTGAAAGTTTGACCGGGGAGTTGACTTTTTGATATCGGGGTCGGAATCCAGTTCCGAAAATTTTCATGGCTCCGTTATGTCATTTATTACTTGTGTGTAAAATTTGAGGTCAATCGGACTTAATTTGATAGGTTTCGACATCGAATGTAGAAGTTGGAAATTTTAAGTTTCATTAAGCTTGAATTGAAGCATAATTCGTGGTTTTAGCGTCGTTTTATGTGATTTGAGATTTCAATTAAATTCGTATGATGTTTTAGGACTTGTTGGTATATGTGGTTGAGGTCCCGAGGGCCTCGGGTGAGTTTCGGATGGTTAACAGATCAAAAGTTGGACTTAAAACAGCTGCTACATTTTTTTCTTTCTGCTAGAAATTCTAGGCTAAGATCGAGGCCATGAACGAGGCCGAGGATCGAGGCCATGATCGAGGTCATGATCGAACCACGATTGAGGCCGAGGATCGAGGCCATGATCGAGGTCATGATCGAACCACGATTGAGGCCGAGGATCGAGGCCATGATCGAAGCCACGATCGAGGCCGAGGATCGAGGCCCTGATCGAACCACGATCGAGGCCGAGGATCGAGGTCATGATCGAGGGCTGCCCGGGCAGAATTATAAAAGAGGGCATTCGTCCCATTCGCCATTTTTAACAAATTGGAGCTTGAGCAGAGGCGATTTTTGATAGATTTTTAAGGAAACGACATTGGGGTAAGTGATTCTAACTCGGATTTGGTCAATATATACGAATATATCATTGTTTTCACCATTTAATTAGTGTTTTGAGATTTAAATTTGGGAAATTTTTAGAAATCTCAAAGAAACGAATTTTTGAGATTTCGGTATTGATTCGGAGTCGGATTTGAGTGAAACTGGTATGGTTGGACTTGTAATTTAATGGGCTATCGAATTTCATAACTTTCGCCGGATTCCGAGACGTGGGCCCCACAGATGAATTTTTAATTAATTTCAAGATTTTTTTGAAAATGTAGTATTTTCTTGTAGAATTGATTCCTATAATTTTTAGTAATTGTATCGAATTATTTTTAGTTAGATTCGAGCCAATCGAAGTTGGATAATCGAGGAAAAGGCCTACTAGTGGATTAAATTTGAGCAAGACGAGTTAAGTCTCTTGTCTAATCTTGTGAAGGGGACATTACCCCATAGGCAATTAAAGCAATAATTGTTGCTAATTGTGGGGGCTACGTACGCAAGAGGTGACAAGAGTTCGTACGTAGCTATTATAAATGCTAAAATCCGGGTAGTTTAGGACTCAATAGCATGAATTACTTGTGTAAATTATATTCTTTATTTAATTAATATATATATATATATATATATATATATATATATATATATATATATATATATATATATATATATATATATATATATATTGTGAATTGTTAGATAAAAATATTAAAGGATGGAAATCTCATATGCTTAATTTTCTGTGTAAATTAATTAATTGTTAAAAAAGAATTTGTTCATCCTCCCGAATTTATCTTATAATGAATATACTCTCTTTCCGGAGATACATAAGAAAATGTCCTCTTTTCTTGTGGAGCGGGCCGAACGCCTCGATAGGATAAATGCATATATGGATCGTGCCGCACGTCCCTCGGCAGTGTACACGACACTCTGGATCGGGTCGTACGACCTCGGCAGAAATCGTGCTTATTAATAATAATTACACGATACTTTGATAGTTTATTGTAGCTTGTGGGGCTGATTGATAAATTAAAAATCTTTGAAATTTAAAGAATTATTATTCTTGCTTGTTAAAGAATTATTGTTATTCTTGTAAATGAGACTAATTGATAAATTTAGAAATTTATTGGAATTGAAGGAATTTAATTAATATATTAAGAATTGTTGCATTTGAAGGAAATTTAATTATTTCTGTTGGTTAAATAAATTATTGTTATACTATGTGAATCATGTTGATTTAGATATTCTACTTTTATTTTAATTATTATTATTGACCCATAGTGAGTGTCAAAGTCAGTCATCTCGTCTCTACCACTTCGAGATTAGGCTTGATACTTACTGGGTACACGTTGTTTACGTACTCATGTTATACTTGCTGCACTTTTTGTACAGGATCTGAGACAGATACTAGTGGAGGACCTATCATCGCACATCCTCGTTATCCAGGGGCGTAGTGGTGAGCTTCCTTTCTGAGCCGTCCTGCAGCTACCAGTGCCTCTTCTTGTATTTTTAATTCTGTCTATTTTCATTTCAGACAGTATTTAAAATTTTGTATAATCTACTAGATGCTCATACACTTGTGACACCAGGTCTTGGCACACACATTGGTAGAATTTGGTGTTTTATTATTTTTCTTGAATTTAAATTTTATCGATATATGTTTAATTTATTAGTTGGCTTGCCTAGCTGTAGTGTTGAGCGCCATCACGACCTATAGGTGAAAGTGGGTCGTGACATTACTTGTCACGATAAGCCACTTGAATAAAAACTAATATTAAATATTATTGCATTCTTTAACTGACTTATAAATTTATTCGTATCATTTTGTAATTTTAAACTATTTAGTTCCAATTTATTATTTGATTATCAAAACATTATTATGATTTGGTTTGCATTACATATATATAACTTCTATTTTAAGTAACTCATTATCTAACTTTAACAATTACTTATGGTACGTATTTGTAATATTTGATATTTAGGTATACAAAATCAACTAAATTTTATATATTACATTCTTCCTTATTTGGATTACGTAGAAAAATTTAATATTTAAAACTTCAAAAATATTAACATTTTACTGTATATAAAGTTTTACACTTAAATTATATATAAATGGCAAGAAAATGAAAGAATTAAAAATACTAACCAAATAGGACGTAATCACTTGATATTTCGAAGTTTATACCTTTGGACAGATACCAAGAATTCAATCCAAAAAAAAAGACGTACGACGTTCTTGGAAGATGACAGAGTAACTTTTTTTGTGTTTTGATTTAGGTGAAACCCTTTTATATACTAAAATACCTTAAAACATACAAAACTATTTCCCACCCATTTGATTTTCTTACAATTTGACAAAAGAATTTTTATTTAATAAAATATAATTATAATCGAATATTTAAAATTGGGTATGAGCTAATATTAAAAATTTAAATCAATAAAATATAATTTATATCTTTTATTGCTGAAAAAAATAATTAAGTATTTGGAATAGCTAATTAGCAAAAAAACTTAATTTTATTATTTTTCAAATTCATCCTACAAGTAAAACTATCTTCGGGTTGACAAAAATCTTGGCTTAAATAGATATATTTCAATAAAAAAAGACCACCGATGATGAAAGAAATTAAAAAATAAAGGAGAATCAATTATAATATAGTATTAAAAATTAACTTGGTTAAAATTCAAAATAGAAGAAATAAGAATGAAATAATAAATATTCAAAATAAGTTGACATTTATTATTATTTTTATTTTTCATCTATTCCAGTAAATGGACCTCTATAGTTTTTTGTATACTTAATAAGTTATTGGTTGTAAAATACACAATGTTGGTCAGTTTTAGACCTTACATTGTTACTTAATTATTCATGTTTTCCCTAGAAACTATATGACCTAGCCGTTCATTCCAATAGCTCTAAAAGAAAGATACAATTTTTTTAATTAGTGTTAATTTGATGATTGTTTGAAGATTTATAATAAATATATATATAACAATTTCGATCATGTTAGATTTAATATTATATCACAAAAATGACTACCATTTTTGTAAGCTTACCCCAAAGGATATGCCCTTCAAATTAATATAAAATATATGTGCTCAAATATTTTACGTGTAAACCAGTTTCTTCTATAAACTATATGACGGCCCTCTTTATTCCAAAACTCTAAAAAATCTATAATTATTTTTATTGATGGCCTTTTGAAGAATCATAATAAAAATATATAATAAATATCGAAATTTAATTACCAAAAAAATATATATATCAATCATTTTAGATTCAATATTGTCACGACCCAATTTCACCTATAGGTCGTGATGGCGCCCAACACTACAGCTAAGGCAAGCCAACCAGTAATTTAAAATAACCAAGAAAATAATAAGACACCAAATTCTACCAATGTGTGTGGTAAGACCTGGTGTCACAAGTGTATGAGCATCTAGTAGATTATACAAAACCTCAAATATTGTCTGAAATAAAAATAGACAGAATGTAAATATAAGAAGAGACACTAGTAGCTGCAGAACGGCTCAGAAAGGCATCTCACCACTATGCCTCTAGATAACATGGATGTAAGGCGATAGGTCCCCCACTAGTACTTGCCTCAGGTCCTGCACAAAAAGTGCAGCAAGTGTAGTATGAGTACGTAAACAACGTGTACCCAGTAAGTATCAAGCCTAATCTCGAAGTGGTAGAGACGATATGGCCGACTTTGACACTCGCTATGGGTCAATAATAATAATTGAAATAAAACTAGGATATCTAGATCAGCATGATTCACAGAATATAACAATAATTTATTTAACCAGCAGAAATAATTAAATTCCTTCAAATGCAACAATTCTCAATATATTAATTAAATTCCTTCAATTCCAATAAATTTCCAAATTTATCAATTAGTCTCATTTACAAGAATAACAATAATTCCTTAACAAGCAGGAATAATAATTCATTAAATTTCTAAGATTTTCAATTTATCAATTAGCTTTACAAGCTGCAATAAACTATCAAAGTATCGTGTAATTATTATTATTAAGCATTGTCACGCCTCCTTTTTCCCTAGGGATAAGAGGTTTTTCCAATTTAAGTGACATTAATCAAAATGGGATTATTTATTAGATTCAGAGTTGCCACTTGGGATAATTTATAGTGTCCCAAGTCACCGATTTATTTTAAATTTCAAATCGAGAAAATTTGACTCTGATTTATGGTCCGCGAATACAGAAGACTGGGTAAGGAATTCTGTTAATCCGAGAGAAGGTGTGAGACACTCTCGGATTCCGTAGTTTTAGCACAGTCGCTTTAATCATACCTAGCTTAATTAAAGTATTTAATTACTCATTTTAGAACCAATGTACATTTATCTTTTTACCGCTTTTAATTGCTTGATTATTCATGATTATAAAATTATCTTGAAACGAATCATGCGTACGTGTATTCGTTTTGTTTGGTGTGTCAAGAATCATATCACGCGTACGTATACACAATTAATAACACTTTATTATTTTTAAGATTGTTTTGTCAAAATTGCGCGAACGCATACTTTGCCTTTAGTTTGGCAAATCATAACTATCTCACTCGGATGTGTACATAATCACGATAAGTAATTGATTAACACGTGCCTAAAGCATACTATCGATTTGTAAATTGTTTGAGATTGCTGTAAGACCCAAGAACTTACGGAGTTCATCAATGATATATCTAAATTATTGGAAGTGTTCATAGCTTAGTAAAAGTTTTAAAGTTCTTTAAAAAATGCACTAGCTAATCCATGCACATTTTGTAGTCCAAAGTATATACGTTTTTTCAAAATGATCAAAGATGAACTTCTTTACCATTATACCATCTAACTTTCCAACTCGGATGAACATCAGCTACATACTATATATGATTGAGATCTAAAAGGAAAAAAAGTACAATAAATAAGCTAAGCACTCTAGTTGTCAAGAAACCAAAATTAGTACATAATTTTGCCAATAAAGATGATAACAGAAATGAATTGAAAAGCTTCATGGGTCAAGAACAGAATATTTTGCAGGAAAGCAGAACTTCAGTTGACATAAGGGGGTATCAACAATTAATACAGTATAACATTGAGAAGGTACATTAATTTTATCAAAATGAAATCAAATCCATATCTAGACAGAGACCACAAACACAAGCAAATAACAAAGATTTAATCTAAAAGGTTGGACCTTTAGTAACAAAAATCTTTCTTCTATTAACAAGCACCTCAGGTGGAATTACAACAGCTGAATCGACGCCAAATGATCCCCAACGGTGAAAATCCACCTGAACCCGAACAGAAAACGCGGCAGCATTGGAACCTCGCCGACAACTCGAACGAAACTAATGACCAACGAGGAACTAGCGACCTACGAACTTTTTGGAATTGGGTGCCGCTGGTGGTTCCTAAGTAAGGGAGATGGGTTTATTGGGGTGAGAGTGACAGAGGGAGTTCTTTGAGAGGGTGGGGTAACTTTTTTTTTTTTTTGCAAATCAGATTTTTTGGGAAGAAAAACGACTACCCTTTTTTCTGAATGTGTTTTTTCTTTCTTTTTATACATTACTTCATGTGTTTTTAATGGTGAGATGGATAACTGAATGGAAAATTATGGAGTCGTGCACTGTGTGTGCATATGACGTGAGGGAGTGAAGGTAAATTGTGAGAGAGTCAGTTTTTACAAAGTGACGTGATGGAAAGGGAGTTGTTAGGGGATAATGGCTGATAGTTTAACACATATTTTTATTTTAATATTATTTTATTACTTTTTATTTATTTATTTAAAGAAAGGTAAAGTAAAATACATAAATAAAAATGTTAACATGCTTCTTTTAGACAAAGAAAAAATATAAATAAACTAAATTAAATATATATACACTATAATTTGAATGATACTAAGAAAAATATATAAAGTCACTAGCTTACTAGTAAAATTGTAAATTAAAAGAAAACCAAATATATATATTTTTTTATTTTAAATTTTCTTTTTCTCCTTAAAAATAAAAAATAAAATATTTACTATAAGTATATGAACATTTTTTTTTGTAATTTTAATTTTTCTTTCAAAAATAAAACCTATTAAAAGTAAGATAAAAGTTTAAAATATGATCATTAGCCCTAAAAGAAATATTTACGCTAAAATAATATAAAATATGGATGTGGTCAAAAATTAGTTATTCACAGCATGCTCCTCTTTGCTTGGAAACATGAAGAGTTTTCACGCAAAGAAAAATGAACAAGGTGACTAATTTTTGACCTCACTATTATTTGAAAAGGAAAAGAAGATAACAGAAAAAGATGCGATCGGGCATTGGTTTTAGGCAGCCTACATATCCCAGGTTATAAGAGAATCAGGTCACGTGTAGTTCAAGTGGAAGAAGAGTGATGGAGTATGCTTAGATGGAGAATCCACTGAAGTTCCGTCGAGGTTCTGATCCGCGGTTCCTACTATTACGTCAAAATGAAAAGAAAATTACATATTCTTGAAATTTAAGAGTTACAAAATTCATATCTAAATGCCATATGGAATCTTGTCTTGATTCTCGATCTGCTTTCCCATTGACTTTAGACTGAAACTTGATGCTCTCGATGTAACAGACTATGAAATATTCTCACAGGCCTGCTTCTTGATCAGGTGATAAGAAGATGGATCTTGAAATCCTATGTCTCTGCGTGTATTATGTCAAAGCTAGTTCGTCTGGTATTGAGATCAAACGTTCCACTTTCTCTGGCGAGATCTGGAATCTTATTTTTACACATCCAATCCGTGCTTTGCAGAAAAACCTACAAGCCATCACAAAGAAACAAAACGAACAAAAATTTTCTGCCCCAGTTTGCACTAGAAATTTTTTGCGAGTTATTAAAAACACGAAAAACTATCTTTGCTATTGCAGAATGAAGAATTGAAAGAGAAATGTGCTTTTTTTTCTTTTTTTGATAATAAGGGATGTCGTACCCTATGTTAACAAGATGGAAGGCAACTGGGGGATGTAGTACCCTGTGTTGGTAATAAGATGAGGCTCGTGGCACTCTGGGATGCTGCTAGGGAATGGCGTACCCTATGTTGGTAATAAAATGCAACTAGGGGATGTAGTACCCTGCATTGACAATAATATGAGGTTCGTGGCACTCTGAGATGCTACTAGGGAGTGTCGTACCCTATGTTGGCAATAAAATAAGGCTTTTGGCACTCTGAGAGGCTACTAGGGAATGTCGTACCCTATGATAGCAATGAGAAATGCAACCAGGGGATGTAGTACCCTGTGTTGGCAATAACATGAGGCTCGTGGTACTCTAAGATGCTACTAGGGAATGTCGTACTCTATGTTGGCAATAAAATGAGGCTCGTGGCACTCTGAGATGCTACTAGGGAATGTCGTACCCTATGATAGCAATGAGAAATGCAACCAGGGGATGTAGTACCCTGTGTTGGCAATAAGATGAGGCTCGTGGCACTCTGAGATACTACTAGAGAATGTCGTACACTATGTTGGCAATACAATGAGGCTCGTGGCACTCTGAGATGCTACTAGGGAATGTCGTACCCAATGATAACAATGAGAAATGCAATTAGGGGATGCAGTACCCTGTGTTGAAGATAAGGTATTGATTCCCTATAATAAAACTAAGAATAACATGATTACATGTATAATGGAAGAAAACTAAGGATTTGAGAACTTCACTTGGTGGTGTTCGTCTTTTCACGAACTGTTTCCTAAAATTGTTTTGTTCATGTTCTGAACAAACAAAGAATCGTTAGTTTTAAAATGGAGGTCGGTTTGTGGCCTTGATTATTTCGATCTCTTGATCTCGGCTCATCTTCTTCTCAACTGCAACTAATTATTTCCTGAATACCAACTCCATTTCTGACCCCGGAGAACCTTTGGCATTTCCAAACTTTGCCATGACGGTTAGTCGTGTGGGACTTAACCGTTTTCAACTTTATTTTGCCTTTGTGGGCATTTTGGCTTTTGGCTTATTTCAAAGTTTTCCATTTCAAAGCATCGTCCAATCATGGTCAGTCGGGGTCGATTTGATGCCCTTGCCGAGGTTGGGCGCCTTTTGAATATATCAGCTCGCTTCAAACGAGAACCCTATAAATCGGTCTTGCCGTCTTTTCTTGACCTTATTTTTTAAACAAAGTTATACCAAAAGGGATTAAAAGAAATATAAAACAATGGAATAGAGAATGAGTTTAAAACAAAAGGTGTCCCTTTCGGGGAACAGAAAGACAAATTTATCTGGGAGTACATGCGGACTTCAATGAATATGATATGCCTTTTGGACTGGATGCCTGATCTGTATAAATTGTCCGACTCTTAGAAACTCATCAAAACTTTTGACTTGAAACCGAAAAATCTTGCTCAGGACTATGTTGATGTCATGGTTGTGTGGTTCCTCTTTTCGATCAACAATGCCCTTTGCGGGTTTTCATTAGCTGATCTCTCTTATTTCTCTTCTTGTCATCGCCTTATAGTGCCCTTTGCGGGTTTTCACTAATAAGACTCTCTCATTTTTATTTTCTCTACTCATCATCGCCCTACAGTGCCTATAAGGGTTTTCACCAATAGGATTCTCTCATTTTATTTCTCTAATTTGGTTGCATCCCATTGTAGTAATCGTATCCTCCAACTCTTTAACATTCTTGCCAATTGATCGGAAGGACTTGAAAGGATTTGGGTAAAAAGAATTTGGACTGAATTACAATTTTGGAACATTTCAGACGAAATCATCACCGAACTATTGTGACATCTGCCCTAGTTTTCACTTTTGGGGGAAATGTAGATTTTTATTTTGGTGTGACCGAACCCCAGAGTGAGGCTGCCTATATATCCTTTCGGAATCAGGTCGAACTTAGTTCAATTAACATGAATTTGTTTTGGACTTTTTTTTTCTTTTCTTTTTTTTATATATCATTTTTCATTTTTTTAATCACTTTATTTTCTTTTTCTTTCTCATTACATACAAGGTTCCAAAGAGAGTAGCCAAGGAAAAAATATTTGGCTCAAAGGGTTAGCAAAAGGTTAATAGTATTTGGATAGTGAAAATAAAAGATTTCATCATCCCAATCAGAGAGCATTAAAGTTGCGCTGTGTTTGATCGCGTCTGCATTGACAGTTGTATCGGGAAAATTTCCTTCGATGTCTCCCAAATACAGTACTTCCTTTGGAAGCACTCTTGTTACAATGTATGAATCTTCCAATTCGGGGCAAATTTTCCTTTAGCTTCCTCGTGATGCAGAAGAATACTCCTCAGAATGAGTTGCCATACTTTAAATTTCTTGGGCCGCACTTTCTTGTTATAGGCACGAGGCATTCTTTGTTGGTACAACTTCATGTGGCAAACTGTAGCCAATCACTTTTAATCAACCAAAGTCATTTTCTTCAATCGGGTCTTGACCCAAACTTCATCCTCGAACTCGATTTCAACAATGATCCGAAGAGAGGGAATTTCAACTTCTACTGATATCACGACATTAGTGCCATAAACCAATTAAGTAAGGACGATTTTTGTTTGGACTTGGTTTAGGCTTGTTGTCCATTCTCTGTTTATTTTCTTACAAACTTTATCTTCGGCACATTCTACTTCTTGATTCATTATTTCAAGTTCTGAAAACGTTTTAGGATCTGGGCATGAAGTCCGCAAGCATATCATGTTATTAAAATCTGCATTTAACAGAACTAAAAAAAAAAGTAAGAAAAGTGACAAGAGAAAGAAAAGAAACATTCATGGATGATGAAATATTAATTTCATTTATTTGAATATTTGTTTAAAAAAAATAGAAGAGTTTACATTAGAAAGTAATACAATAGAGTAAAATATTCGGATTACACCCTGAAATAACCCAAAATGCAGAAAAGACAGCAAGACATGCTACCGAGACTCCCGTCTGATAGGTAATTTTTCAAGTTTGGCGAACCATTTTAGGTTTTTCTTTTGTCATGGCCATGGCTACAATGGTTTTTAGTGCTGGATCAAATTCCTCATCACCACAAATCATTCTAACGACTGGCCCTTTGTTGTGAGTAGGCAAAAGATTGATCGTCACATTAGGGGCCCCTTCTTCCCTAAGGACTATTGCCTTGACCTTATTGAGGTCCTCCACTGCTCTTTTGAGAGTCCAACAGTGCTTAGTATCATGTCCCACTGCTCGAGAGTGATATTCACATCTAGTATCAGCTCGGTGCGAGGGGGATTTATAGTTTGGCCGGTTCGGGGCCACTGGCTGCATCAGACCTAGCTTGGTTAGCTTTTGGAACAAACTTGAATATGATTCACCAATAAGGGTGAACTGATTCCTTCTGGGAGGCTCTCTTGGCTGAGGATTGCATTGGAAAAATATTTTGTCGGGGACTATATGGAGCTTGGTGGGGACATGCATTTCTGATAAGTGGAGCTCAATTTTGTGGGTAGTTTTGTGACCAGGTGTATGATTGTGCATTCATCACATATAGTGTGCCAGTGCCATGGCATATGCAGTATCATGGTGCGTGTAATAATGTTTGTGGGCTTCTGGGTGGCATATATGATTGGTTGAATGACATGCGTGCCCCCTCGAGCACGAAGCCATCATAGCTCCCTCTTCTCTCATTTCTGTTCAACAAACCCCCTGAACCATTTTGAACGGCCTGTGATGTGGCCTTAAAGGAAGCCTGACTCAAGATTCGGCCCGTTTTCAAACCATTTTCGACCATTTCTTCAATATTTATGGCCTCAACGAACATCTTTCCCATGGTAGACATCATATTTTGAAGTAGTGTGCCTCTTGAGCCTATAGAAAGACTGTAATCATCTCCACTTTATCCATTGGAAGCTTTACCCTGCCGGCCTGCTCCCGCCACCTGATTACATACTCACAGAAACTTTTCGTGGGTTTCCTTTTCAAATTGGACACCGAATTTCTATCAGGAGAAATATCCACGTTGTACTGGAACTGGCAGACAAAGTTTCGAGCTAGGTTATCCCAGACATGCCAATGGGCGATCTCTTGATCCATGTACCACTCGGTAGCAATTCCTGTCAAACTTTCCCAAAATAGGCCATGAGCAATTCTTCTTTGCCTCCCGCTCCCCTCAATTGGTTAGTATACCTCTTCCGATGGGCCACACGATCACTATGCCCAGCATACTTATCAAACTTGGGGGTCTTGTAAGGGTGAGTCGCCAGTTTAAACCACAAACCAACCACCTTTGTTTAACTTTATCTTTTATGACAAACAACAAACGTGTTAGAGTTGGGCATTTTACCTATATTAACCCACATTTTATGTGATGCACCTAATGCCATTTTTATTTCTAAAATGAGCTTCAAAGGCTTCATGCTTTATCCCGACTTATTGCTTTATTTTATCTTGACTTTAACACTCTCTTTTTTTATTCTTTTTTTTTCAATCATTTTCCTAATTTCATTCTTTTACTCTTTAATGGCTTTAAAAGAATTTTGATCGAACCCGTTGGAGGTTGCCTATGTATCATGTTGAACATGAATCAGATCATTACGTAGTTCAGGAAGATCAGGAATAAAGTAAATAAACTAACTCTTTTTTTGTGGGAATTTTCTAAAGAAAGAAAATATTTTTTGGATTTTGTTGTTTGTTTGTTTGAAATTTTGGAATGAAAGACTTCTAAAGAATAAAGAACATACTTTTGGATTTTGAACTTTTATTTTGAATTTATGAAAGAAAAAACTCTAGAGAAAAAAGAAAATATTTTTGAATTTTCTTTTAATTTTCGAAAGAAAACTTCTGAAGAAGAACGAAAATATTGTTGAATTTTGAGAAGAAATTAAAAGAAACTATTTTTGGATTTTCAAAAATTGGGGCCGGACCCGATGAAGGTTGCCTACGTATCTCACATCCGGTGAGAATCAGACTCGCGTAGTTCGTAAATGTTTCAAGATTAGGATGACACTTTTTGAAATATTCAAGCTTATTTTGTAATAATCTTTTGGGGTAAATACTGAGATTTTCGAAAATCGGGTAAATTTTCTCTTTCATATTTTCTTCCTTCTGGTTTTTCCCTCAATATTTTTATATTTTTATTTTTATTTTTAGAAACCGGTCAACATGCACAAACCAAATCAAACATAATGCACAAGTAGCATCAGGATGGTCATGTAATTCTCGGGTACACCCGTCCTAGACGGACCCAACCCATGTGTTGAGTCCCCAAAGTCAAATGCACATGATACAAACAAACGTTCCTACTAGGGATCCGGCATGAGGCTATGTTATTCCAGGTTTAAATCCTAGGGGGAGTATTTTAGACCTGGCTTACCCAAGCGGACAGCTCGAGCCGAGGTGGGGGCAACGTACCGGGAGCACGAAAGTTCACCCGGCCTAGTTACTGACCCAACTTCCTTCTAATTGGTATGACTTCTAACAAAAAATTGGGCCACGCGCACGTGTGCACCATAAATTCAGAAGACTCAGAAGGGAGGCGTAAGAAAACAGTTTAATACAATTCAAATAATATCAAAGCGGTAAATAAGTGACAATTAGCACATTAAGCCCAAAAATACAGTAATAACATCAAATCACTAAAGCCAAGTATAGATCACATTACAAGCTCGAATTTTGAACCTTAAACCAAAAGTTCTGGGTTCTTGGTCCCCAGCAGAGTCGCCAGCACTGTCACGCCTCCTTTTTCCCTGGGGATAAGGAGTTTTTCCAATTTAAGTGACATTAATTAAAATGAGATTATTTATTAGATTCAGAGTCGTCACTTGGGATAATTTCTGGTGTCCCAAGTCACCGGTTTATTTTAAATCCCAAATCGAGGAAATTTGACTCTGTTTTACGGTCCGCAAACACAAAAGACCGGGTAAGAAATTCTGTTAACCCGAGAGAAGGTGTGAGGCACTCTCGGATTCCGTGGTTTTAGCACGGTCGCTTTAATTATAACTGGCTTAATTAAATTTTTTAATTACTCATTTTAGAACCAATGTACATTTACCTTTTAACCGCTTTTAATTGCTTGATTATTCGTGATTATGAAATTATCTTGAAACGAATCACGCGTACGTGTATTCGTTTTGTTTGGTGTGTCAAGAATCATGTCACGCGTACGTATACATAATTAATAACACTTTATTATTTTTAAGATTATTTTGTCAAAGTTGCGCGAACGCATACTTTGCCTTTAGTTTGGTAAATCATAACTATGTCACTCGGACGTGTACATAATCACGATAAGTAATTGATTAACACGTGCCTAAAGCATACTATCGATTTGTAAATTGTTTGAGATTGTTGTAAGACCCAAGAACTTACGGAGTTCATGAATGATATATCTAAATTATTGAAAGTGTTCATAGCTTAGTAAAAGTGTTAAAGTTCTTTAAAAAAATGAACTAGCTAATCCATGCATATTTTGTAGTCCAAAGTATATACGTTTTTTTCAAAATGATCAAAGATGAACTTCTTTACCATTATACCATCTAACTTTCCAACTCGGATGAACATCAGCTACGTACTATATATGATTGAGATCTAAAACGAACAGAAGTACAATAAATAAGCTAAGCACTTTAGTTGTCAAGAAACCAAAATTAGTACATAATTTTGCCAATAAAGATGATAACAGAAATGAATTGAAAAGCTTGATGGGTCAAGAACAGAATATTTTGCAGGAAAGCAGAACTTCAGTTGACATAAGGGGGCATCAACAATTAATACAGTATAACATTGAGAAGGTACATTAATTTTATCAAAATGAAATCAAATCCATATCTAGACAGAGACCACAAACACACGCAAATAACAAAGATTTAAGGTAAAAGGTTGGACCTTTAGTAACAAAAATCTTTCTTCTATTAACAAGCACCTCAGGTGGAATTACAACAGGTGAATCGACGCCAAATGATCCCCAACGGTGAAAATCCGCCTGAACCCGAACAGAAAATGCGGCAGCATTGGAACCTCGCCGACAACTCGAACGGAACTAATGACCAACGAACGGAGCTAGCGACCTACGAACTTTTTGGAATTGGGTGTCGCTGGTGGTTCCTAAGTAAGGGAGAAGAGTTTATTGGGGTGAGAGTGGCAGAGGGGGTTCTTTGAGAGGGTGGGGTAACTTTTTTTGTTTTTTTGCAAATCAGATTTTTTGGGAAGGGAAACGACTACCCTTTTTTTCTGAATGTGTTTTTTCTTTCTTTTTATACATTACTTTATGTGTTTTAAACGGTGAGATGGATAATTGAATGGGAAATTATGGAGTCATGCACTGTGTGTGCATATGACGTGAGGGAGTGGAGGTAAATTATGAGAGAGTCAGTTTTTACAAAGTGACGCGATGGAAAGGGAGTTGTTACGGGATAATGGTTGATAGTTTAACACATATTTTTATTTTAATATTATTTTATTACTTTTTATTTATTTATTTAAAGAAAGATAAAGTAAAATACATAAATAAAAATGTTAACCCGCTTCTTTTAGACAAAGAAAAAATAAAAATAAACTAAATTAAATATATATATATATATACACACTATAATTTGAATGATACTAAGAAAAATATATAAAGTCACTAGCTTACTAGTAAAATTATAAATTAAAAGGAAACCAAATATATATTTTTTTTATTGTAAATTTTCTTTTTCTCCTTAAAAATAAAAAATAAAATATTTACTATAAGTATATGAACATTTTTTTTTGTAATTTTAATTTTTCTTTCAAAAATAAAACCTATTAAAAATAAGATAAAAGTTTAAAATATGATCATTAGCCCTAAAAGAAATATTTACGCTAAAATAGTATAAAATATGAATGTGGTCAAAAATTAGTTGTTCACAAGTATGATTTCTGTCGAGATCGTACGGCCCGATCCAGAATTTCGTGTACACTGCCGAGGGACGTGCGGCACGATCCATAGATGCATCTATCCTGCCAAGGCGTTCGGCCCGCTCCATAAGAAAGGAGGACATTTTTTTATGTACCTCCGGAAGGAGAGTATATTTATTATAAGATAAATTCGGGAGAAAGAACAATTTCTCTTAATAATTAATTAATTTAAACAGAAAATCAAGCATATGAGATTTTTATCCTTTAATATTTTTATCTAACAATTCACAATATATATATATATACACACACACACACACACACACAAAAGTAATTCATGCTTTGAGTGCTAAACTACCCGAACTTTAGCATTAATAGTAGCTACGCACGGACTCTCGTCAACTCGTGCGTACGTAGCCCCCCACAATTAGCAATAATTATTTAATTTAATCACCTATGGGGTAATTTCCCCCTCACAAGATTAGACAAGAGACTTACCTCAATTTGCTCTAATTTAATCCAGTAGAAGGCCCTTTCCTCGATTATCCAACTTTGATTAGCTCGAATCTAACCAAAAATAATTTGATACAATCACTAAAATTTATAGGAATCAATTCTATAAGAAAATACTACATTTTCAATAAAAATCCCGAAATTAATTAAAACTTCGTCAGTGGGGCCCACATCTCGGAATCCGGTGAAAGTTACAAAATCCGATAACTCATTCAATTACAAGTCCAACCATACCAGCTTCACTCAAATCCGACTCTGAATCGATACCGAAATCTCAAAACTTGAGATTTCTAAAAAATTTCCCAAATTTCAATCTCAAAACACTAATTAAATGGTGAACACAATGATATATTTGTGTATATTGACCAAATCCGAGTTAGAATCACTTACCCCCAATGTTTTTTCTTGAAAATATATCAAAATCGCCTCTCCTCAAGCTCCAATTCGGCAAAAATGGCAAATGGGGCGAAGCCCCCCCCGTTTTTATAACTTACAGATCTGTCCAGGTTGACCTCGATCATGGAGTCCGATCCTGGACCTCGATCATGGAGTCCGATCATGGAGTCCGATCATGGGAGTCCGATCATGGGAGTCTAATCATAGAGTTTGATCATGGACCTCGATCATGGGCCTCGATCTTGGGATCGATCACAGCCCAGAATTTCCAGCAAAAGAGAAAAAATTGCAGCTGCTGTTTTAAATCTAACTTTTGATCCGTTAACCATTCGAAACTCACCCGAGGCCCTCGGGACCTCAACCAAATATACCAACAAGTCCTAAAACATCATACGAACTTATTTGAAACCTAAAATCACATCCAACGACGCTAAAATCATGAATTATGCTCCAATTCAAGCTTAATGAAATTTAAAATTTCCAACTTCTACATTCGATGTCGAAACCTATCAAATCAACTCCGATTGACCTCAAATTTTGCACACAAGTCATAAATGATATAACGGATCTATAAAAATTTTCAAAACTGTATTCCGACTCCGGTATCAAAAAGTCAACTCCCCGGTCAAACTTCCAAACTTAAATTCTCGTTTTAGCCATTTCAAACCTAATTTCACTACGGACTTCCAAACACGCTCCTAAGTCCAAAATCACCATACGGAGTTGTTGGAATCATCAAAATTTTATTCCGGGGTGGTTTGCACATAATTCGATATCAGGTCACTATTTGAACTCAAACTTTTAATTTTTTATGAAAATTCCATATCTCAGGCTAGGGACCTCGGAATTTGATTCCGGGCATATGCCCAAGTCCCAAATTATGATACGGACCTACCGGAACTGTCAAAATACTGATCCGAGTCTGTTTGCTCAAAATGTTGACCAAAGTCAACTCAATTAAGTTTTAAAGCTCTAATTCACATTTTAATCCAGTTTTTCACATAAAAACTTTCTGATAAATTTTACGGACTACGCACGCAAGTCGAGTAATGATAAATAGTACTTTTTGAGGTCTTAGAATACAGAATTAATTACTAAATTTAAAGATGACATTTTGGGTCATCACATTCTCTATCTCTAAAACAAAGGTTCGTCCTCGAACGGGTTTAGAATTATACCTGAAGTGTTGAATAAGTGTGGATATCTGCACTGCATGTTTTCCTTGGCCTCCCAAGTTGCTTGCTCGGCTGGTTGGCCCCTCCACTGGACTTTAACTGTAGAAATCCTCTTGGACCTCCCCTGGCGAACCTATTTATCAACAATGGCAACTGACACCTCTTCATAACCCAAGCTATTATCTAGCTGAACTGCTCTGAAGTCTAACACATGTGATAGGTCGGCATGATACTTCCGGAGTATAGATACATGAAAAACCGAATGAACTCCCGATAGGCTGGGAGGCAGTGCAAGCTCATAAGCAACCTCCCCAACTCGTCTCAACACCTCAAATGGGACTATAAACCTTGGGCTCAATTTTCCCTTTTTCCCAAATCTCATGATTCCCTTCATCGGCAAAACCTTCAAAAGAACTTTTTCACCTACCATAAATGATAAATCACGTGCTTTCTGATCCGCGTAACTCTTCTGTCTGGACTGCGCTGTACGGAGTCTCTCCTGAATCAACTTATCTTTTCCAAGGCATCCTTCACCAAATCAGTACCATATAACTTAGCCTCACCGGGCTCAAACCACCCGATGAGCGAATGACATCGCCGACCATATAAAGCCTCAAATTGAGCCATCTCGATGCTGGATTGGTAACTGTTATTATAAGCAAACTCGGCCAAAGGCAAGAAACCATCCCACTAACCTCCAGAGTCAATCACACATGCCCTGAGCATATCCTCCAAAATCTGAATTATCCGCTCTGACTGCCCGTCGGTCTGCGGATGAAAGGCAGTGCTGAGTTGAACCCGGGTCCCCAATTCACTCTGTACTTCTCTCCAGAAATGTGAAGTAAACTGAGGGCCTCTATCTGATATTATAGAAATTGGCACACCGTGCAACCGAACTATCTCATGAATATATATCTGGGCCAACCTCTCTGAAGTATACGTAGTCACAACAGGAATAAAGTATGCTAACATGGTCAACCTATCAACAATGACCCAAACTGTATCAAACTTCTGCAAGGTCCGCGGCAACCCAACTACAAAGTCCATAGTGATGAGTTCCCATTTCCACTCTGGTATAGTCATCTGCTGAAGTAGGCCACCTGGCCTCTAGTGCTCATATTTAACTTGCTGACAATTTAGACACCTAGCCACATACTCAATTATGTACTTTTTCATTCGTCTCCACCAATAATGTTGCCTCAAATCACGATACATCTTCGTAGCACCTGGATGAATAGAATACCGAGAACTGTGTTCTTCCTCTAGGATCTTTTTCCTCAGTCCATCCACTTTGGGAACACATAGATGATTCTGGAGTTGCAGAACATCATCCGCTCCAATAGTAACTTCCTTGGCACCACCCCGTAGTATCGTTTCTCGAAGAACCATTAAGTGTGGATCATCATACTGGTGAGCCTTGATCTGCTCAAATAGTGAATACTGAGCTACAACATATGCAAGAACTCGGCTGGGCTCTGAAATATCCAGCCGCACAAGTTTGTTGGCCAAGGACTGAATATCTAAAGCCAATGGCCTCTCCTCTGCTGAAATGAAAGCTAAACTACCCATACTCTCCGCCTTTCTACTCAAGGCGTATGTAACCACATTTGCTTTGCCATGATGATACATGATAGTAATATCATAATCTTTTAGTAACTCAAGCCATCTGCGTTGTCTCAGATTTAGGTCCCTCTGCTTGAACAAATGCTGCAAACTGCGATGATCAATGTAAACTTCACAAGACACCCCATAAAGATAATGCCTCCAAATCTTAAGAGCATGAACAATCGAAGCTAACTCCAAATCATGTACTGGACAATTCTTCTGTGGGAATTCAGCTGACGTGAAGCATATACAATAACTTGCCCTTCCTGTATCAGTACACAACCCAAGACAATACGTGAAGCGTCACAATACACTTTATACATCCCCGAACTGGAAGGCAACACTAACACTGGTGTTGTAGTCAATGCTGTCTTGAGCTTCTGAAAGCTCACCTCACAATCATCGAACTATCAGAACGGAGCACCCTTCTGGTTTAATTTGGTCAAAGGTGCTGCAATAGATGAAAAACCTTCCACGAACCGACGATAATAACCTTCTAAACCCAGAAAACTCCTGATCTCAGTCGTCGAAGTGGGACGATGCCAATTCTGAACTACCTCAATCTTTTTGGGATCAACCTTAATACCTTCGTCCGATACAATATGCCCCAAAAATGCTATAGACTCTAGCCAGAATTCACATTTGGAGAACTCAGCATATAGCTTTTGTTCCCGCAACGTCTGAAGCACTACTCTCATATGTTGCTCATGCTCCTCCTTACTCAAGATGTCATCAATGAAGACAATGACAAATGAATCAATATATGGCCTGAATACCATGTTCATCAAATCCATAAACGATGTCGGGTCGTTAGTTAAACCGAAGGACATCACCAGAAACTCATAATGACCATATCTAGTCCGAAAAGCAGTCTTCGAAACATCTGAATCCTGAATCTTCAACTGATGGTACCTCGACCTCAAGTCAAACTTAGAGAATACCCTAGCACCCTGCAACTGGTCAAATAGATCATCAATACGCGGCAACGGGTACTTGTTCTTAATAGTGACTTTATTTAGTTGACGATAATCAATACACATCCGCATTGTTCCATCCTTCTTCTTCACAAATAATACCGGTGCACCCCAAGGTGATACACTCGGTCTGACGAACCCTTTGGTTAGTAACTCCTCAAGCTGTTCTTTCAATTTTTTCAATTCTTTTAGAGCCATGCGATACGGTGGGATAGATATAGGCTGGGTATCTGGAGCCAAGTCAATACAAAAATCAATATCACGATCAGGTGGCATACCTGGAAGATCTGAAGGAAATACATCTGAGAACTCCCGAACTACAGGCACTGAATCAATAGTCGGAGTCTCTGTAGTAGTATCCCGAACATAGGCTAGATAAGCCAAACAACCCTTCTCAACCATGTGTTGAGCCTTTATAAAAGAAATAACTCGATTAAATGAACTAACAGACGAACCCTTCCACTCCAGATTAGGCAATGCTGGAATAGCCAAGGTAACAGTCTTGGCATGACAATCTAGAATAACATGATATGGAGATAACCAGTACATGCCCAGAATAATTTCAAAATCGGTCATCTCAAGCAATAAGAGATCTGATCTAGTTTCATAACCACAGAATGTAATAATACATGGCCGGTAGATCCGGTTCACAATAATAGAATCGCCCACAATAGTGGACACGTAAACATGAGTACTCAAGGACTCACGAGAAATACCCAGGAATGGAGAAAATAGAGATGACACATATGAATACGTGGATCCTGGATCAAATAATACTGAGGCATCTTTGCCACAAACAGAAATAATACATGTAATCACATCATCTGAGGCCTCTGCATCTGGTCTAGCCGGAAAAGCATAGAATCGAGCTGGAGCGCCAATTGGTTGGCCTCCGCCTGGCTGACCTCCACCTCTAAGATGGCCCCTACCTACCTGTCCTCCACCTCTTGGTGGTCGGACAACTGGTGGAGAAACTGGTCCAGTAATCATAGGTTGCTAACCCTGTTGCACTAGCTTACCCCGAAGCCTGGGGCAAAATCTCCGTATGTGACTGGGATCCCCGCACTCATAACAACTCTTCGGTACGATGGGCTACTAACTAAAAGTCTGGCCCTGGGGAACTGAATACCCACTAGGAGGACCCTGAATAGCTGGTGAGCGATAAGAGCTTTCTGGTATAGCACTGAGATAGGGTCGCACTGGAGCACCTCGAGGAGGCGGTGGTGCTGGATACGGGGGCCTGCTGGACTACCCTCTCATGAACTAACCTTTGCCCCCAGACGGAGCACCTCTGACGTGCACCCTCAATCCTGCGGGCTATCTCTACGACTAGCTCATAAAAAGTTCCCATCTCAACCTCTCAAGCCATAGTGGCCTGAATGTCGGTATGTAAACCCGCAACAAACCTCCGCACTCTCTCTGCCTCAGTAGGGAGTATCATAAGTGCATGGCGAGATAACTCAGAAAACCTCGCCTCATAATCGGTCACTGACATCTGACCTTGCTGGAGCTGCTCAAACTGAAACCTCAACTCTTCCCTCTGAGAGGGTGGAATATACCTGTCCAGGAAGATACGAGTGAACTTGTCCCAAGTTATGGGAGGAGAATCTGCTGGTCTGCCAAGAACATAAGACTGCCACCATCTACGGGCTCTGCCCTCTAGCTGAAAAGTAGCAAAGTCTACCCCATGAGACTCCAATATTCTCATGTTATACAATCTATCCTTGCACCGATCAATGAAATCCTGGGGATCCTCATGTCTCTCATCCCCAAAGACAGGAAGATATAGTCTAGTCCATCTGTCCAAAAGTTTATGAGGATCAGCGGCTGCAACTGGCCTGGGCTCAAGTGTAGTTGCCGCCACTGGCAGGGCTCCACCCACGGGTAGTGCACCCTAGGTTTGATATACAATAGCTGCCTGTCCATGAGCCTGTGCGGTAGGGGTCCGTGCCACCCCGCCCGCCTGAGATGTGGCTGGGTCTGCCGGAAATAAACCAGCCCGAGTCATATTGTCCATGAATCGCAACATACGACCCATGACATCATGAAATCCCAGTGCAGATGTGAAATCCACCGGAGCTGGCTCTGCCACAAGCACCTCACCCTATTCCTCAACAATGGGGTTCTCTGCTGGACCCACTGGCGTCATAACTGGAACAGTCCTGAGACGTCCTCGCCCTCTAACACGGGTTGGAGCCCTCCCTCGGCCTCTAGCAACTGGGGGAATAGCTCTTCCCTGGTCTGAAACCTCATTAGAGCGTGTTTTCACCATCTGTGAGAGAATAAGAGAAAGATATTTAGTACTACATTAATTGCACGATGGAATATGAAAAAAAACGTAGTTTCCTAACACCCTATAGCCTCTCGAAGATAAGTATAGACGTCTCTATACCGATTCCCGCGACTCTATTAGGTCTGCTCATAACTTGTGAGACCTATGTGAACCTAGTGCTCTGATACCATGTTGTCACGACCCAATTTCACCTATAGGTCGTGATGGCGCCCAACACTACAGCTAGGCAAGCCAACCAGTAATTTAAAATAACCAAGAAAATAATAAGACACCAAATTCTACCAATGTGTGTGCCAAGACCTGGTGTCACAAATGTATGAGCATCTAGTAGATTATACAAAAACTCAAATATTGTCAAAAATAAAAATAGACAGAATATAAATATAAGAAGAGACATTGGTAGCTGCAGAACGGTTCAGAAAGGCAGCTCACCACTATGCCTCTGGATAATGTGGGTGTAAGGCGATAGGTCCCCCACTAGTACTTGCCTCAGGTACTGCACAAAAAGTGCAGTAAGTGTAGTATGAGTACGTAAACAACGTGTACCCAGTTAGTATCAAGCCTAATCTCGAAGTGGTAGAGACGAGATGGTCGACTTTGACACTCACTATGGGTCAATAATAATAATTGAAATAAAACTAGAATATCTAGATCAGCATGATTCACAGAATATAACAATAATTTATTTAACCAGCAGAAATAATTAAATTCCTTCAAATGTAACAATTCTCAATATATTAATTAAATTCCTTCAATTCCAATAAATTTCCAAATTTATCAATTAGTCTCATTTACAGGAATAACAATAATTCCTTAACAAGCAGGAATAATAATTCATTAAATTCCAAAGATTTTCAATTTATCAATTAGCTTCACAAGCTAAAATAAACTATCAAAGTATCGTGTAATTATTATTATTAAGTACGATTTCTGCCGAGGTCGTACGGCCCGATCCAGAGTGTCGTGTATACTGCCGAGGAACGTGCGGCACGATCCATAGATGTATCTATCCTTCCGAGTCATTCGGCCCGCTCCACAAGAAAGGAAGACATTTTCTTATGCACCTCCGGAAGGAGAGTATATTTATTATAAGATAAATTCAGGAGGAAGAACAATTTCTCTTAATAATTAATTAATTTAAATAGAAAATCAAGCATATGAGATTTTCATTTTTATCTAACAATTCACAATATATATATATATATATATATATATATAATATTAATTAAACAAAGAATATAATTTACACAAGTAATTCATGCTTTGAGTGCTAAACTACCCGGACTTTAGCATTAATAGTAGCTACGCACGAACTCTCGTCACCTCGTACGTACGTAGCCCCCCACAATTAGCAATAATTATTTAATTTAATCATCTATGGGGTAATTTCCCCCTCACAAGATTAGACAAGAGACTTACCTCAATTTGCTCCAATTTAATCCACTAGAAGGCCCTTTCCTCGATTATCCAACTTTGATTGGCTCAAATTTAACCAAAAATAATTCGATACAATCACTAAAATTTATAGGAATCAATTCTATAAGAAAATATTACATTTTCAATAAAAATCCCGAAATTAATTAAAAATTCGTCCGTGGGGCTCACATCTCGGAATCCAGCGAAAGTTACGAAATCCGATAACCCATTTAATTACGAGTCCAACCATACCAGTTTCACTCAAATACGACTCTGAATCGATACCGAAATCTCAAAATTTCGTTTCTATGAGATTTCTAAAAATTTTCCAAATTTCAATCTCAAAACACTAATTAAATGGTGAAAATAATGATATATTTGTATATAATGACCAAATCCGAGTTAGAATCACTTATCCCAATATTTTTCCTTGAAAGTATATCAAAATCGCCTCTCCTCAAGCTCCAATTCGTCAAAAATGGCAAATGGGGCGAAGCCCCCCTGTTTTTATAACTTACAAATTTGTCTAGGCTGACCTCGATCATGGAGTCCGATCCTGGACCTCGATCATGGAGTCTGATCATGGAGTCCGATCATGGGAGTCTGATCATAAGAGTCCGATCATAGAGTCCGATCATGGACCTCGATCATGGGCCTCGATCTTGGGTTCGATCTTGGGCTCGATCACAGCCCAGAATTTCTAGCAGAAGAGAAAAAATTGCACCAGCTGTTTTAAGTCCAATTTTTGATCCGTTAACCATCCGAAACTCATCCGAGGCCCTCGGGACCTCAACCAAATATACCAATAAGTCTTAAAACATCATACGAACTTATTCGAAACCTCAAATCACATCAAACGGCAGTAAAATCACGAATTATGCTCCAATTCAAGCTTAATGAAACTTAAAATTTTTAACTTCTACATTCGATGTCGAAACCTATCAAATCAACTCCGATTGACCTCAAATTTTGCATACAAGTCATAAATGACATAACGGAGTTATGAAAATTTTTGAAACTGTATTCCAACTCCGGTATCAAAAAGTCAACTCACCGATCAAACTTCCAAACTTAAATTCTTGTTTTAGCCATTTCAAGCCTAATTTCACTACGGACTTTCAAATAAAATTTTGGTCACGCTCATAAGTCCAAAATCACCATACAGAGCTATTGCAATCATTAAAATTCTATTCCGGGGTTGTTTGCACATAATTCGACATCCGGTCACTATTTGAACTTAACCTTTTAATTTTTCATCAAAATTTTATATCTCGGGTTAGGGACCACGGAATTTGATTGCGGGCATACACCCAAGTCCCAAATCACGATACGGACCTACCGGAACTATCAAAATACTAGTCCAAGTCCGTTTGCTCAAAATATTGACCAAAGTTAACTCAATTGAGTTTTAAAGCTCTAATTCACATTTTAATCCACTTTTTCACATAAAAACTTTTCGAAATATTTTGCGGATTGCGCACGCAAGTCGAGTAATGATAAATAGTGCTTTTCGAGGTCTTAGAACACATAATTAATTATTAAATTTAAAGATGATATTTTGGGTCATCACAAATATCATGTTACAGGAATTACTATAATTTTCGTAAGATTTGTTTCCAAAGATATGCCCTTCAAATTAAGAAGAAATACGTGTTCTCCAATGGAAATGTGTATCGATCATTTTACCTTTTAAAAATAAATTTTAGAATTATTATAAAATTAATTATTTTCAAATATAATGACAAATGAAGTTAATCAATATTAGAATTATTTAAATACGAATTCCACTTGAATAATGATATATCGAAACTAAATATACTCTTTCAAATATAATTCTGAGTCATTCTCCATACTAGCTTACTTTAGTATTCTTTTTGAATGTCTTTTCTCATTTTCAGGACACTTTGATTTTGTGTTCATCTAAAATTCATGGATTATTAGTTGTTTGCTATATGTATGAAGTTCTATCCATTATTTATGTTTTCAATGATTATGTGTACTACTGAAACTAAAAAGGAAGCATGCTAACTTTATTTATTAAAAAAGTGGTATAAATTTTAAGTTGAATTATTAACTGATGATTGAGGATTTCTATGAGATATTTTTTTCTTAATTGAGTTAGTTATACGTACAATGTCAATATTAATGACTATCATCAGGAACTTATACTTTTATTTCATAACTCAAATACTCATTGAGAGAGGATACACGCGCGCGTACCTTGAACGATTTTTTAATTATATTGAACGTATAGTTCTTATTGGATAAAAATTATAATTATAATTAAATATTTAAAACTTGGGATGAGCTATTATTAAGATTTGAATCAACATAAAAAATTACTTTAACGTTAAGAACAATCCTAATTAACCAAAAAAAGTCTTTGATTTAACTAATTTGCGAAAAATTCAAGTCATTCTTTTCAAAATTTATAATAAAATAGATTATAATATAGTAGTAAGAGTCAAACTGTTAAAAATGCAAACGTTAAAAATAATAAGAATGAAACATTAGAAGGCAAAATATATTCTAAGTTAGTTGCCATTAATTAATTTTCTTTCTGGTATTCGTTCAAATAAATGACAACTCTTTATATTTTTCTTTGTACAAAATTACTTATTTTAAAATATTAACTTAATGTAGACATTTTTAAAACTTAGCATTTGATAACTTGATTTACATATTCTTCATATACACATATTATACTGATTGACGCTAACCACATGTGCAACGTACGTATACTAAAGTTAGTAACTATAAAAACATACTAGCAGAATAATGCATTCCCTGAATTTCCATGTATACTACGTATTGATTAAGTAAGTCGAGTATACGGTTGCGTCTTTACATTCTAAAGATGATTTTTTTTGTCGTCGAATCCTTTCTTTCTACTTTTTTGACTCTGGACCATTCCTACTCTCTAAGATTGGGTCGTGTTGCACGGCATAAAATGGATATTTGAAAATCGAATGTACCGTATCGCACCGAATCGATTTTTAAGTTTTTATTAATAAAATCGTAGATTTTTATATAAATCTATAACCGTACCAATAATTAGAATAGGTTTTTTATTTTATGAAAATAAACCGAAAAAATATCGAACTGTACCAAATAAATTTACATGTGAAAAATATATATGTTAAGTTTAAAAATAATAATTAAATTTTTCCTTGGGCCTAGGAATTATGAAAAATGTTACAAGCCAACAAGTAATTAAAATCAAAATCCTAATTCTCAAACCTAACATGCTAGTCTTAATGGAACGAAATTATTTCTAACATATTCACTAGCAAGACACAAAGTATTCTAGCGGTTATGAGTAGCCATCTATAATGTATTGAATATGTTTCCTTTCGTATAATTTAGATTTTTCTTTTTGAATATTTAATTTTCTATAGACTTTATTCATGAGTCCCAACTTAGTTAATATTTTTCTACTCGTGTGATTTATCTTTTCTTTGTCTTTGCTTAGTTTCTTTTACATTGCTATAGATTAGTTGATGGATCTATACTCTGGACATCTTTCATGTTTTCTTAATTCATCACCATTTAAACAGTAAAATTGTCTAGAGCGTTTTGCTAAGTTCTATAAAAATATATATGTTATGACATTCTACTTTTACTAATGATTTTTACATGATATTTTTAAAAATACCGAAAATCAACCGAACCGTACCGTTACCGGAGAGAAACCGACATGATTGGGACGGTTTCGAAAAGTCTAATTTTGGTTATGCATAATAGAATAATCGAAAAATTGATATGGTACAAATTTTATAAAATAACCGGCCGAACCGAACCATTACACCCTTATCTCGCACATGGCCGTAATGTGATACTTACTATCCTTCTCCTCTACTCTTTTGGGCGTCCTCTTTCCGACCCACTGCGCACCGACACATACTACTACTGCTACATTGTGCTTTTCTTTTAATCACCATTCTTTATAACAAATTAGAATTATTATTTTTGCAAACCTTTTGCTAAAAGAAAATCAAGCATGGTAAGTGATAAGCATAGTATTATTATAATATTCTTACCACGAAGAGTTTATTTTTATATTGACATATGCTTTCTTTTTGAGAGTGTGCTATTTGACCCATATGTTCATATCTAAGAATATGAATAAAGTTGCATACACATTATCCTACTCAGATCCCACTATGTATGATTACAAGTCGGATTTTTTTGCTGTTGTATTCATATCTAAGGACCTACCTAGAATGTTGCAATTCTTTGATATCTTTTCATGTTACGGATTTAATAGAACTATTGAGTCAACCGCATACATTTCTTGAACATTTATCTCACATGAGAAAATACTTACCGAATAGCTCCTGATGCTTTGTTAACTCTAACATAGAAAGTAAAAAACTCCTACATTCTGTAAGAGTAGGACGAAAAAATTAAAAGCCAATCATACTAAAATTATTTGTTTGATGTCGTTCTCTTTCAGTCAAAACCTCAAACGATATACTTCTACATTTTCCAAAGAAACAAGAGATGTTGAATACACATGACAAGTTAGATTCCTTAGCAAGAACCAATACAATAATTAGATTTTAAAAAATAAAAAAAAAAAAGTGGAAACGATTTACAAAATTTCAAAATCTTGTATGCAGAATTTTATGATCTTTCGTCATAGGACCTCAACATGAGTTAGAAATCCTCTGCCGGATTTTAGGCCACTAACGTCCATTAGAAAATCTCAAGGCTAATAAAAGATCAAGGATTCCACCTGCTCCTTCCAATGTTAAATATACAAAAGCAACCCCTTTTATTCACATACTTCTTCAGAGTGCCTCAATAAAGCAAACTTTCTCAGGCAGCTAAAGTCTCGTGCCTGGGCAGATAATGCTGAGTTCTAATGCTGCCATATAGTCATTATGGAGCTTGCTTTGTTTCCCCAGGGCCCTTAAAAGAACACGGGCAACTGCTTTTTCAAAAGGGAATGAAGGAATCATTTCTTCAGTGACTGTCAATTTCACTAAAACAACCACGTGAAGCTTCAGCTCGGAATATTTAGGAGAGAGGTCAATTTCTACTTCAGATGTCATTTCCCCGTCATGATCATTCAAAACTACTAATACACAGCTAATAAATGAATCAAATCTAATTCAAAATTAAAACAATCCAAAAATTAAATCACAAGCGACACTGGTACAGGCTGGAGAGTGGGACATATGGCTGCACAGCAATGAGAAGACCATCGATCCCTACATCACTTACCCACCTTAATCTGTAGCTTGCTCATTCCGACATTAACCTTTTCCAGACCTGATTCACTCTTCACCTCTGTTTTCTTAAGATTTTTAAAGTTGAGCCACGGGTGTTGCAAGCACTGCTCAGCAGTTGGTCGTTTCTCTGGCTCAAAATCAAGAAGAGGACCAAGAAATTCGGCGAACTCGTGGGCATCAATTTCAGAAAACCTAAACTTGTCAACAAGCAATTTATCTAGAGAACCATATTTCAGCCTACGGATCCTCTTCAGATCTCCGTGCCTGTCAAAGTAATCTTTGGATCTAGCCCCACCAATGGCTAACTGCTCCACCAGAAGTTAGTAAAAGAAAATTTCAGCAGCTATTTTCAGAAATAGTTCTTAAAGGCCCACAAAAGCAATATAATGTGCTAACCTTCCGAGGGATCTTCCCTAGAAGCTCCATCATCATAGCTAGATGATCCTGCAACCCACCAAATAATAACAAATATAGTCAAATAAAGTTTTAAAATAATTTCTCTTCAGGAGGTAAAATTGATTAGACATAATTCTTTCTAAGGCTAGGTCGACTCCGCCTTACACCCAAAAAAACAGACCTCAAATCAGAAAGTCGCAATACTTATTCCAAAAAAAAAAGAGAGAAATAGCTGCATTATGCAGTGAAAGAACAGTTAATCAAGGAAACATAAATGAAATCGTCTTACCTCATCCTCATTGAAACCTTGTCCACCTTTGGGAGTGAACATCATCTCACCAGTAGCAAGCTCAAATGCAATACAAGCAAAAGACCACATGTCAGCAGAGAATGAATATCCAGATTGAAGTATAACTTCAGGGGATCTGTACTGCCTTGTTTGAATTTCTTGCGCAAACTGCTTATCAGCCCAGCATGCATTTCCAAAATCCACAACCTTGCACCTCAAGTCAATCCCATCAAGGGATCTATTTGATTTTGGAGTCCCTCCTACCCCACCCATTGAAGACCGTCTTCCAGATATCCTAGCTGCTGCTCTCCTTGCCCTTTGCTTTAGCTTTTTCTCAATGATATTCATTGTTACTCCTCCATTAGGGTTCCCCTCAGGCCTTTCAAGGATGGGAGTCATTCCGGATCTAATGGGATCTTTTGTGGCATTAATTGTAGAAAGTAAAAGAATATTTTCAAGTTTCAAGTCTGTATGAATAATTCCAAGTCCCCTATGCAAATAATCTAAACCAGTCAAAACACATTTGCATATTTCCCTAACTTTGTTCATTTCAAGGCCCTTATAGCGATTATATTTGACCAGCCTCAATAAGCTATCGCCAAGGAATTCAAGAACCATGCATAAGTGCTGCCCGTTAGGGCCAGTGTGCCTAAAATGGTCAATAAGTCGTACAACATATTTACTATTCGATGGATCACCATTGGCAATCGCAGAAAGGACTTCAATTTCATGAAGAGCTGCTTGAGCAAATTGTGGTGCACTTTTCTGGATCTTCAAAGCAACATATTCCTAGGAGAAAACAAATATAGCAATGGCGTCAGCTGCTTGAGACATTTTAGTGCGAACTAAATGGCTATTTATCACTAGAAAAGGCGAAGAAAAGAATCCATGAAGAAGAGAAACTGCACGTGCTTACTCTAAATAGAATGCTCTCATAAAAGGTTGTTCTTGAACACACACACAGGGCTGCTGCTCATAGATTGATAATCAATCTTAAAAACTCACTCTACCATCCACTCAACTGACTCCAAATCAGGTCAAAGTTGCTCCCCGAGACAAATGCTTTTGACCACAAACAAAGTAACCTCAACTTTATATACAAATAGGCATCTTGACATCTTAAAGTGCATTATAGGCCAGCAGAGCATCACCTATTTCCACAATTCCATTTGTGGATAAGCTCCGTGTTAATGTCATGTTAACTTCTTTGAGTTTTCAGGATTAAAGGGGAAGAAAAAGCCCATCAAAACTCTTGACATGTTAAGTTCTTTATTGCAGAAAGAACGGACTTGGTCAAATTTTGAAAAAAGAAAGTCCAGGCTAAAAATTCAATTTTATTATTTATCTTCCCCTGATAGCCATATAACCATCACAATAACTCCTTCATTTGAATCCAATCACCAAGTAAAAAGCAAGTCAAGTAAAAAGCAAAGTATCAACACATTGTAGCAAGTAGTCACTAATCAAAAAATCAAAAGGCAATGATACTTGAGCAAGACGATATCCAATTAAATTAATCATCTGGAAAAAAAAATTTGAAACCGGGTGCAAATGATAAATCATATTGGTGTTCACCAACCTTTTCTCGGATCATTGATCATGAAAGAAATGAATATAAAAGATAAAACTAAAAACGAATGATAATGATAATTATTTAACAAAAATTGTAAGTAATAATGATAATTACAGCAACAAAACTACTAATACACCTCAATCCTAAGCTAGTTGAGGTCGGCCAAAATATTGATCAAAAAATGAATAAAAATAAGCATACATTCTGACGAATTCACAGAAAAACACCGACAGGAAAAATCAAAAGAAATAATGAAGATGATAAAAACTCACGGATGATCGAGTATCATAAGCGAGCCAAACAGTGGAGAACTCTCCCCAGCCGAGTTTTCGCTGAGCGATATATCGGCCACCGGAGAATGAATCGCCGACTCTCACCGCATGGTATCCTCCTTTCCTGTAAGAATCGAATCCCTCATCTTCATCCTCCGATGCCGACGACGATGATGAGCAAGACATTATGCTTTATGACTAAATCAAACAATCCTGATCTGAAAATTATAATAGACTGTTCTCTTCTTTTATGAAATTTGATTATTTCCCGATTTAATTTCGAGTAATATCAAATCAATAGTATAGCTCTATGGATTTGGAGGAAAAGAAAAGGTTGATAGAGAAGCAACAGAAGACGAGACAGTGCGTTAATGGGGGAACATATGTGGCCTTCAATACAAGTCTCTCTCCACTTTTTCCTCTTTTTCGCTTTTGTTTTCCCTGCTTTTAATTTTTGTAGCCTTTTTTTAATTCCTTTCTTTTATTCAGAGATATATGACTTTTTAAAACTGTTGAGTTAGATCATCCTTTGCTTTACTAATTTACCCAATTATACTTCAATATTCATCTTGTTGGGTAATGTTAGGTGACATTTGGATTTGATTTTGATCTATAAATAATTAACCAATATATATTCATTAGATTAATGAACTCTCAAACTAAGCTCACCCATTTTTAGCATGTAAGAACCAAATCAAATAATTAACCATTTCTCAAGCAAATAAGGATGAGACAAATAAGCTATCTAGTTTTTCGTGTGTGTTTAGATTACCTATTAAGGAAAATGTCTTTAAATAATTGTTGTGTCAATTTTTATAAAAAACTACGTTGGACTTTTTCTTTGTTGAAGAGTATTTTGGTTTGCTTTATGAATGAAAAATAATTTTGTAAAACTAATAAAAATATTGGTTAGTATGTAGAATCTTATGCGTTTAATCTTCTTGGTACGTTTTCTACCTTCTATATAAAAAAATATAATAAAAAATTAGGGCTTGAGTTACAAGATTTCAAATCATAATTTGCAAGTAAACTGCAAAATCAAATTTTAAAAAATTGTATATTGTTTATCTTTAATTCACCGTTTGACGAACGTATAATAGATTTATCGAGAATTAGCATGTTTTTTAATATAACATTGATACATATATCTTGAGTTTACCTAATATCAAATTTTACTTTAATTTTAAAATTATACTCGTTATCAACGATTTTTTGATTATATATTTATTTTAGGCATGCAGCATGCTTTAGCTTCACATTGAGGTACTATCACTTGAATGTTTGTCACGTAAAGGTAAACCAATATCAAGGGATATTGTTTATATTAACATAAATAAATGTATCAAAACGTCCAAGCAATTAAATAAGAAGAGTCACTTATGACCATTGGGGCAATAATCTAATGTGAAAGAAATGATGTTGCAATTCCAATAATGAGAGGATCCCGTGTGTAATATCCAAAAGGCTAAAACATTATATTACTATATTACGTTTATGACATTAATTTAGTCTAGTAATATATTACATAATTTTCTCTAAAAACAATAATAATGTTACGTTTATGATGTATTGAATTAACCAACGTCGAAGCACATATTGAGTTCTTAATATCTAGCATCTCATGATACCCACACAAAAATTACCAGAGCCCTCTTTATATTGAGAAAAATCGGTTAAGAGAACCAAAACAAATTTGATGAAATCAATAAAAATAGAAAATATAGGAAGATAAACACAAAGAGATTAATGAGAAATTGCGACTTATAAAACGCATTCTCTAATAACGACCTATAAAATACATTCATGAACATCGACTAATAAATAGTATTAGAGAAATGCAGACTTACAAGTGGCATTCAATAATTACTACTTACAAATCGCATTCTATAACTGCGACTTAAAAAATTGTACATTGTTCGTCCTCGATTCACCGTTTGATGAACGTACAATAGATTTACCGAGAATTAGCATGTAGTTTATTATAATATTAATACACAAATCGTGAGCTTACCTTCAAATTTTACTTGTATCTTTAAAATCATACTCATTATCAATATTTTTTTATATTTAATATATAATATTGATTACATATTTATTTTAGGCATGCAACATGCTCTAACTTCACATTGAGGTACTATCACTTAAATATTTGTCGGTGTAAAAGGTAAATCAATATCAAGGGATATTTTTCATATTAAAATAAATAAATATATCGATGTTGTTACAATGTTAAAACGTCTAGGCAATTAAATGAAAATTTTTCTTTGGTGCATTGTGGACCATTGACATTAAAATTTTGATATTCCTATATGAGAAGGGTCGCCTATGGGATTGGGAATAATTTAATGTGAAATAAATGATTATGCCATTCCAATAATGAGAGGATCCATTCGTGTAATATCCAAAAGGCTAAAACGCTATACTACTATATTACGTTTATGATATTAATTTAGTTTAGTAATATATTACATCGTTTTTTTCTCAAAACAATAAAAATGTAGTGTTTATGATGTATTGAATTAACCAATGCCGAAGCATATATATTGGGCTTTTAATGTCTTGTATCTCACGACACTCACACAATGATTACTAGATCCCTCTTTATGTTCAGAAAAATCGGTTCAGAGCACATAGTTAATAAATCGATGTTTGAGAGTGAAGACCCGCCCCACCCCGCCCCGCAACCTGCTTGAATATTTTTTAAAAAAATTAAAAAATTAAACTGTTCCTGCCTCGCATAGGTTCAAACTCGCCCCGCGCCACCTCATTGTCATCCCTGAGAGCACCAAAGCAAATTTGATGAAACCAATAAAAAAGAGAAAATACCGGAAGATAAACACAAAGGGATTTATAAACGGGAGCAATTGCGACTTATAATTTGCATTATCTATTTGAGACTTATAAAGCGCATTCTCTAACAGTGACTTATAAAAGGCATCCTATAAATCGAATTCATTAAATGCGACTTATAAAATTGTACATTGTTCATCTTTAATTCATCGTTTTGATGAAGGTACAACAGATTTATCGAGAATTACCATGTTGTTTAATATGACACTACTGCACGGATCGTGAGCTTACCTAATATCAAATTTCACTTGAATTTTTAAAACCATACTCATTATCAACAGGTTTTTGTTATTTAATGTATAATATTGATTATATATCTATTTTGGGCATGGAACATATTATAACTTCACATTGAGGTACTATCACTCGAATGTTTATCAGCGTAAAGGTAGACCAATATCAAGGGATATTGTTCATATTAAACTTAAAAAAATAAAATATATTGATGTCTTTGCAATGTTAAAATGTATAGGCAATTAAATGGAACTTTCTCACTGGTGCATTGTGGACCATTGACCATTAAAAATTTGATACTCCTATATGAGAAGAGTCGCCTATGGGGATTGTAGAAATAATCTAATGTGAAAGAAATGGTGCTGCCATTCCAATATTGAGAGGATCCCTTCGTGTAATATCCAAAAGACTAAAACGGTATACTACTATACCACGTTTGTGATATTAATTCAGTCTAGTAATATATTGCATTATTTTTTTTTTAAAATAATTATTATTATATTGAATTAACCAATGTCGAAGTATATATTGAATTTTTAATGTCTAGCATCTCAATAATCTCATAATAGCCAGAAAAAGATTACCAAAACCCTCTTTATGTTTAGAGAAACCGGTTGAGAGCACCAAAGCAACATTTGATGAAACCAACGAAAACCAAAAAATTGCGACATATAAATTGCATTGCCTGGATGGCGACTTATAAATTGATAGTAATTAGTAATTATGAACCGTTAAGAAATGAGAGCACAATAGAACAATATACTAATGGAGATAAAATATATATGAGGGGGAGTGATTTTGTTACTTCTTTTCTTGGTGTGTTATTCATAGGGTCAAAAGTTCCCTATTTATAAAGGCACAAATATATTCAAAGGTTATAAGTTAGTGTACTTCTTAATTGAGTACATGAATACAAAGTATGTTAAATGGACAGACAATGCATTCCTCTCACTCACATGCATTTATCTCATTTATAACACTCCCCCTTGGATGTCCATTTAAAAGATAATGTGTCTCGTTAAAACCTTACTAGGAAAACCCAGTGGGAAAAAGCCTAGTGAAGGAAAAAGAGTACACATATCTTGTAATACGCATTGAGTGCTTCCTCATTAAAAACCTTACCATGAAAACTCAAATGGGACAAAATCTTGGTTAAGGGAAAAAGAGTACATCGCGTATTATACTCCCCCTGATGAAAACTTTATTTGATATCTCGGAGACGACGCATTCCAATCTTATGTCTCAGCTTCTCAAATGTTGATGTTGGCAATGCCTTAGTGAATAAATCTGCTAGATTGTCACTTTAACGGATTTGTTGAACATCTATCTCACCATTTTGCTGAAGATCGTGTGTGAAAAAGAACTTTGGTGAAATGTGCTTTGTTCTGTCTCCTTTGATATATCCTCCTTTAAGTTGAACTATGCAAGCAGCATTGTCTTCATATAATATAGTTGGAATCTTCGTTTTTAAAGAAAGACCACACAATTGTTGAATATGTTGAGTCACTAATTTCAATCATATACATTCTCGACTAGCTTCATGAATATCTGTTATCTCTGCATGATTGGAAGATGTAGCAGCTAAAGTTTGTTTTGTTGAACGCCATGAAATAATTGTACCCCCACAAATAAATAGATAGCATATTTGAGATCGGCTTTATGTGGGTCAAACAAATAACCTACATCTTCGTAACCAATCGACTGTGAATCGGATTCATAAGAATAAAATAATCTTATATCAATAGTCCATCGGAGGTATCTAAAAATATGCTTAATACCATTCCAGTGTCATGTTGTTGGAAAGAAACTAAATCTTGCTAATAAACTTACTGTAAAAGTTATATCTGGTTGAGTATTATTTGCAAGATACATTAGTGCCCCGATTGCACTAAGATATGGAGTTTCATCACCAAGAATCTCTCCATCATTTTCATGAGGTGGAAATAGATCTTTATTTATATCAAGTGGTCTCATAACCATCGGGGTACTCAATGGATGTGCTTTATCCATATAAAAACGCTTTAGGATCTTTTCGGTATAAGTTGATTGATGGACAAAAATTTCATCTTTCATATGCTCAATTTGTAACCAAGACAAAATTTTGTATTTTCAAGATCTTTCATTTCAAGCTCTTTTTTCAAATAGTCTACTGCTTTTGGAAGTTTCCTAGGAGTTCCAATAATATTTAGATCATCAACATACACAGCGATTATAACAAATTCAGATCCAGACCTTCTTATAAATACACGACCTTCTTATAAATACACAAGGACAAATTAGATCATTCTTATACCCTTCTTTCAGCAAATACTCACTCAGGCGATTATACCACATTCGCCCTGATTGTTTCAATCCATATAAGGATTTTTGAAGCTTTATTGAATAAGTTTCCCGAAAACTTTTATTAGTTTCAGGAACTTTGAGCCCTCCAGGGATTTTCATATAAATTTCGTTGTCTAATGTGCCATACAAATAGGTTGTGACAACATCCATTAGACGCATATCAAGTTTTTCATGGACTGCCAAATTTATAAGATACCTGAAAGTGATTGCATCCACCACAGAAGAATATGTCTCCATATAATCAATGACAGGTCTTTGCGAAAATCTTTGTGCCACAAGTCGTGCTTTATATCTAACGACTTCATTTTTATCATTTCGTTTTCGCACAAAAATCCATTTGTATCCCACTAGCTTTATTCCTTCAGGTGTTCGAATTATACATCTGAATACTTCACGTTTTTCAAGTGACACTAATTCTGCCTGGATATCGTCTTTTCATTTTTGCCAATTATTTCTCTGTCTACATTCATTGACACATCTTGGTTCAAGATCCTCATCTTGTTGCATTATTTCAACAACAATATTATAAGCAAAATTGTTGTCGACAATAATATTATTTCGGTTCCACCTTTTTGCCGTAGAGACATAAGTTATTAAGATCTCTTCATTCTTATTATTTTTAGGTACATGGACCTCTTCTGAGATCTTATCATTTGTTATGTCACATGGCTCTTTTGAGCAATTACCTCCATATTATGATCTCCTAGATCATTTGCTCCTTTTCGCTTTCGAGGATTTTTATCTTTGGAACCAATTGGTCTACCACGTTTCAAGTGTGTCTTAGACTCATTTGCATTTATAGATTGTCCAACCGGGACATCAATTCGAATATGAGCATTAGCAGCTGGAACATGTGACTTAGTCACCCTTGGTAGATTAGTGAATGCATCAGGTAGTTGATTTACAATATTTTACAAATAAATTATCTTTTGAACCTCGTGTTCACATTGAATTGTTCGAGGATCTAAATGAGATAGTGATAGTCCATTCCAATCTATCTCCTTTTGCAACTGCTTATTTTCTCCCCCCTAATATTGGGTATACTGATCCATCAAAATGACAATCAACAAATCTTGCTGTAAATAAATCTCTAGTTATAGGTTCCAAATATTTTATAATAGAAGGAGATTCATACCCAACATATATCATCAATCTTCTTTGGGGTCCCATCTTTGTGCGTTGTGGTGGAGCAATTGGAACATATACTGCACATCCAAATATTCTAAGATGGAAAATATTTGGCTCCTGACCAAAAGCCAATTGTATTGAGGAGACTTTATGATAATTTGTGGGTTTGATCCGCACAAGAGCTGCTGCATGCAAAATAGCATGGCCCCATGCAGAAATGGGAAGTTTTATTCTCATAAGCATTGGTCTAGCAATTAATTGGAGGCGTTTGATCAATGAGTCCCCTAGACCATTTTGAGTATGAACATGAGCAACTGGATGCTTAATTGTTATCCCAGTTGATATGCAATAATCATTAAAGGCTTGTGACGTAAATTCACTAGCATTATCAAGACGAAATGTCTTAATTGCATAATCTGGAAACTGTGCTCTTAATCTTATTAATTGAGCTAGTAACCTTGCAAAGGCCAAATTGCGGGTTGATAACAAGCACACATGTGACTATCTTATAAATACATCTATCAAAACCATATAATATCTGAATGGTCCACATGGAGGGTGTATTGGCCCACAAATATCACCCTATATACGTTCCAAAAATGCAGGAGATTCAACTCCAACTTTAATTACTGATGGTCTAATAATCAGTTTTCCCTGAGAACATGTAGCACAAGAGAATTCTTTAGTTTGAAGAATCTTCTGGTTCTTCAATGAATGATCATGTGAATTCTCAATTATTTTGCGCATCATATTATAACCGGGATGGCCCAACCGGTCATGCCAAATAATAAAATCATTAGTAAACTCCTTGTTTACTGTTGCATGTGATTCAACTATACTAATATTAGTGTGATATAATCCGGAGGAAAATGCGAGAAGTTTTTCAAGCACATACTTCTTTTCGCTTTTATTGTGGTAATATAAAGGTATTCAACCTTTTCTTCATTAGTGGTCTCAATATGATAGCCATTTTGGCGAATATCTTTGAAACTCAACAAGTTTCTTTGAGACCTACTACAATATAATGCATCATTAACAGCCAATATAGTTCCTCCTGATAGTAATACAGTCGCTCTTCCAGAGCCCTCAATTAATTTTGTACTATCAGATATTGTTATGATATTGGCTTCTTTCATAATTAAATAAGAGAAATATCTCTTATCGTTTAATATGGTGTGCGTCGTAGCACTATCTAGAAGACATATTTTTTCTTTATTATTCATACGGCCAACTGGAGACTGTGAAGTTTTCATATTCTTCAAGAATAAGAAAAAAAATACATCATAAATAATATTGAAAAATTTAAGAACAAAAGAAACTACATTTATGAAATTAAATACTGACAACATAAAAAGTTTTATTCAAAATATGAACTTCATAAAAAGATATACATTTATTCTTATAATTTTTTTCTAATAATAAGTCTTCAGTTATGATGCTCAAAGAAGTCTCTAGCTTCTAAGTGAGTAATATGTGCAAGACCTTCAAAAATATCATCTTTATAGGCAAGATTTGCTTCAACTTTATCATGATTATTCATAGGGCCCGCCTCAACATCATTTTGAAAAGTCAAGTGAATCTCAACTTTATTTTGTTTCCCTTTTATAGATGCCTGATAAAGTTTGATAAAATGTTCAGGTGTACGACAAATTCGTACCCAATAATTTTTCATACCACATCGGTGGCAAACATTACCTTTGCCTTTTGAAGGATTATTCTGAGAACCCTTATTGTTCTCTTGTTTATAACGACCACCACCATGGCGATTATTATTTCGCCCTTTGTCATGCCCACGTATATTTATACGACCACGATAATTATTTTGCTTTTTCAGACTTTGGATCTATCGTTCCCAGATTCGCTTCTGGAAATGGAGATGATCTTGTGGGTGGGGAGGGGGGGGGGGAGCTTCATGATTTTTCATTAAAAGGGCATTATGTTGTTCAGCCAACAAAAGGCATAAAATTAACTCAGAATATTTCTTAAAGCTCGTTTCACGGTATTGCTGTTTTAACACCATGTTTGAGGCATGAAAAGTGGAAAAAGTCTTTTCCAGCATGTCCTCGTCATTCATAGGTTCCCCACATAATTTTAGTTGGGAAATTATTTTATATACAGCAGAATTATATTCACTTATGGTCTTATAATCTTGTAGCCGTAAGTGCATCCACTCACGACGAGTTCTTGGCAATACCGTGGCCTTTAGGCGGTCATATCATTCCTTCAAACTAGTCCATAATTGAAATGGATCTTTCAAGGTTAAATATTCACTTTTTAACCCTTCATCGAGATGATGGCGAAGGAAAATCATGACTTTCGCCTTATCCTGACTTGATACTTCATTTCCTTCTTTAATAGTGTCACCAAGACCTTTAGCGTCAAGGTGAATTTTAACATCAAGTACCCATGGTAAATAGTTATTCCTAGAGATGTCAAGTGCCATAAATTCAAGCTTTGACAAATTCGACATAGTGAAAACTATCATAGAAATAAGTGAATTAGAATGACAAGAATTATTATCAATTCAGTATAGTACATAATCGTGTATTAATATTCTATATGTAAAATTATCAAACAAATAATTACGTACAGTGCGATGATAAATTAGTATTTAATATTACCCACAAAACTTTAGACATGTAAGTATATTTCCATAGAATAAATAAGTCGAATTAATATGTACTAGTATAATTCTACTCTACTTAGAATGCGTTTCAATAAGCTAAGTAGGCATAAAACTAGATGATATCAATTCCGACAAGTTTCAACATTCAATACGATTCATCTAATAGTTAAGTCGTTAATCTTAAATTCATTAATTAGTTTGTACACTTAGGTGATAAATTTATTGAAGACACATTTAAACCTTTTGTAAATTTTGCAAGAATTCCTTCTAAATGCATATTCTGTTAGAATATTTGGATGTGGGCTTAGTTAGTCTAATTATTGTAATTCAATTTTAATACTTATTTATTTATGTGTAGGATTAAACTTCTTCGTAGTTTATATAATGAAATAACAATTTAACCGAAACTTATTATTTTCATACAAATGCAATTATTATAATCATATTCAATACAAGTTATGCATATGGTAATTAAATTGTAGGTTAAAGAAGATCCTAATAGGAACGTTATAAACATAGGAATGTATACCTGAATCGGAAAAGAAACTGACTACCTCTTTTAGGAAGAAGATAAAATTCGGATGAAGTAGATAGCCTCAGTTGGTTAGAACCTCGTGCTGATAACGTGTTAAGAAATGAGAGCACAATAGAACAATATACTAATGAAGACAAAATATATATGAGAGAGAATGATTTTGTTATTTATTTTCTTGGTGTGTTATTATAGGGTCAAAAATTCCCTATTTATAAAGATACAAATACATTCAAATGTTATAAGTTAATGTACTTTTTAATTGAGTACATGAATACAAAGTAGGTACAAATGCATTCCTCTCACTCACATGCATTCATCTCATTTATAACATTAATTTATAAATTTCACCCATCAATTGTTATTTATAAAACGCATTCCACAATTGCAAAGTGATAGTAATTAGTAATTATGAACATATAATCAATTGTTATTTATAAACCGCATTCCACAATTGCAACTTATAATGGCATTACGGAAGAGAGATTACCACGGTAAAGGCTACTTTTTGTCGGGAAAAAAAAATGCTACTATGTGCTTTGTGCTGTACGAAGCACAAAACCCATCAAAACTTGTGACATCACCTTTCTCGAATTGTCACTACCAAATCATCCTCAATCCTCCGCCTGTCGATCCCACCACTGCCCACTACCTCCCCCCCTCCCCCCGCACTTCCGGGCGGCGAATCACGTTGGATCTTCTTAAATCTCTCAAATTCTCTGCCCTAATTCACTATCACAATTCCAAATGATTCCGTAACGAGTCGCTTACTCACAGATCTAATTCAAATTTGTTAAAACCAATTGAATTAATTTGGATCAAAGTCCGAATATGGATCAGTTCGAGGCTTATTTTCGAAGAGCAGATTTGGATCAGGATGGTCGGATCAGTGGCGCTGAGGCTGTTGCCTTTTTTCAAGCCTCCAATTTGCCCAAACCGCTCCTTGCTCAGGTTCCCCCCATTTCTCTACTCCCCTCTTCTTTTGTATATCCACTACTTCTAGGGACAAGAAAGGAAATTGATCCTAGTTTTTGATGGATTACTAATTTATCACAATTCTGCTAGCTGGTCCTATGATATGAGTCGTTTTTCTGTGATTTGAATTGTTGTAAGTCCAGTTGCTATTATTACTTGTTAAACCATGTTTGCTTCGAATCCGGCTACAACATTCAGTGGGAGCATAATTAATCGAGATGCAAGCTAGCTGGTTTAGGCACAAGTGTTAATTTAAAGAAAAAAGATTGTTAATCCAAATCTGCTTTAGTTTCTAGAATTCCTTGTTAAGTATTGATTGGGTTAGGAATTTAACTATATGGCTAAGAAGGAAGATTCGGAGTGTTTGTCACAGTCGATATCAGCTTGAGGCTGTTTTTTCTGCTGCTTTTCCAATTTACAAGTGAAGGATTCAACATCTATTAGCTTCAATTTACCCTTATTTCTTTGCACACCATTTCTTCCTCTGACACAGTAGTTCTAGAAACTGCATACTTAGTTTCTACCTTCATTCATGGCGATGTTCTTTATCATAGCACAACATTTCACTTACGTGATGAGACATGTTCTTCACATGCCTAATCTGCCTACATATGGATCTTGTCATGCATCACTTGTCATTGCAATGACATGCCTTTCTACCTCTTCTTCTGTCACTTCATTTATTGTCTATGATTACCTGTTCGATGTGCTAGCTGCTGTGGAGTGGTCTCGAAGCATTTCGGTCAGTTGAGCTTGCAAACTCGTTGCAATGCAGCAGAAAAAGGGTGGAAAGACATGGTTCGGTTCAGCAAAAAAGAGAGAGGAGAAACTTGCAATTGTTGCATTAGATGAATATTTAGCAACTCAACATAAACAACCTTAAAATGAGTAGCAGATATGAGATGCCTGTAAAGTTTATTTAACGAGTATTAGTGAAATGGCTATGCGGATTATAATTTTAGAAACCTCCACCTTATGTCTTGTAATACAACAAGGTGAATAACTGTCTGGTAACTTAGAAAAGAAGATAGTCTGTTGTAGAGTTGAAATTTAAAACTATAATTACCACTAAAATGTGTTAGAGCCACTGGAGAATGTAAAAGAAGTTGCAGCTTTATCAAAAATATGTAAAGAACTTGCAGATAGCTTTGTGGTTCAGGCTGTGAGAGTGGTAAGGCCCAGACATTACTGTTGTTGATATTTGATTAAGTAGTGCAACAACAATTATGATGCTTGCCAGAAGACAGCTCTAAAAACAGATTTCAAGATAATCGAGATATGGAAGAAGCTTTTAGTTCGTAAATAGTCCGTCTGCAACTCCTGTTGGATGTCTGGATCTATCAATTAACTCGTGTCTTCTCACTTGTTCTTGTAAAATGTCTGGATCTATCAATTTCCTAGTGTTTCTCAGTACAGTTCACATTCTCTTTCGCTTTTATGCAGATATGGACATATGTTGATCAAAGTCATACTGGTTTTCTTAGCCGCCAAGAATTTTTCAACTATCTTAAGCTTGTTACAGTGGCGCAAAAACGAGAGTTGACCCCTGAAATAGTGAAAGCTGCACTATTTACCCCAGCTTCAGCTAAAATTCCTCCCCCCCAGATAAACCTTGCAGCTATACCAGGTCCTCGTCCAGCGAATAATGTTGGTTCTGCAGTCCCTCCAGTCAGTGGTGCTCCAGTGCCTCCAGTTAGTGGCGCTGCTCCATTAACAGCACCAAGTTTTGGCATTAGGGGTCAACAGGGCTTACCAGCTCAGCAAAGCCAGTACGTGAGGCCTCCTCGACCACCCATTCCGAGCTCCACTTTTCAGTCTCAACCAGGTGTTTCCGGTCAAGGAATGCCAGGTGCAGGTACCATGGCAGGTTTTAGTCCTGCCAATTCCTCTGGTTGGCTTGCTGGTAATGGTGGTTCCCAAGCAGCTGTTACTTCCCAAGCTCCTAATGTAGGTATCAGTTCTAGAAGTCAAGATGAATTTGATCATGCTTCTCCACAGCAGAACCAACAAAAGACCACTTATTCGGCACTACCAGGTTCATCTAAAGCTGTTCCAGTCTCAGGAAATGGATTTGCATCTGACTCGCCTTTTGGAGATGCCTTTTCAGTTGCATCAATTCAACCAAAACAAAACTCTGCACCAAGTATATCTTCTGCTAGCAGCTTACCAGTCTCACCATCCATCATCACTGCATCTGCAGGGCTCCAACATCCAGTAAAGGCCCACTCAGTTGATTCACGAGTTGCACTTCCACAGCAACCAGTAAACCAGCATCAGCAAGCTCAGTTGACCGGGAGACCAAACCAACAGGTCTTAGTGCCAAGCTCTGCTGCAAATCCTAATGCAGCTGGAAATTCTGTGTCTGGTCAGTCTCAGCTTCCTTGGCCAAGAATGTCTCGGTCTGATTATCAGAAGTACAGCAAAGTATTTATGGCTGTGGACACAGACAGGGATGGAAAAATTACTGGCCAGGAGGCAAGGAACCTGTTTCTAAGTTGGAAGTTGCCTCGAGGTGTGATTTGTTTAATGCAATACTGCCTTGATCTAGTTATGAAATACCATGTTCCTTCTGGTTGTTTTCATTCTGAGATAGATCATAGATATTATATTTGGCATGTCAAATATCTATCGCTCATTTCGTAACCATCAACTGAATGTGTTATATATTCTTTAGTCATTAAGTGACTTGGGACATCAAATAATTGTTGCTGTTCTTGCAGTTAGAAGCCTTAGATTTTGATGATTAGGACTCTGGGACATGGAATGACTCTGCGGTAGCTTGTAAATTTCAGAAAGTTGCTCTATGAGTTATGTTATGTTTGTTTCTTCTTTTTGGAAAGCGCAAGCCCTTAAAGCCCCCTTAATCGTCTAGAACATGCTATTTTCCCTTCCACTTTGGCAGCTGTGTTATTCCACCATTCCATAGCTTCATGTTTAGTCTCTTCGTACAGCTCTAAAAGTTGAGGTTGAAGTAGGAGGCAGTTGGGTAGCCTTGGAGCTCTTGGTTTATTAACTAGAAATAGACATTGTCTATGTAAGTGTTGCTTGATACCCATATTTTACTTAAATTTTAATTAGCTAGACACTTGAGAGCTCAGTGGGTATGTTAGGTTCCAATTAAAAACTGTGCAGATGTCAAATGAAGCAGCTTCCAGTTATGACTTAATAAGTAAATGATTGATATCATCTACTTTGGTGTACATTTACAGGCTTTTATAAAATTGGTTACTTCTTTTGAACTCTAATTCCTTGTTTTGAAGAGCTTAAACCATATAAATTATCTAGTTAATCATGATTTCTCCCTGTGAAATTGGGTATTTGAAGTACTTCTAATTGATACACCATATTAATCAAATAGTGCAACTTGATTAGATATCACTAAATCTAGACAGTAATCACCCAATTTAGAAGCCAATACGTTTTTATGGCTATGAGACAGAAAGTAGTTCACTATTTTAATTATGATATGATTGTTACTTCACTTGGCAAGTTCTTGCATTTAAAGGGTTGCAAAAAAATATTCTGCCAATATTAGTTAGTTTTAGGAGTTTTCTTTTGCTTTATTGATTTTCAACATCAATAGTTAGCTGTATACTGCTCCTACCGTCCAATTTTATGTTGTGTTGTACTTTGGCTTATTAGTCTACTTGTAGAGATAAACCAGAATAATGTTGTACTTTGTCTATGAAGTGGGTTGTGTACATACTCCATCTTAGTTGTGTAAGATTGAACCATTCAAATATTTGAGCTGCTGATACTTGTCAGTTGTTGACTTATATATTTTCTTTTCTTGGGATAGAAGAAAACAATGTTGTGCTTTGTCAACGAAGTAGATTGTGTTGGAGTGTTAAAAATTTAAGTTGTTGGTTGGTCGTGTATACACTCCATCAGCATTTTCTAAAGTTGAACTGTTGAGCAATTTAAGTTGCTGATACTTTAGAATTGTTGACTTGTATATAATTTTTTCTAGAGATAGACAAAAACAGTGTTGTGCTTTGTGAACGAAGTGGGCTGTGTCGGAGCATTGAAAATTTTGAGTTGTTGATGATTATCAGTGGTTTATATTACAGACAACTTGATGTAATACTCAATGCTGAACTCGCAACAGCAAAAGACGTTGGGATTTTCTTTTATCATAGGATGATTAGGGGGCTTGATGTAACACTCAATGTCGGAGCATGTTCTTTTAAAAACAAAGTTATGAAATTCTTGGTAAGGTAGTATTGCAGCAGATTAGTTGAGTAAGAAGATGGATTTCATCACCGAGCACACTTCTTGCCGGCCCTAATATTTTCTTGCTTATAAGGGCTTTGCCTCTTTGATTCTTAGGCTTCTGGAGACTTTAGTTTTTATTCAAACATCTAGTAGCTTTGCTAAAATTTGGAATATGTGGGGACACTTTACTTCTTAATAGTTCTGGTAGAACGCATCGGCACTCTTTACCTCTTAATAGTTCTGGTAGAATGCATCGTGTTATGTTTCGCCGGGGTTATGCACTTCATGCATTCATGAGGCAACAATTTTCTTACAGGCGTTTTATTCGCCATGAAGTCATGTGAGCTTTGGTCATTCGTCCTTTAAGACATTGTTGGTGCAGTGTATTATTATGACCTGTGGGTCTGTGGCATTGCATCTTTCTTGCTCATGAGATCTCATGTAGAATTTTCTTTCTGTTGCCAAGCTGTTGGTCTTTTGGTCCTTTGAGACAATAATATGGTATGCTTTTGTTTGTCAGAGGTGCTTAAACAGGTGTGGGATTTATCTGATCAAGACAATGACAGCATGCTGTCTTTAAGGGAATTCTGCATTGCTCTCTACCTGATGGAGAGACACAGGGAAGGTCGACCTCTTCCTTCAGTCCTTCCGACCAATCTTATTTTTGACGAGTCATTATTGCCTGCTTCTGGTCAGCCTACCCCATCACATGGTGCTGTTGCTTGGAGACACACACCAGGTAAATTTATTTCCTCCCATTTATAATATTTACCAGTCTCTCTGAACGTGCAACGCACGTTTATCTCATATCATTATTGTAAAATTTGTATTGTAGAATACTGAATTTTTCTCATATGCATACTTTACAATTTTTTCTTAGTTATAAGGGCATTTGGACACACATTATTTGCAATTCAATTTTTATTTTATAATTTTATCTATTATTTTATAAGGGTGAGGAAGAGGGTGTCTATTTTCGAGAACCAGTTTGGGTTTATGCCGGGGCGTTCGACTACAGAAGCCATCCACCTTGTTTGGAGATTGACGAAGCAGTATAGGGAGAGAAAGAATGACTTGCATATGGTGTTCATCGACTTAGAAAAGGCGTACGATAAAGTTCCGAGGGAGGTTTTGTGGAGATGTTTGGAGGCTAGAGGTGTACCTGTTGCCTATGTTAGGCTGATTAAGGACATGTATGACGGAGTAAAGACCCGAGTAAGGACAATAGGTGGGGACTCAGACCATTTTCCGGTTATGATGGGTTTGCATCAGGGTTCGGCACTCGGTCCTTTTTTGTTTGCTCTGGTGATGGACGTACTGACGCGCCACATCCAAGGGGAGGTGCCGTGATGCATGCTATTTGCAGATGATATTGTATTGATTGACGAGACGCGACACAGTGTGAACGCGCAATTAGAGGTATGGAGGCAGACCCTGGAATCTAAAGGTTTTTAGTTGAGCAGGACCAAGACAGAATACTTGGAGTGTAAGTTCACTGACGAGACTCAATGGGGGGAAGGGGAGGTGAGGCTGGACTCGCAGGTCATTCCTAGGAGAGGGAGTTTTAAGTACCTTGGGTTTATTATTCAGGGGGATGGAGAGATTGAAGAAGATGTCACACATCGTATTGGGGCGAGATAGATGAAATGGAGACTCGCTTCCGGTGTTTTATGTGACAAGAAGGTGCCACCGAAACTTAAGGGTAAGTTCTACAGAGTGGTGGTCAGACCAACGTTGTTGTATGGGGCTGAGTGTTGGCCAGTCAAGATCGCTCATGTCCAGAAGATGAAGGTAGCAGAGATGAGGATGTTGAGATGGATGTGCGGGCACATCAGGTTAGATAGGATCATAAATGAGTTTATTCGCGGCAAGGTGGGTGTGGCTCCTATTGAGGACAAGATGCGGGAAGCGCGACTTAGGTGGTTTGGTCATGTGAGGAGGAGGAACACAGACGCCCCAGTGAGGAGGTGTGAGAGGTTGACATTGGAGGGCCTACAGAGAGATAGAGGTAGGCCAACGAAAAGGTGGGGAGAGGTGATTAGGCAAGACATGGCGCAACTTCAGCTGATCGAGGACATGACCCTTGATAGGAAGGTATGGAGGTCGAGGATTAGAGTAGTAGAGTAGGTAGTCTAGAGTGTTCATAACTGTAGTATTGGCACACAGTCTCGCTTTCTGTGGGCAGTAGGTTTTTATGACTAACCGTTGTTTTCTTTCATTGTGGATTACCTTATTACCTTGTTATTTTTATTCTGCTTTTATATGGCTTTTTGGTATTGTCCCTTCTCGTCTATATTTTCATTAATGTGGTGCTTATGCTTTCCTGAGCCGAGGGTCTATTGGAAATAACCTCTCTATCCTCACAAGGTAGGGGTAAGGTATGCGTACACAGTACCCTTCCCAGACCCCACAGTGTGGGATAATACTGGGTATGTTGTTGTTGTTGTTATTGTAATTTTATCTATTATTTCAATTTCAATTTTAAATAAAAAAAATTTGAACCTAAACGTTTTGTTTGAGAATCTCAAAGGAAGTAATGTTTCACTCACAAAAGTTCTAACATCTTCTCTTAGTGAAATTCTTGTCAAACACAATTTCAACTTCAAATTTAACTCAAAATACTAATTTTTCTAACGTCAACCAAATATTGTCCAAATAGAATCATTTAAAATGAATAAGTAATCAATATCTGCAGTTAACAATCGTAAAATGAATTTCATTTTTGTTGGTTAACATTATTTTTTCTTCCAAATATTAAAAGATACTTCCAAAACTTTAATATACGTATTGTCAAAATATATCTATATGTATTGTTAAACTATTAGGAGTATTATTGTTTATGAAAGAAAAGGCTAAATGCGAAAAATGGGGAACTGACTCAATGATGACACAGGAACTGACTCAATGATGACACAATCGGTATAGGTCCAAATTTTCCTTCACTTCGCAATTGCATCTTTTTTCTTTTTTCTCAAGCTTCCTTTCTTTTCTTTGCTTTTTGAATTTTGATAGCTATGAGCAAAATATTACTCCCTGTCAATCCTCCAGTGCTGGGGAAAAAAAGAAGAAAGAACTTTAGTTTATAGTATGAAGTTTTCAGTGTCATACAATAACCAAAAAATAAATAAATCAGAACTCATAAAATTATGCATAAAAATTGTCAAGAAATGAATCGCAATTCAAAGAAAGACTAAAGTTTTTTCCTGAAACGACATAAATATTGTCATTTCAAAATCAAAACTACCACATTCTCCCCTCAAATTGGAACAAATACTTTTCTAACTCTTCAATAGACCTAGTTAGTATCAAGTCGATAAATGTATCTTACCTCAAGAAAGCAAATATAGATCGAATGGTTCTTCCTTGAGCTGTAATGCCTCTTTCTAACCAAAATAGTAGTGACTCAGTGGCAGAATATTATCAATATGTTTCTATTAAACGACATCTACGTTTCCACCACCGCTTGCATAAATATTGTCGCTAAATATGTCGTAGAAAATTTAAAAAATAATCTAAAATAGTAAAATTGTGCAAGAGAATTTCAATGAAAAATATGGCAAGAATGTAGATGATGCTTTTCAAGAAAACTATCTTGAGGATAGTAATTTTCCACTCTATGGAAATGGTTTATTGAAAAATCGATACCCAGGATACAAAGCCTACTAAAGAAATTAAAGTTGCACTCTTTAAATTTTTTCTATCACAAAAACCCAACCAAAAAAAAAAAAGAATTTTAGAATCGGAATATAAGATTTCAGAAACTCAATCAATGAAAGATGCTTATGAATGCCGAAGTTTTTGCGGAGTTGATAAAGCCATCAACAAAGTCTGGAGGATGATCCCAGCTACTATTTTTGGTGGTTATGGAATGAAAGGAACCACAGGATGTTTTGATGGAATTTCAACTCCAACACACACTTTGAAGGCTATCTGATTAACCAACCTATACAGCTGGTGTACTCTTCCCCCTGTATTTTGTTAGCTCCTTAAACTTAGCTTAGCAACCATTGTACTGGAGCTAACAGCCTAACATTATCTAATCTGCATCTACTTGATGCCTTTCAATGATATCTCTCTTGCTTCATAAAAAAAAATGATTTCAGAAAGAAAAATGAAAATATTCTTCAACATTAGTAGAAGGAAAATTACACAGAATGTGTTTAAGTAGAAATACTATTGCCTATTGTTGAAACCAATAAGCCGTTACACTTGAATTATATTCAAATCAGTAAGAAGTACTATTACCTACTGTTGAAATTAGTTTACGTTGGATAAGTTTGCCCAAGGAGTAATGAAATCATTCAGATTCTTTTCTCATAGTATATTTTATTTACTTCAAATGGGAGCCTTTAAATAGATAAGGCTTTGGTTTTTAAAAGTTATTTTGGTAATCTGAAGGAACACAACCCTTCAAATCAAGGCATTAAACTTTTTATAGTAGTTCTTTTGTAACGGCCATAATAATTTGTTACTAATGAAAGAACACAACTATTTAGAAAAGACACAATATAAATTAATATTTTCCTGGTATTTCTTTAATTATTATTATTAAATATAAATATATATTATTAAGGGCATTTTAGTAATTCAATTTTTTAGTTTTGGGCTTCCCACTTTTAATATAGTATAAGATAGATTATGCAGGACTCATGACCAGTTGTGCACATATTTTTTGATTTTGCACCGGGTGTCCGAGTCTCTTTGAGCCCCGACTAATCCCGGGGGTGCACAGGCCCTCGGCAAGGAGACCAGTTGTGCACATATATGTGTGGGTAACATATTTATTAGCAAATAGAACAGCTGATTCTTTGATTTGAATTATATTTAAGTATATAATATTCCACATGCAGTATATACATGCATCTAATGGGGTCTTGAGTAACTCCATCCATAACCTTAGGTTTTGGACCGGATACTTAGACTCTTTCACATGATATCATAGTCAAACCTTTGGTAAACCCATTCTCATACTTGTTAGTCCGCATTAAAGTCCTTATAAAAAGTCTGCATTCAAGTCATGGTGTGAAGCCCAAAAATCAAGTCACAATTACCGAGGGTGCTGAGTTGTGTATAATATCCCACATCTTATATATGGGCATCCGAAGTGGTTTATAGAGGTCTTGTGCCAATCAGCCATAACTTTAAGGTTTTGAGTTGGATGCTTCTCTGCATAAGCATTATAAGCATTTCATCTAATGATAACTTTGTATATGGAATGTGTCCAATTCATGATTTACAAAAACTCGAATTACAAAATACGAGTAGCTATATTTTGGTCAGTAATAGTATTATTTGGTTGTGGAAAAACTATTTTGAGGCTAACATTTACTCGAGAGCATGTCAAAAAATATCTCCGTGTAGTGGTAGTTATGTTGGAATGAGAGGAGAGATTAAGAGCTGTCATTTTTTTTCTTCACATATCTGGGACTTCATTGTATGGCCAGTTACAGTCTGTTGTCATCTTTGCCGCTTTCAGTAATATATTAGCCACCAGTGTGTACTTATGTGGAAGTTCTGGTCCTCGTGATCAGAATCTGGGTTGCTATAACGTTCGTATTGAACTACATGATTAGGTTGGCTAGTTGAAGCAATATTTTGATTTTATATTCATATCGAGCATCTCTTAGCTAGTTAATTAACCATTTTAGCTCCAACCTCTCTTTCTCGGGTCCCTTATCAATAAGCTTCTTTCTGGAGTCTTAAATGGACCACATCATCCAAAATGATGTAGTTATGTTACTTATAATCATTATGGATTAAAACATATAAAAACATCCATACTACAGTTGGTTATATCATAATTTTGGTTTAAATTTGTCTGGGCAATACTCCCTTGTAAACTTCCTCTATCAAATTAAGTTAATCCTTGTTCCTTTTTGGTCTTTCTTGAAAAGTAAGTGCTTTTACTCCTATTGTTTGGAACCTCATATGGCATCTTTTCAGCTAACTACGCTGTTGTTTTACATTCCAGATTGTTTTTGTAGATTCAATTACACCTTATTCAAAGATTTTACGTTTTAGCTCTTTGTAGGTTAAAATGGTTCTATCTCGTTTAAAGTCAGGAGAATCATCAAGAATATTATGTGTAGAATATTCTGAATGACTATAATATATCACAAAATATTCTTAATAATTAGTACTCCCTTCGTCCCAATTTATGTGTCATTGACTTGGCATGATATTTAAGAAAAGAAGAAACTTGTGGTTTGAAATGAGCCACACACATTTGTATGGCTATAAATCATCTCACTAAGGGTAAAATGAGAAATTTAAAGTTAACTTTTTTCTAAATAAAGGTGACATTCTATTTGGGACATACTAGAAAAGAAAATGTCCCACATTGGCGGAGGGAGTATATGCTATTCTTGAAAAGTTAACAGAATCATTAAGAATATCATTTAGTATATTTTTAAATGATTGTTTCATAATACCAAGAATCTCAACTTTTTATATTTTTGTAATAAGAAGAGTGTTGTCCCTCTTTTTCTTCTCCCTTTTGGTACAATTAATTGGGACTAAGGTTTTATATTCCATTGAACAAGTACAAATATTAAAGAACTTCTAATTTCTGTTATATTTCATTGTCTTTTCTACTGATTGATGTACAAACGTCTGTCTATGTGTGTGTACATATACATTTATGTAGTTGCTGTTGCTGTACTGTAGCACATAATACAAACAAACCATAAAGCTAGCTATGCTGAGAATATAGTTTGACCTGAAGCAGAAAGTTTTGGCTTTATCACATCTTTTTGAAGAGAATGCAGCAAATGGTAGAAAGAGAAATTATAGTTTGAACTTTGAACTGAAGCAGAAAGTTTTGGCTTTCCCTCCTGTTTCTTACCTTTTCAGTTAGTCTCATGATTCCTTTTTTTTTCCAGCTTCCCAGCAAACACAGGGGCCAAGGGGTGCAGGACAGGTGGCTTCTGGTGCTCCAGGGAAGCCTCCACGCCCAGTTCCCATTCCCCAGCCCAATGAAGTTGTGCAGCCTAGTCAACAGAAGCCTAAAGTTCCTGCACTGGAGAAGCATCTTGTCGACCAACTTAGCCAAGAGGAACAGGATGCATTGAACTCTAAGTTCCAGGAAGCAACCGATGCAGAAAAGAAGGTGAAATTAAATTGTTCTTTCAGCTGCTATTTTCTGTCCTCCTGACTCTTTATCAGTTCTTCCATTACTTTCGTCATTTTCCACGATTATCCAAATTTAAGTTTCATGAATTGGGTCTTTAACTAAACCATGAGAAAAGGAATGGTAACTTGACAATGGTCTTGAACAGTATGTGTCTACTAGTGAAGTGTGTGAATACGACCAAAGTTGCAAGACTTGCAACAGAATGCAGTTCTCACTGCAGGAAACTTAATATGATTTCCTGGTCTGTTCTGTGTTCTTTTATTTCTACACCAGATCTGATACTCTGGAAGACAAATGAATACTTTTCTTTATGAACCAATTGACAAATGGTTTGTATGATGTGTTAAACAACAATGCTACCATTTTTGCTTCAGAATGTGAATTATATGCACGGTCTGGATAGTGTTTTGTCTGGCCTGTCATAATTTCCGTGGTTGATGGTCATCAAAGTTATAGCACTAACTTTTTGTTATTTCCCAGTGTTTAGAGAACCATTTCCAAAGCATATTTGGCAGTTACTGAATTTCCTTAATTGTAATTTGATGCTATGGAGAATCAAATGCCGATCTGCATGTTTGCATTTAACTTAATTCTAGTGAAGCCTCTTCTTTTGTCAGTTGATTCTTGCTTACTTCCAAGTGCTTGTAACTGCCAAAAATTATTAATTCAGTTTTTCTTTACCTCTATGCTATAATGTTGCAGGTCATGGAATTGGAAAAGGAAATTTTGGACGCGAAAGAAAAGATTCAGTTTTACCATGCAAAAATGCAAGAACTAGTGAGTGTCTATTCTTTATGCACCTCAAGTTCAATCAATTATATTTAGAGATCTATATATCTATGTGTCTTTCGTAATGCTTTAAGCTGAGGGTTAAATCTTACAAAGTCCTTCACTCTCCTTTTGGTCTGTTCTCTTTGAAGCAGTGAATGTTGAGTATTTGAGTGGTGGCGTGTCTTGTAAGAGCGGTATATGATTTTGAATTACGATACTAAAATGGTCTGCCTTCCGCTTTTGTTTTTTTTTACCAGATTCTATACAAAAGCCGATGTGATAATAGACTAAATGAGATCACTCAAAGAACTTCTGCTGACAAAAGAGAGGTAAAAACTTATCTGAATATAGGAAACCACATATCTCCAATTATATGTTGTTTAACTTAAAATGGAGAATTTGATAGGTTGAGTTATTGGCTAAAAAGTATGAAGAGAAATACAAGCAGACAGGAGATGTTGCTTCTAAATTGACAATTGAAGAGGCAACTTTTCGGGATATTCAGGTATTTGTGGATTTTTTCGTCAAATGTATTGGTGTAAAGTTAACTTTCCTCTTCTCTTATTCTTTTTGTAAATCGTGTGAAATTGGCTGAGCTTGCAATTAAACGTTGTTATGTTGCTGAACCTGTTATAGGAGAAAAAAATGGAGCTATACAAGGAAATTGTTAAAATGGATCAAGATGGCAAGACTGATGGTATCCAGGTTGGTATATTGTTTCACTAATGGATTTGATAGAGATATTAGAACTTTTCTGAATCAGAAGTTTTTCTTTTATAGGATCGTGCTAGCCATATCCAGATGAACCTTGAGGAGCTAGTAAAAGCACTGAATGAACGATGCAAAACTTATGGTTTACGAGCTAAACCAACTACACTGCTTGAGCTTCCATTTGGTAATTGTACAAGTCTTTGTGTATTTTGTTTAATGATATAAGTTTTCATTGGGTTGTCAGTAAAATCTAATAAAGAAGATTGCTTCGAAATATAACTCCAATCCCTTGTTATCTTTTTGCGCTGAGTTGTGACTGACTAAGTTATTGTTCGTGAGAGGAATTTTGATAATAAAGAACTGTTTCCTGGAAGAAATTGTGGATCTAGCGGAGATCGTTTTGTTCTTGAAAGTGCCATTTGAGTTTCACTTTTCTTGGCTAATAATATAATGAGCTGGACCGGTGGGCGAAAAGTATTTGCCATGAGGCACTTTAGCTGGTAATTCTCCTTTAACAGAAATTTAAACGTCACTAGTCAATCTCAAGCTGAAGCCTTCATTTTTTCAGCCAATTTGAGTGTGCTAGTTATTGGGACATTAGAAATAACTTGTTGCCGACCGTTTATGATTGGCTCTTTCGGCCAGTAATTCTCTAAAGAAACCTCCAGTTTAAGATACAAGGTCTTCCCTCTTTATACTTATGTCATGTCCATTTAGTTCATGATATGATGCTGATTTTTTCTTCGAGGATCCATGTGTGTTCTCAGTTGGTCAGTGATTTGTAGTGTCAAGTAGGTGGTGCGTGATGTATGACTGGCCATTGTCAGAAGTGTCAAATTTTGTGTTACCTAAGCTCAACGTGTTTCTGGTTTATAATTTTCATTGGTGTGGTTTCTTTCAAATGCTTTCTCATATTAATTCTATTTTCTGAAGGTTGGCAACCGGGCATCCAAGAGGGTGCAGCAGATTGGGATGAAGAGTGGGATAAGTTTGAAGATGAAGGTATGTTTTCGGAATTCAGCTTTATTTCTTCTTTGGGTCGCTTTTGGACGTGAGGGCTGTATACAACAACAACAACAACATACCCAGTGTTATCCCACGGTTGGGTCTAGTCGGGTCTGGGGAGGGTAGTGTGTACGCAGACCTTACCCTTACCTTGTGAGGATAGAGAGGTTGTTTCCAATAGACCCTCGGCTCAAGATATTATAAGTACCACATTAATGAAAATATAGGCAAAAAGGGACAATATCAAAAAGCCATATAAAAGCAGAATAAAACAACAAGACAGTAAAGTGATCAACAATGAAAGAAAACAACGGTTAGTCATAAAACTCCTACTACCAACAGAAAACGAAATTGCGTGCCAATACTAATGTTATGAACGCTCTACACTACCTACTCTACTACCCTAATTCTCGATCTCCAACCTTCCTATCAAGGGTCATGTCCTCGGTCAGCTGAAGCTGTGCCATGTCTTGCCTAATCACCTCTCCCCACCTTTTCTTTGGCCTACCTCTACCTCTTCGTAGGCCCTCCAATGTCAACCTCCTCTGCACCGGGGCGTCTGTGCTCTTCCTCCTCACATGACCAAACCACCTAAGTCGCGCTTCCCGCATCTTGTCCTCAATAGGGGCCACACCCACCTTATCGCGAATAACCTCATTTCTAATCCTATCTAACATGAGCTATCTTGACTGGCCAACACTCAGCCCCATACAACAATGTCGGTCTAACCACCACTCTGTAGAACTGACCTTTAAGTTTTGGTGGCACCTTATTGTCACACAACACACCGGAAACGAGTCTCCATTTCATCCATCCCGCCCCAATACGATGTGCGACATCTTCATCAATCTCCCCATCCCCTGAATAATATACCCGAGGTACTTAAAACTCCCTCTCCTAGGGATGACCTGCGAGTCCAGCCTCACCTCTCCTTCCCCAGCCACACACAGTCCTCTCTCGAGTCTTTACTCCATCATACATGTCCTTAATCAACCTAACGTAGAGAACGGGTACACCTCTAGCCTCCAAACATCTCCACAAAATCTCCCTCGGAACTTTATCGTACGCTTTTTCTAAGTCGATGAACACCATATGCACTTCTTTCTCTCCCTATACTGCTCCATCAATCTCCTAACAAGGTGGATGGCTTCTATAGTCGAACGCCCCGGCATAAACCCAAATTGGTTGTCGGAAATAGTCACACTCCTTCTCACCCTTAGCTCTACCATTATCTCCCAGACTTTCATAGTATGGCTAAGCAACTTGATACCCCGATAATTATTGCAATTTTGGATATCACCCTTGTTCTTGTATACAGGAACCATCGTGCTCCACCTCCACTTTTCGGGCATCTTCTTCGTTCTAAAAATGACATTAAATAACCTAGTGAGCCACTCCAAGCCCGCCTTGCCCACACTCTTCCAAAACTCTACCGGGATTTCATCCGACCCGGTCGCTTTGCCCCTGCTCATCTTACACATAGCACCCTCAACTTCATCAACTCTAATCCGCCTACAATACCCAAAGTCACAACGACTCCCGAAGAGTTCCAAATCACCTAGTACAATGCTCCTGTCCCCCTCCTCGTTCAAGAGACTATGGAAGTAGGTCTGCCATCTCCGATGGATAAGCCCCTCATCCAACAAAACTCTACCTTCTTCGTCCTTGATGCACATCACTTGGTCCAAGTCACGCGCCTTCCTTTCTCGCGCCTTGGCTAACCTGAACAACCTCTTATCCCCACTTCGGCCCTCGAGTTCCTTATACAGACGACCAAAAGTTGCACTCTTGGCCGCCGTAACTGCTAGCTTAGCCTCTTTCTTAGCCAACTTATAATGCTCCCTATTCGCCCTTTTCTCCTCCTCGTCTACACTTTCCACTAGCTTCAGATACGCTGCTTTCTTGGTATCCACTTTTCCTTGCACCTCTCCATTCCACCACCAGTCTCCCTTGTGACCACCAGAGTAATCCTTTGAGACCCCTAATACCTTTCTCGCGGCTTCCCTAATGCACTGCGCAGTCATGGTCCGCATAGCGCTTGCGTCCCTACTACTCCTCCAAGCCCCCATAGTCACCAGCTTGGGCTGTATAAATTTATTAAATTCTTCTCACTTTATTTTTGGATCTTTGTCCTTTCCAGGATTCACCTCTGTGAAAGAGCTCACGCTTGACGTGAAAAACGTCATTGCCCCTCCTAAACCAAAGTCTTCATTGGTTCGTGAGAAAGCATCTCCTTTAGATGAGGATGCTGGAAAATCATCTGCTGATGCTGGCACTGATGCGAAGATAGATAAGGTGCCAAACCATGGACAAGCTAGAGAAGTTAGTGACACAGAATCTGCGCATGGACATCAACAAACAGCAAGAAGTCCAACTGATAGTCCGTCAAGAAGTAATGCAGTTGAGAGCCCGTCCAAAGAATTCCAAGAGTCTATGTATGGGAAGGATGTCAATTTTGATGGTTCACCCCATGCTGGCCCAAGGTAATGTGGTCCTCTGCTTTTGGCGATTTGGTCTATTATGCTCTCATGTTCTCCAAGTAAAGAATTCTAAGAATTTTCTGTACAGGAAGGACATTGGTTTTGATGGTTCACCCCATGCTGCCCAAAGGTAATGTGGTGGTTTTCTTCTTCTTTTGGGTGATTCAGTATACCATGTTCCTCTGTTTTCCAATGATGACAACTGTCTAGAATACTCAATTGTGAGGGGTTCCACCTTCTACAAACTATTGTACAGTTTCCTAGAAATCTGAATTTCTTCGTTTAAATTTATGAGTGCAGTGAACGCTGGGGTACTGAATCTGTGTTCTCGGACAAAGGTTTTGATGAATCTGGCTGGGGTACGTTTGATACCAACTTTGACACTGATGCCGCATGGGACCTCAATTCTGTTGCAAAGGTAAATGGATGCATTTTGCATTTTCTTTTTAACTTTTGCAACTGCCAGGTTAGATCAAGACTTTTGCATGTTGTAGCACTTCACTGTCTAGGCAACCTTTTACTCGTTTGCAGAATTACCATTTCGAAGAATACCTTTGACATTATTTTAAAGCTGAAACTCCACATCATATTGCTTAACTTTTTTGTTTATGCAGGACGCGGATCGTGACAATCATAAGGAAGCTTCTCTTTTTGGAGCTGATGACTGGGGTCTAAGCCCTATTAAAATGGGGTCCAAACAGTCTATCGACACGCTTCCGAAGCAAAGTCCATTCCTTGATTCTGTTCCTAGCACCCCAAGTTACAATGCTGGGTTAGACAACACTTTCCCGAAGCAAAGCCCGTTCTTTGATTCTGTTCCTAGCACCCCAAGTTACAATGCTGGGTTCAGTTATTCAGACAACACGTTCCCAAAGCAAAGCCCTTTCTTTGATTCTGTTCCAAGCACCCCAAATTACAACTCCGGATTCTCTCAGACTGATATGTTCTCGAGGCAAAGTCCCTTCTTTGATTCTGTTCCTAGCACACCAGCTTATAATTCAGGCGGCTCCCCAAATGCAGATAATATGTTCCAGAAAAAGAGTCCATTTGCCTTTGGGGACTCAGTTCCGAGCACACCTATGTACAGTTCTACAAACTCGCCTCGAAGATCTAGTGAAGGATTTGAAGAACACTCCAACAGCTTCTCCAGATTTGATTCCTTCAACATGCAGGATAGTGGCCCCTTTGGCACTCATGACTCTCTTTCAAGATTTGATTCAATGCGCAGCACCAGAGACTCTGACTACGATCAAGGTTCATTCCAGCAGCGGGACTCGTTTGCTAGGTTCGATTCATTTCGCAGCACCGCAGACTCTGACTATAATTTTGGGCAATTTCCTCCCCGTGCGTCACTAACTAGGTTTGATTCCATCAGTAGCACCAGGGACACAGATCATGGTCATGGCTTCCCATCTTTTGATGATGGAGATCCATTTGGGTCAAATGATCCATTTAAGACATCAGTGGAGAGTCAGGCATCAAGGAGAGATTCTGATAGTTGGAAAGCGTTTTAATGGGGTAATGGAGTACTAGTACGAAGTCATTTTATATTCTATTTCATTTTATCTTTGGCCAGTTTGTTGTTTGTAGGTATTGTGGCTAGATAAAAATTGTGTGCGGCATGAGTTGGCATCGCGATAAGCTGTATTTCCTTGTATTATGTTATTAGCTTGATTTTTTTATTTTTTTCCTTATGAATTTTGACCTAGTCTACCACATTATTTTATCAGACTTCATGGTGGACAGAACTTTTGCTGATTCACCCATATTGAATGTATAAAACGTGTATAACGAACATTTTTTGTTAGTTGGTTTTGGAGAGTTCGTTTGGTTGAGAGTGGATTTGTTACCCAGGAGCTGAGTAATTTTTTTTTTGTGGGTATTTCCAAGTTCGTGGGATAATACTGGGTATGTTGTTGTTGTTCCAAGTTCGTATTCATTCTTTGGCTTTCTAAGCCGTGCACTTTGTGCTCAGTTGTGCTGCATTGCTGAAGTAAATGGAATTATGGTTGTGTAGACTGGTAGTAAAAGAATGAAGTGAATCTATTTTATTCTTTTTTATTTTGTTGGTTTGGTTTTGTGTGTGTGGGGGGGGGGGGGGGTGGGGGTGGGGGCCCTAGTCTATAGCTTTCCAACGTAGAATATTGCATTATACACCTGGCCAGTTTAATATGTTAACATTGCATATTAAATGTGACTTCTTGATTGTGATTGAAAAAGTTTATACATATAGTATAAGTTTACTTTCTAACTTTTGGGGAAGATAAAGTTTATGCATATATAAGTTAGGATATGTAATTTGCTTTTCGCTGTCTAGTGTTTTCGTGCCTCTTTTATTTATTTGTTCATTTTCTGTATAAGTAAACACCCTCAGATTTCCTTATTGAGGAGAAGCAGTGGGTTTGTTTCCACTTCGTTTCATTGACAATTGAATCCTCAACCTCATGGCTGAAATAGAGGGCATTTTTCCAGTAAGCCATTCTCCCCTTGTTCTTCATTCATTCGCAACTTCCTAAGTTGAGCATTATTATAAGTTAGTGAAACATTTTGTCGTTTTGGTAAACGGGCAATGCAAGGTTAGAGTCCATGTTGCTTTTAGAAGTGCAAAATCAAATTAACGTTATTACTAGTAAAGAAAGAACAAAAGTGAAACTTTTTTGCCATTAAGAATTGATTCAAGAGCAATTTCACTCAATATATTAACCAGTGTGCATAATATGCATTTTATGAAATTCTATTCACAGAAAAGAAAAAGCTAAGCCATTTTTGCAAAGATCTTTATCAGTGTAGAAGAGGTTCCATAGACTGCAAAAACTGTGCCCATGACAATAAATGCAGCATCAAGAAACAAACTACACCAGCCCAATTCATTCTTGAATGCAATCAGATGAAACAAAGAAGGCAACACAAACCCCAGAACAACACACACACTGCTCCCAACAAGTGACATGAAATCAGCAAAATTGGGTACCATCAACGCCACAAAAGACACTGCTAAAACCACAAGCCATCTCAGCCACAAGCAGTAGCTGCCTTCACAGAATCTCCTTTCCATCACTTCATAAACTGGATTCATCATCAGTGGGAAAGCAAAGAACAGGTCTATGCACAGGCCAAGTTGCACCAGGCTGCTTAGCAATCCCTGCCCAAAATTAGTAGTGATTATATCTTTGGTCTCTTCCCCAAATGCAAAGTAACCCAATGCTCCAAAAGTACCATATACCAATGCTACAAAGGCCACTGACAAACCCAAGATTTTCCCAAATTTTTCCTTGTCTCTTATCTCTGATTCCAAAGGCAAAATCATTGACATTCCTTCAAAAGCATACACAGCCACACCAACACCATAGAACAACACACTGAACCCACCAAACATCTCCGAATTAGGCCTGTTCTTGATGCAAATCATCACATCCTCAACCATCACTACACCTAAAGCTCCTAAATCAACAATTTCAGCAAAAATACTCAAAGGGGCTAAAAGGGTCAATGTAGGAATTGAATTCAACCCCAACTGAAAAGGCAAACAGCTCCAAATATACACTGATTTGGGTGAAAATCCAAATATCTTGGACTCTGGTTGTGTGATAGAATAATTAAACAAGTAAGCTAAAGTATTAGCAATAAAAATCATGTACCCTACTGAAAAACATGCTTGTGAGAGAACAATCATAGAATCAACAGCAAAACGACCTATTGGTCCACACACAGCAAAACCCAAGTCACCAAAAGATGAGATTTTGGGAGCTTCACATTGGGATTCAAGCTTACGCCTTGAATAAACAAGAAGCATCATACAGTAATAGGTAAGAACAGCTACTGAAATAATCAAGAGAAAACCCATTACCCATCCAGTTCTTTTGAAAGTGTACGGAAGTCCAAGAATTCCAGCTCCAACTAAAGACATGAAAATATTAGCAAAAGTCTTTGAAGGAGAAGACAGTTTTTGAGTCTTGCCCATAAGTGGTGTATCCTCTCTTGGGATTTTCAAAATATGGGATGAAGAACTTGCTTCGTTTGTCTTAAACCCCATTGTGTAATCCTCAAATCAAGAATTCAATCCAATAAACTGCGAGTTTTTAACAAACCCAGAAAAAGATTTTTAAAAAATTCTCGATTTGATTGAGATTGTGGGAGAAGCACTAACAGCAATAAGATTAAGATTGATAAAAATGAAATCTTTTTTCCCCTTTTTGCTGTTTGTGGGAATTTCTTCTTTGAGGTATGTTGATGGATTTTCCTATGCTAAATTTTAGTGTTTAAACGTGGATAGGATTTTAGGACTGTGTCGTAATGTGGTGGGGTCCTGCATATGTAAGCTACAACTGATTTGACCGGATAAAGTCAAAAATATATTCTTAAAAAAACAAATTGAAAGTGACATTTCACCTAAGACTTCTCTGTAACAAGTAACAACCATAGTCCGTCATTATAAACGTATAATATTATATTATAATATATATTCTTTATAACATTACTTTAACAACAAAAAAAAATATCGAAATAAACGAGACTGTTATGGAAAGGTTGGTTGTATATCTTAATTTTACTTGTACTTATGCTTGTCCCATTTGAATTTTGGGGTATTACCTATAATTGGAATGATAAAGAAAGTAATTATAACTAATACACACATCCCTTCACCTTTGTCTAAGTATCAACTTACCTTCCCAATTTGTGTGTTAGATTACATAAGCTTTCCAATTTGCAAGATTTTGTATAATAATACCATTAAAATACCTAAAAGGAGGCAAATAGCTATTGAATATAGGAATTTACCATGTAAGATAATTGCTTAAATAACATCACGTCTATTTTCTACAAATATTTGGATGAAGTATTATATTGGATGAAATAGATACGTGTATTGATGCTTTACCGTGGCTAATTACTTCAACTTTTCAGATTCTATTTCTGCATATATAGTATGGTTTAATGTGTGCTTTTGGTTCATGAACTTATTCATATCTCATTCCATATAACTATAATGCTTCAATCCCCTACCAGTCAAGGTAGATGTCACGATCCAAAATCTCACATGTCGTGATGACGCCTATTTCAATACCAGGCAAGCCAACAATCTAAATAAATCACCATATTTTTTAAATTAGAAAATAAAATAATTAAATTCAGCGGAAGAAATCTCACAAATACGAATATAACACTCCCAAAATTTGGTGTCACTGAGTACATGAGCATCTAATATGAATACAGTGTCTGACTGATAAAAATCACTGTCTGAAAGTATAGAACAGTACAATAACTGAAGGAAAGAGAAACAAGGTTAGCGGACGCCAAACATCTACCCTGATAATCTCCAACTGGTAACATCCTGAGGCCTAACAGTCGCCGTGTCCGGAAGCACCTGGATCTGCACACAAGGTGCAGAGTGTAGTATGAGTACAACCAACTCAATAAGTAACAAGACTAACCTCTGGGCTGAAAGTAGTGACGAGCTCCGCAGGTACAGTCCAATATAAATAATGGTACAAAATGTAGTCATGCTTTCAAGTTCAACAGTTAAACTCAGTACACGTGAAATAGATCAATACTGTATGATATGAGGAATATGACATCCTAGTAGAAAGACCTCATGTAAATACTGGTCACAAATTATTCGGTCACTCGATACAGTTTATGGCCAATCCAGCCCAGGGGTGTTCCAACCCGTATATATATACATATCGACTGGCAGTCAGTCACTCAGTACCGTATAAGGCCAATCCAGCCCTGGGGTAATTTATCCCCAAATGGAAATGATATGGACAAGATCCATGTCCAGGTAAATTCATTACAATATAAATAAGTAAGGCAAGTCCATGCCCTTAAAAAATTCATCACGAATATATATATGATCATCGTAAGTAAGGCAAGTCCATGCCCTGGGAAGTCCATCCCGAATATATATAATTATCTACACTCACTGGAGGTGTGTGCAGACTCCGGAGTGGCTCATTCAGCCCAAGCGTGATATAAAGCCGATATGGCCAACTGCACGCGGGCAGTCCCTATTCGTATACTAATAAAGCCAATAAGGCCTGCTACAAGCGGGTAGCCCCGATCCATTATATAATAAAGCCAATAAGGCGTGCTGTAGGCGAGCAGTACCGATCCATTATATAATAAAGCCAATAAGGCCTGCTGCAGGCGGGCAACCCCGATCCATAAAATAGTAAAGCCTATAAGGCATGCTGCAGGCGGGCAGTCCCCATCCATAAAATAATAAAGCCTATAAGGCCGCTGCAGGCGGGCAACCCCATCCATAAAATAGTAATGTATAAAGCCTATAAGGATGCTGCAGGCGGGCAACCCCATCCATAAAATAGTAATGTATAAAGCTATTATGGCCTGCTGCGTCGCGCAGCTCAATCCCATAAATATTCTCACAATGGACAAATATTACTGAATGTGAAATGTATATTTTGGAATAATTAATTCAACAGCAACACGACCCCATGGGTCCCAAAATATTGGCACGTAGCCTAAACATGATCTTTATTAGGAGTCTCAACTCAATTTCTCTAACACGTGGAGAATGTTCAGATAATAACATGATTCATTAATCTTACAACTGCACAGGATTTATTTAAGACACAATTTATATGGTGCACGTCCACATGCTCGTCACCTATCGTATGTGTCATCTTCAAACAATTTATATCATACCAAATTCGGGGATTCATACCCTCAGAATCAAGTTTAGAAGTGTTACTTACCTAAAACCGTGTAATTCTTTACTCCGCTATGCCTTTACCTTGTGAATTGGCCTCCAAACACCTCGAATCTAGCCACAATTAATTTGATTCAGTTAATAAAATTTATTGGAATTAATTCCATAAGAAAATGCTAATTTTCCATAAAAATATGAAATTTAGCTCAAAAATTGTCCATGGGGCCCACGTCTCGGAATCCGGTGAAAGTTACGAAATATGAACGCCCATTCAACCACGAGTCTAACCATACCAAAATTACTAAATTCCGATAACAATTCGGCCCTCAAATCCTCAAATTTATCCAAGAGGGTTTTCAAACTTTTCCAACTTAATTCACCAATTAAATGATAAAAACTGTGATGGATTTGGGTAATCTAACCAAAATTGAGTTAAGAACACTTATCCCGATATTTTCTCTGAAAATCTTTCAAAACTCGCCTCAATCCGAGCTCCAAATCGGTAAAAATAGAAAATGGGACAAAGTCCCATTTTCAGATCTTAAACATTCTGTCCAGGTTCACATTTGCGGACAAAAACTTCGCATTTGCGAATGAACAGTATTTTCGCAATTGCCATAAATTGTTCGCAATTGCGAATGAACAGTGTTTTCGCAATTGCCATAAATGGTTCGCAATTGCGAATGAACAATGTTTTCGCAATTGCCATAAATGGTTCGCAATTGCCATAAATTGTTCGCAATTGCGAATGAACATTACCTCACCAGAAACCAGCAAACACAAACTTCTCTCAAATGATCCGAAACCACCCTAAAACTCATCCGGAACCTCCCTGACACAAACCATATATGAATTTCAATCATAAAACATGCTACGGACCTGCTCGCGCACTTAAAACGCTGAAAAGAGATCGTCTTAACCCGATATTGACCATGGTCAAACTCTCAAATTTCTTAACTTTACTAGTCTCTCAACCAATGATCCAAACAAATACAACCAAGCCCATCGGGACCCGTCAAATCATATCAACAAGTCCTAAAATATCATACGGACTTAGTTGAAATCTCAAATCACATCAAATAACGCTAAAATCATAAATCACACCCCAATTCAATCTTAATGAAACTTAAGAATTTCCAACTTCTACATTCGATGTTGAAATCTATCAAATCAAGTCTGATTGACCTCAAAATTTGCACACAAGTCATAAATGACATAACAGAGCTATAAAAATTTTCGAAATCGGATTCCGATATCAAAAAGTCAAACCCCCGGTCAAACTTTCCAAAAATTCAACTTTCGTTATTTCAAGACTAATTTCTCTACCGATCTCCAAATAATTTTTCGGACACGTTCCTAAGTCCAAAATCACCATACAGAACTATTGAAATCATCAAAATTCAAATCTGAGGTCGTTTTCACATAAGTCCACCTCCGGTCAACTTTTCTAACTTAGGTTTTCAAATATGAGACTAAGTGTCTCATTTCACTCTGAATTTTCTCCGGATCCGAACTAACTAACTCAATAAGTCATACAACAGCTATAAAGCATAAATTGAGTAGTGAACGGAGGAACGAGGCTGTAATACTCAAAACGACCGGACGGGTCGTTACAGTAGATTATATGAATTCTTATCATATTTTTCTATTTAATTCCATCTCATGCTAATATTATATAAATAAAATAAAAATGAAAAGTACTAGAATTTTTTCACATTTTCTACTCTTTCGTACGTATATTGTTGCATACCGGACAATATTTCGGGATCCATTACCATACTCCATCAGACGCGGATTTATAGTCCAATATATAAGGCACGTGAACCCATGGTCTCTCCGCCAAAAAGTATAGGCTAAATGGTGCACTTGGTTGAATGCTGAGTTATTTACCTAGAGAAATAAGGATCAATTTCCACTTAATACTTCCTTTTTTATCCTTTCTTTAGTGGTGTACCCATGTTATAAAAATTGTAGATCTGCCTCTATACTTCATTAGTTGCCAATATCACTTTAATTCGCATCAACATGCCTCGTATTAATAATTAATTAAATAAAAAGTTGAAAATAAGGAAGATTTTCTATAATAATGGCCACATAAAAGAGGCAAGTGTGATATATGAAAGCATTTTTATAAGGAAGATTTCTTCTCTTTTTTTTTTTTAATAGAATTTCCCAGGTTTCATGGGGTGTTGTATTTATTTCCAAAAGATAGGAGGGGGATGTGAGCCTTACCTCCAAGGATTACAACACACTATATACATCAAACAGAGGTTGTTACATTAGTTTGCGCCTCTGTTAAATTACAAGACATTTACTACTTAGCTAACAAAAAATTTGCTTTGTCATACTTAAGCCTAACAGTAGGCATCCGGTGTTTGTCAAGCACAAAAGAATCTTTAGTTCCTTTTGGGAGTTGTTGGAAAGAAATGTATACTTTGGCTTCAGAGTTAGTAGTCGCCAATTTTGCTAGAGAATCTGCTACTTCATTTGCCTCCCTGAAGCAATGCACAAGGCTAATATTGGCCTGGTTCATCATATGTGAAGTATCCTTTATGATCTTCTTCAACCTATAGTTGTTGGTATCATCCTTATAAGGAAGATTTCCACTCTCTTTTTAAAAGCATTTGTAATTGTCAAGTTTATCTTTCAATGAATTAAAATAACTAAAAAGCTAAAAAAGTTTATGGTTGGAACAAGAAAAGTAACATCTGCGTCACTGCACCAGAGAAAGATTTTGTCACAAACCTTGATAGAGAAGTTCAGTAGAGTGATATTGTAGTTGGAACAAAATCTGATGGCAGTGTCTAATGCAGCCTCAAACAGTGTTAGTTTATTTGTTATAAACTTGTAAGTGAAATTGGGTGTAGGACCATGTTGATTTTAAAGCATTATTTCATGCCTTCACTTGATATTTACTTTGTCATAAGTAGATCTCACCTTACCAACACGGATTGTAGTGGAGTGGTAGGTACTCCTTCTTCCTTAAGCAGAAGTCTCGGGTTTGAACCCTCAGTATGGAGTCGCCTTTGCTAGGAAGTACTTCACCTCCAAGGTGGGACTTCCCGATGCGAATTGAGATTTAGTCGGGTTCCAATGTGGGTACCGGACACCGCTTCTCACCTTGTTCAGTATAAGAATAAACTCATGTACTCATGAACATTTATCAACTCATCAACTCCACATGATAACTTTCAACAAGCTAATGTGTTCTGCTTTGCTTATTTCTCTGCTGCTATATTTTCAAACTCATAAGAGCTTGAAATGATCTTGTATTTCTATCATAATCATTCCTAAGCAAAGATGGAGAGGAAACACAAAGAAGCTTCAACCTTAAACTTCAAAAGGGAACCAATAATTAATCAAAACTTCATTTCTAGAAAATAGAGATTATCAAATGTGGTCAATTCCCATAGCATATTATATATGCATAACATAACAAGTACCAAGTATTAAGAAGAGAAAACCAAATTGGCCAATTAAGCAATATAATGTCTTGCAATAAATAACCACATGAATATGAATCTCAGACCCCTCACACCAATCCTTTATATCATTTGTGAAAGGATAGCTTAACAAACTTATTACTAATAAGAACAAAGAGTGAGCTTACTCTTTGCTTAGGAATGAAAATAATCTCTTAAAAAAGTAATCTGAACTCAATCTAAACCAAGAGTTCATAATATACATCTTCTGAAATGCTATGGGAAAAACTAAGCCTTTTTTGCTAAGATCTCCATTAGGGAAGAAGAAGTGCCATAGACTGCAAAAACAGTGCCCATAACAATAAGAGCAGAATCAAAAGCCAAACCATGCCAGCTCAGCTCATCCTTAAACACAATCAGGTGAAACAAAGCAGGCAAAACAAACCCCAAAATAATACACACACTGCTCCCAACAAGTGACAAGAAATCAGCAAAATTAGGCACTACTAATGCCACAAAAGTAACTGCCAAAACCACAAGCCATCTAATCCACAAGCAGTAACTGCCTTCACAAAATCTCCTTTCCATTACTTCATAAACTGGATTCATCATCAATGGGAAAGTTAAAAATAAGTTTATGCAAAGGCCAATTTGAACCAAACTGCTGAGCAAACCTTGCCCAAGATTTGTAGTGATTATATCCTTAGTATCTTCTCCAAAAGCAAAATAACCTAATATTCCAAAAGCACCAAACATCAATGATATGAAAGCCATTGCTAAACCCAAGATTTTCCCAAATTTGTCCTTGTCTCTTGTCTCTGATTCCAGAGGCAAAACCATTCCAATCCCTTCAAAAGCATAGACAGCTACACCAAGACCATAGAAAAACACATTGAACCCACCAAACATTTCAAGAACTGGTCTGTTTGTAAGGTAAATCATCACATCCTCAACCATTACTACACCCATAGCTCCTAAATCAACAATATCAGCAAATATGCTCAAAGGGGCTAAAAGGGTCAGTGTTGGAATTGAGTTCAACCCCAACTGGAATGGGAAACAGCTCCAAATATACACTGATTTGGGTGAAAATCCCAAGATTGTAGGATCTGGTTTTGTGATAGAGTAATTAAACAAATATGCTAAAGTATTAGCTACAAAAATCAAGTAGCTGATACAAAAACCAGCTTGGGATAGAACAATCATAGCATCAACAGCAAATCTCCCAACAGGTCCACACACAGCAAATCCCAAGTCACCAAAAGATGAAACTTTTGCAGCTTTGAGTTGGGATTCAATCCTACGCCTTGAATAAACCAAAAGCATCATACAGTAGTAGGTAAGAAAAGCAACTGAGAAGAGCATAATTGAACCTAAAACCCATCCAGTTCTCTTAAAAGTGTAAGGAAGACCAAGAACTCCAGCTCCAACTATTGCTATGAAAACATTAGCAAAAGTTTTTGAAGGAGAAGAGAGGTGTTGAGTCTTGCCTAAAAGTGGTGTATCTTCTTTTGGGATGCTCAATACATGGGAAGATGAACTTGCTTCATCTTTCTCAAACCCCATAGTCTTATCTCCAAATCAAGAATCCAAACCAATCTAATGCAAATTTTACACAAACTCAGAAAAAAGATCAAAAGTTTAGATTTGATATACAAGAACAAAGGTCAAGATTGAATCTTTTTCCTCTTTTCTTGCTCTTTGTGAATCTTCTAGAGAGATAGAAAACAGAGAGATAGAAAACTTGGAGTGTGGAATGGTTTTTTCCTGAGCTATATTATAGTCTTAAGGCAGCCGACGGCTGTGGGAGCGTGTTGAATATGTGGGGGGACCTGCGGAGCTGTAAGATTTCCAAATTGATCAGAGCAAGTTTAAATTATTCAAACACGGACAAAAATGAACAGTGACGACAATCGGATATAAATAAAATACATATTCAAATAGTACATAAATTTCTCTTATTTTAATTTTGGTCTGACGAGACCATTAAAATACCTAAAAGATGGGAACTTTAATTTATTGAATTTAGCCCTCAAGAATATTGTTTATATCAGACCAAGTATCCAAGTGAATTATCTCTCATTTTTTTCAAAGTTTTGTTTTAGCAATAAATATTCTAGGATAAGATGATCCTTCATTTAAATGTCTCTCAAATATTAAAAATATGCTCATATTTTTAGGGTGTTAGTTGATCACTAATACTAATTCTTCTCCTGATTGTACATGTTATGACTTATGACTTGACGCTTACTTTATTCGTTTTAGATTTATTTATCTTTTACTTATACATGCTAAATGAAAGTCAGATTTGAAAGTCGAAAGGTTCAAGATTTTGATAATATGCTTCATATATAACAGACAATTTGCCAATGATTAGGGTAGAGTTGGTATACCCTTAGAAAACATGGCCTTAATTTAGACAAATTTAAATAAATAATAGAGATTTCTGTAATATAGGAAACATCAGAAAGGTAAGTGTTACATAACCAAAAATTGCAGGAGGATTGCTTTCACTTTTTTCTTCTTTTTTCGTTCTCTCTCTTAGGTTTGTGGTTGAACTAAAAAGATGATAAGAACGTTGCTTTCACTCTATCATGATTCATGAAAACTGGTAAAATGGTCTATAAAGGCTTCGCTAACAGTGACTTGTCTACCAACAATTATAATTAAAATAAGTAAAATGCTAAAAAAATTGTGGTAGGAACAAGAAAGCAACACCAGCATCACTGTGGAGTGTGGATACGTTGCACCGTAGGATAAAAAAATGGTTTTATTATAAAGACCTAATACAATAGGATTTTTAGCAAGGAGAATCTAAATATAAGAAAGTAAATATACGAAGAAGAAAAAAAGAATTCAGCATATAGTACATGTATATAAAATATATATTTTTCACCTATCTATAATATAATTTTGAAAAATGTATATTTTTAGTTGTTCCCAAAAATAATACGCAGACAAAAATGTATATTGTTTATATATATGTGTTTTGTATACAAATTTTATATACTTTTTGGCTAGCAAATACAATTTATTTTAGCGGATTGACCAATTTTGTATTTTGCCCTATATTTTTCGGGCGAAAGAATATTAATCGTATATGTATCACTAGAAATTCACTTTTATTATAATCTTCCATGAAGTTCTTCTGCCTAATACCCATATAAACGAATCTAACTATGTATTTATGCTTTTTTATTGATAAGGTAAACACTAATTATGTATTTATGTTTAACCTTCTCATTTGTGTGCTCAAAAGTTTGCAGGATATATTCTACAGATGTGTTAAGCCATTAGTACTCTCCAATTCACGATAGCATTGGCAGGTAACATAATAATCCTAGAGTCCTACTTTACAGGACTTGTCGGGAAAAATATCTGGAGTTTTGATGGTAAAAACAAAAAAGTAGATTCAGTGATATTTTCCAAAAAGAAAAAAAGCATTCAAGAAAACTCACAGCAACTCATTGAATATCCAAAAGCATATTGAGAATTGATTTATTTTTCTCTTCTTTAGTGGAGTACTATTTTTTATTTAAATAATCAAGTAAGATTGCCTTTTTCTAGGTCATCGTTCGTTTTTTCAATGTCTTATCGTCAAATCAGCACCTCAAATTTTTTTTGGCTGATCACTTATCTTCCCCTTTTGGATAAGGGATTCTGTCCTTTCAGACTTTTGCTCTTTTAAACTCTTTTTTGGGACGATGGGGCGACTTGCCCTGGCTAAATCCTAAATATTGTCCTTTCCCATTAAGATACAAGAAAAAGATTGAGAAAGCAACTTGAGACCTTGGGGATAATGCCACTGTTCCTTTGCAATGATCTGGACACAACCCTTTTTTATGTAAACGTCGCTTAATTTTGCAACCACAAATTAGACTTGAATATTTAACACTGATGTTATATTGCACCCAATTTGTTAGTTTTGCAACCACAAAGGTAGCTTTTAGAGTCTGGAATATTTGACCCTGGTATCATATTGAACCAAGATGATCCCTGAAGTTTTTTTTTTATTTAAAAAAACCCTTTATAGCGTCAAAATGTATTACTAATATTCACCTTTGAACAGTTTGTGTATTCTTAGTTGAACTAATTTGCTTCATAAAATATAAGAGCATCGCAAAGATATGCGCCATTCAATCCATACCTAGTCAAAGTCATGTCTCTAGAAAGGACTGGATTTGGCTTATTGCTTTCTAGCCAACTCCATTTTTTAATTTTTTTTTTTTGTTAACATGACAGAAATTAACAATGAACGGTAATCAGGAAAAGTACCATTTTTACGAAATACATAAACAACCCCTTTAAGATTTCTCCAATAAACATCAAGCCTTTTATAATGCACATCAACTAAACATCCTACTTAGTCAGCCCACCTCGCGCGTGAATTACAAGTAGCACTTTGTTGTATACATTTGGACCATAAATGCAACTCACTCAACAATTTCTTTTCTTAAATTTTCCATATGACATAAAAAAATAACGAGATAGGAAACATCAGCAAAAATTATAAGTCTAAACAACCAGCTTTCAAGATTTCAGAGAAACTGAGATGCACTTCTTTAGGGAACAGCTATCTAGATTACAAGTCTGAGAAACAGCTTTCAAGATTTCAGTGGAATTAATACACCTCGGATTATTAACCTCAAGCAGGGTATATCATTCCTAAAAAGACAGAAACCTCATTCGCACAAACATGAATATGGACTAGCAACAACCACCGCTGCCAATAACTACTATCGGAAACATGCTACTTTTGCAAGCACAAAGGTAGTGTGTGTTTAGAGTCCTTTTTCCCTTCTTCATACCAGAAGGAAAAGTACTGACAAAAGTGGGTTGTTCTAGCCCCCCACTTCCAACCAAGAGGTTTTGAATTCGAGTCACCCCAAGAGCAAGGTGGGGAGTTCTTGGAGTGAGGTAGCCGAGGGTCTATCGGAAACTGCTTCTCTACACCAGAAGGAAAAGTGAATTTTACCATCTAACACCAGTGTTCATGATACAACAATACATTCTCCTGCTACCCAAAGTAAGATTTGCAAAATGCAAATCTTTCCAGGACTCTCTAGGTTAACAAAAACTAGTACCACATAAAACAGTAACTTCAAATAAAGCCATAAAACTCAAACTCAACCCACCACGTCTTGCTATCATAGCATGAAGAATCATTCCTTCATGCCCTATACTAGAAGGAAAATGCAAGACACATAAACATCAAAAGTCAAGATCAGAATTCTTCGTACCCAATTAAATACTTATGCTGACAAGGTCGGTCAATTAAAACCATCAGAGTTCTCTCAGTTAGTCTGCCTATCCTCTTCATATTGTTAAACAGAAGCCATACTTTCAGCTAAGGTGCTTAAATTTGTATCTGATACTATAAAAGAACTAGCAAAGTTCTGGCTTCAGCTAGTTTGGTTTTTTGTTTGCCTCTTACTATGATGCAAGTATACATAGTTAACGAACAACACTAATGGAAAATGGCAATCAATGAGCAAACCTGACAACTGGCTTACAATCTCCTGCCATGAAACTTAGACGTATAAAATGAGGAAAAGAATAGAATATGGCAAAGAAAATACACAGGCAGCTAAGAGGGACTGATAATTAAACATAAGACAGACATCAAGCTCCCAACTCGATGCAAGAGCTGGCTATGGAATCTATACTTACATTAGGGCATTAAAGATATGGTCTATTTTAGAAGACTAAGATTAGAGACTACCTCCAATGGAAGAGTAAAAAAAATTGTGAAAACGCAAATGTAGAAATGGAAGACTTGGCCAAAAAATTGCACGGAGTGCTTTCTAGATGAATGACAAAACTAACAGCAGAGAACTCATCAAACTTATCAAATAAACGAGCTAACAAGGAAAAGAACCCGTGAGAAAACACTACAGACCCTGTCTTATTCTGTGATAAACACAGGCAGTTACTGTTGAACCTTTTGCCCTTTTTGTAGGTGTCATCATTGAGCGGGAGTCATGCTAATCTTCTCTGTATATTCCAATTCTGGCAGGCGTACCCAAAGCAACAGCCGAACACAGCCAGTTACTTGAACATACAGTTCAAAAATCCAAAATAAGTTGTGACAACATGCACCAAGTATGAATCAGTATGTCTTAACACCACTCTAGTAACCACTATTCCTCAGCTACATCCTTCTTACTGCACTAACCTAACAAGGAACATTTCCCTAAACCAAACTGCACATATGAGGAATATTATCATGGTATCAGGCCTTGTATCAATAGCAAAATGAAAGGCCTAATTTTCCATTATCGGCTCTATCTACGAGAACTAACGCTTACACACACAAATAGAAAAAGGAGAGACAGTAGAACTGACATAGGTTATCCCATTCTTCTCGATTCACTATAACAGTATGATCAAAAAAGCATTAGGCTTGCTCAAACAACTCTAATGAACTTCAAAAAAAGCTATCTTTATTGCTAAGAAAACATCCATAATCCATATCATGCTTCCTTAAACAGCAAAATCATTACTTCAACCAACTTTACTACTCTTAATTTCCAAATCTTAGTACAAAAGCTACAGTAATAGCAAAAAGACAGTTCAATAGTTTCATTTAATCCAGCTCTTTCTGAACTTTAATCCCCATAGAATTCGCCGTCCCAATAATAGACTTACAAATCGACTCCAAAGGCATGTACTGGCAAAACGGATCACTCTGTTTGATTTTAGCAATTTCATAAACGTGCTTTAGGGTTAGAGTTGATGCCGTTACATGACCAGGGCGGCCACTTCCCAGCTCAATTCCAGCAGCCTGCTTTAGGTACCAAGTAACTGACGGAGACTTAACGGTGAACTCGAAAGTCCCGTCCTTGAACGCCGATATGGTGACGGCCATAGGTGTACCGGGCTTGAACTTCTGGGTCCGAGCATTGAAGTCCTTGCAGAAAGCCATGGAGTTGAGCTTGTATTGACCCAGGGCCGGTCCTACTGGTGGGCCGGGCTTAGCTGCACCTGCATCGACGGTGAGACGGATCGTGGCTGATAGGGGGCGGCGCGTTAAGATCTCTTTTAGTGTCGCCATTCTGCAAAATGAGGCGGCGTAAGAGTGGGGTTTCGCTACTGCTTTAGCTGCGCCGGTGATTGGAGGCATTTTGTTCATTTGTGGTGCTTTTTTAAGTTATGGGCTTATGGCCCATAATGTTATGGGCTGCCTCATTTTGGTCAATAAGAAGTAAAAAAAACGGGGCTTTTGCATTTATACCCGATTTTGGGGTCACAATTGAACCTATACCCACTTTGCAAAAAAGTTTGCAAGCGTACCCACTTTACGATCAACTTCAGACTTATCGGGTCTGAAGTTAAAAAAAAATTAGTCTGAAGTAAAAAAATTGCACTTCAAATACACTTAAGGCCAAATAGGTCTGAAGTGCAACCAATGGTTTCAGGCACTTAAGGCTAATAAGTCTAAAGTAAAAAATTCTACTTCATATGCACTTAAGGCCAATAAGTCTGAAGTGAAAAATTGCACTTCAGATGCACTTAAGGCCAAAAAGTCTAAAGTGCAACAAACATTTTCAGTCACTTAAAGCCAATAAGTGTGAAGTGAAAATTTGCACTTCAGGTGCATTTAAGGCCAAATAGGTCTAAAGTGTACCCAATGGTTTCATGCACTTAATGCCAATAAGTCTGAAGTGAAAATTTGTACTTCAGATGTACTTAAGGCCAAAAGGTCTGAAGTGCAGCAAACGTTTTTCTACACTTAAGGCCAATAAGTCTGAAGCGAAAAATTGCACTCTAGATGCACTTAAGGCCAAAAGGCCTGAAGTGCAACAAACGTTCGGCTACACTTAAGGCCAATAGATCTGAAGTGAAAAATTGCACTTCAGATGCACTTAAGGCCAAAAGGTCTGAAGTGCAACCAACGATTTTATGCACTTAAGGCCAAATAGGCCTAAAGTGCAAATTGCCCAGAAACAGAAATTTGTTCGTCGAATTATAACAATCCAATATACGACTTAATACCTAAATCTACTCCAAAAGAGCTCAAATTTGAAACATAACCTCCAAATATCATCATGAACAAACCCAATCATCAATTTGTCAAAATCTAATGAACCCATTTAGCAATTAAGAAAAAGAAGAAGAAGAAATCCTAAGCAATAGTAAAAAATAAAGCGTCATAACAATTCACCATTATAAAACATCATAAACTACATTAAAATATGTTCACAATCACCATATAAAATCATTGAAGAAGAAGAAGGAGGAGGAGGAGGTTGAGGAGGAGAAGAAGAAAACGAACGAGGAGAAAGAGGCCTGAAGTTGTTTAAAAAGTGGGTATAGGTTAAATAGGGGCGACCAAATAGGACGTCCTGCGTAATTTTTACAAAAAAAACAGTTTGAAGCTTTGAGTTGCCTCTTTCATTTAGAAAATTTTACACCCTATAGCTAAATAACACACCTTATTTATTATAAGCCAAAACACTTTAAAAATATTATTATTTATAGCCACTTTTTATATTTTATAGAAAAGTACAAATATATACAACTGATCCCTCAATTTTTCCCTCAACCCTCTCTCTTTTCCCTCAACCCTCTCTCTTTTCCCTCAAATCTCTCTCCTTTTTCCATCTCTCTTCGGCAAGGTCGCCGTCTTCTCCGACGACTCACCGCAATGGCCAGATCTGTTCATATTTCCGGCGACTCTACTTCAGATTTTCTTCTTCTCTGGCGACTCTGCTTCAGACTTCCAAAAGCTCAATCAGTAGCCATAGCCAGATCCGTTCTCCTACTCCCTCTTCGCTTCAAATCTATTCTCTTTGCTTCAGATCTATCCATGGCGCGATGGAAGAATTGATACACTGTATTCAATTTACTCAAAACTAAAAGTTTCAGATCTATGTATCATTTCAAAAGTCAAAAGCGCTATGGAAGATAGATGAATTGAATATAGTGTATACAACTGAATTGAATAGAGTGGTATACACCCTATTTTCTTAATTTTTTGTTGTTTGAATACAATTGAATTCAATATAGTGAAATTGAATATAATTTAATATTGTGCTTTCCGTTATTAAACATCTGCAACCCCTATTTTTTAGGCGGATTACCTCACTGTATTTATAAATACAGTCGCATTAATACATGGAATATAGAATTAAACAGATATAATCCCTATTTTTAGGCGGATTATCTCACTGTATTTATAAGTACAGTCGTGCGAATAAATGGAATACAAAATTAAACAGTTGTTATCCCTATTTTTAGGCGGATTACCTCACTGTATTTATAAATACAGTCGCGCGAATACATGGAATACAACATAGTAGCAACGAAACTGTAGCTACGACTAGTAAATATGGATATTGTAGCTATAATACGTTAATAGCCACTTAACTATAGTGGTTTCTAAAAATTTCTCTTTCATTTATAGCCTGTTTGGCCAAGCTTCAAAAATTAGCTTATTTCGAGAAGTGTTTTTCTCAAAAGTACTTTTGGTGAGAAATAATTTGTGTTGGCTAATTAATTTGAAAAGCCCTTATGAGCAACAATTTAATATTTAGCCAAGCTTTTAAAAAGCACTTCTAACTGTATTTTTCTCAAAAGTGCTTTTCAAAAAAGTGTTTTGGGGGAGAAACTATTTTTTCTGCTTCTCCAAAACTGCTTCTGCTTCTGCTCAAAACTTTTTTCTTCTAAAAGTTTGGCCAAACACTTCAACTTTGGGAAAAAAAAGAGCACTTTATTGAAGAAGAAAAAAATGCTTTTGAATTTGGAGAAGCTTGGCCAAACCGGCTATTAGCCCGTTGGAATTTAGTCTCTTATAAAAGATGATTTAAGTTTCATGTTAGAGATCTTACCAGTTTCTGATTTATTCTGTAACTATTGAGTTCTGTTATATCTTAATTCAGGTTAAAAAGTTGTGACAGCTTGTTTTATCTTAATAAGAGTGGTGCATTCTAAAGTGTGAAGTGGGAGAGAAGGGTGTCATGTTCCTTATAGTTCAATTTGAACTAAAAAGAATTTTTTTTTATAGTTTTATACAAGAACTATTCATTTTAAGATTGAAAATGAATTTGATAAAATTCAACATAATCTAAGAATTGTCCAACATAGAAATGATTTATGAATTGTGCTTTATACAGAACTGTTCATTTCAAAACTACTACTAGCTATTTGAGGCTTCATTACTCAAGTGTGCATTTAGAGAAGTTCCACTTGTACAAGTGAGTAGATTTGTTATGCATGTGCAGCACATGATGTGCTATTGAGCTTGTGTGGAGGATGAAAAGCACATAAATCGAGTAGCCTACAGTTCATGCTAAGGCTAAATTCTTGAAGACCAAAGGGTCTGTTCCCTTTTTGGCAAGTTATCCAAAACACAGAAGCTATGTAACAAAAGTGACATACCAAGAGCATCCATCTTGTTTGCATGCTCAGCTTTACAATCATTTTGTAGAGAAAGGAAAAGGAAACCTTTTACTTTTGAGTTCTGGAGGGGAGGAAAACACAATCCATTCATTTAATAGATTATGGTCAGTCCCTTCACAAGACCAGACTGAACCCCTTTGGCTATGAATGGATCTTGCATCTTATAATGATAATAATCAGCACATAACATTCAAAGAATAGTAAGAGAAAAAGGACAAACATCGAGTTCCTTGAGGCTCCAAGGTTACAGGAGCTCTGTGTTTTTCAGCAAGGATCAATATGAACCATGGACAGCAGAAACTCAGAAAAATTGCTGACCTATGGTGTATGCTAAGTTATCTCTATAAACAGTTACCAAAGTCTCCTTTTCATATGTCACTCAACACCCCCTTTAAAAGATCCAGTCCTTCAGCTGATATACTTCTCCTCCTTGTAGTTCTTGGTATTTCAATTCGAGGTGGCGGATCATGAGAGAAGCAAATTACAAGAGCGGTTAGATTATCACAACTGTTACGCTTTAGTGCCTCCTTGACAAGAAATTTTGAGCATTTCTCGGGATCATTATGCAGCATGAGCTCCTTTCTTACGATTGTTACTGCGTATTGGCTACTCATGACATCCCATAAGCCATCACAGCCAATTATTAAGAACTCATCCTCTTCTGACAGGACCACCTCTTCGAACTCCGGCTCTGAGCTTAAGGGGCCCTTTGAACCTTTGGTGCCCTTTATGTGCCAGTCACCCAGTGCTCGGGCAACTGACAGCTGTCCGTTGAGGTAGCCATCAAAAATCGTTCCTCCTAGTTTTTCAATTCTCAATTTCTCGGAAGTAGCATTTGGCTTGTGATCTTTTGACAATTCAATTGCTCTTCCGCGCTTCCCTAGTACAGCTCGAGAGTCCCCAGCATTAGCTATCAGCATGGTCCTGTGTATTACAAAAGAAAATATAACAAATAAATGAGTGCAAGTTACAATTTGAGACAACTAAGTGGGATACGCAGGAAAGATAAATGTAATAAATTCATGGATGTAAGTCCAAATGTGTCATTGTAAATGAAAATCATAACTAAAACGTGAAAGGTTTGCCCCTGCATGGTATGTAATTTGAAGGCCGAAATCAATAGGAAGATCACTTTTGCACGATGGACTTACACATTTCAAAGCAGTAATGCCATTTACTCGGCCATGAACTTCAAATATATAAGGGCCTATCGCATGTTCAAACTACTCTCATCTCGAATCAAATAAAAGCCTTGTCAGCTGTAAACTAAAAAGAAATTTGGAGAATCCCTAGAAAAAGTTGCAAAACCGATATGCCAAAAGAAAAGTCGACTAATATGTGGCCATTCCTTACGAAGCTAAGGAAAAACAAGTATTGCGATATGATTTTCGGCTACACTAATTTTATCATCATTTTATCTTCCAATTTTTCAACTTGCCTCTATTTCATTATCGACATTCCCCAACCTGATAAACTTTGTGTTTAGGTTTCGGTGATGCCTTTCCTTTCAGTAGAAAGGTATTCTACCATATGATCAGAACACAGACAATAGTCCAAAACTATCCTAGAACTCCCCTAAACTATCACGTTATTGTCAGTTTCCTGCTTAAACTATCCGGTGTCCCCAAAAACCTCCTAAACTATATTTTCCTTCATATTGAGACACCCTCGTTATATTTCTAATAGTGTGTGTGTTACACGCTCCAAATTATCAAAAATATTTGCCATGTGGCAATCCATGTGTGGGGTTAATTAGCTTAATCTAAAAATTGACTTAATTAGTTATTTTAAATAATAATTAAGTATTATTAGAGGGATATTATCTGGTTAGAAACAAAAAAAAGAGGGGTAGGATAAAATTATTTCCGTCAATTCCCCTTTTCTCTCCTCTCTTCCGATGATGGATACTATACCTCTCAGTAGCGATTTGCTCTATTAAGCTTGGTTGTAACCTTGATTTCCTCCCAATAACCCTCCATTGCTCAGTCTTATTTTGTTTTTGTTTCGATATTGGGGATTAAAAACTAGGGTTTGCTTAAAAATCTAGGGTTCATTGGAGTTCTGACTGAGTGAAGATTATTGGTAAAACTTCGAGCTGCTTTGAAGAAGATAGCTATGCACAGGTACTAATTCTTTAAAAATTAATAGATATGCACATGTACTACTTCTTTAAAAACTAACTTCTTTGTTGCAAAATTATTGTATAAATTTGCTGGGTAACTTCAAGTCAATTTTATCAACAAAAAAAAAAGAGATCTTTTTTGTGAGTTGTTGAATGAGTGTTTCTTCTTTCAAATAAATTCGGGTAATAAATGAAAGAAGAATAAAATGAGAAAGATAAAAAATAGATCCAGTAATAACAAGAGAGGGAGAATTTTAGATGGAACCAGATGGAGAAAAGAAGAAGAAAGGTGAAAAAATGGGGAAGAATGGTGAAAAAAAGGAGGAAGAATAGTGAATAAATGAGGAAGAAAGGTTTAATTAGTTGTTACATGCTGTCAGGTGGGGCCCTTTTGATAGCTTTGTCAGCCATCACGCGCGCAATAGCAAGTTATTACACACGGTTTGCCAGAAATATAACGAGGGTGTTTCAATATGAAGGAGAATATAGTTTAGGGGGGTTTGGGGGATACCGGATATTTTAAGCAGGAAACTGACAAAAACGTGATAGTTTAGGGAGGTTTTAGGGTATTAACTCCCAAAATATTCATAATATTGCATAAACAATGTTTAGGGACAGTAATGGATTCACTACCTGTTGCTCCCTTCCGACATGAGGAATTAGAACATAGGACTGAACTACACAGAAGCAGATCAATGTCTTACCTTCCTAAAATAAGTGCGACCAGAGCAGTTGTTCCAGAGGTACTATCAAGAGACTTCGTATCAGCTAGCGCATTATCAGCTTTTGCAAAAGCATTCCTGACAGCTTTTTTTACCATCGATGGAAAATGGGAATCATCTACAATAAATTTAAGGAGATTCTTCTGAGTGAATGATGCAGCATCAACGCCACCATGGCCATCAAACACCTGAAAGTACAAAAACAACAATCAGACAAGTAATATCCAAGGAGTTGATTTTTCAAGTTAGCACATTTCTTGTTGATATCATATAACTACCAAAAACTAGATAGAAATCTTTGAACCCAATAATATATGTTTTTATTAAAAACACCAGTGCTCATTATATTCAGCTTTCTAATTTTAATCCTGAATTTTTAAATTTATGACTAGTACTAGAATTCAATACAAGACAGTCAAAGAACCTAGTGACATCAGGCCGTATCAGTCAAGAATCATCTTTTGACATTACATACAGAATGTAACTTTCAACAAATTATGTGGCATTTTAGCTCTTCCTCAAAAACTGACAATTTGGATCAAATAAGAAACAACATACACCATAAAATGCTCCTTGTGAAAGAAGACCTTTGGAGTCATCAGCATGTTCCCGAAGATTATCAACACGGATATGTTCATCTTCCATGTACGTTTTGGGTCCCATATCAGAACAGCTTCCTGAGCGAAAGATGGGGACATAAGCACAATTGTCACTTGATGGTGATCTCAGACCGATCATTACTGTATTTGGTTCCTAGAGATTTGATAACACAAAGACAACTTTCAATCAGCAAGCAGCATAAACACACACTGACAGATGAAAAGCCTCTCCAGCTAAACAACCTACAAGGTGATATGCTTGCAAAACAGTCATCGTGCACAAATTCATATAGGCAAGGCTAACTGTTGTAATGCAAATAAATGACAGTTCATCAACAGCTTATAATTCATGACGCGACCTACAAAGTCATTGTTGGCATAATCATGGTATTAAAATCTTGAAAGTTGAAAACGGTTGCCAGAAGTTAGAAAATCTTTTAACAGTTCACTTAGAGCAAATCAAGCTACTCAATAATGAAGAACAATGTCTGTACTGGGATCTCCTTTTCACTGCTATTAGCACCAAGATACTTCTCCTTGGAAGAAAGATTTAAAACCAGAGATTACTGATAGTTGTTAGCAAGTAATTAGGATTGCCACTAGTGAACAATGACCAGGAACCACCGCGCAATAGACACAATTTTAACAAGTAATTATCCGATCCAATTTTCCTTTTTTGTTTTTGAAATAGTTCATTTCCACAAAAGGAATACCATACAAGTTTTCACTGATCACCTCAAGCAATTGATACAAAGTCCTGCTAAAGGATATAACTTTAGTACATAACATGCATCACAGAGACTATGGAAAACAAAGGACTTGGTCACTTATACATAACTGAATTACTTGAAAACCTACAACATAAGAATCTCAGTTTTAAGTAAACCAAGCAAAGATCAAACTATGATGTTTCGGCAAAATGAGTCTTTTGAAATTGGATCCACTTACCAATGCAGCAGAAGTACCTGCCAAGCTAGCTTGGCTAATACAATGCCTCATCCCTGCATTGTTTCTTGGTGGCTTCCCTGCATTTGGCTGATTCAAATCATCAGATATTTCTTTATTCTCTTCAATTGCTGACATATTTCCTTTACAGAATCCATTCTCTACTTCCCCATTACAGGGTAACATACTGGTGCCTGGTGCCATCATTTCTTCCATTCACTCCATCAAACATACAACAGATCCCTTATTTTGTAACCTTTAAACCAGAAATAGCAAGTTCAAAAATGTACATTCACTTTCCTTATTTTCATGATTTCCCTTGATTATTTTTTCTTGGTTTTGAGGCTTCACATGGACAGCTGTGTAACTGTTCCTTGATCACAGCTCAGAAACACCACAAGAACCCACATTTTTAGGCAAAAATTGAGTATGACAGATCCTTCTTCTGATTTCAGAAACAAGCAAAGTCACCCACATGCCAAGATGCAAACTTTACCAAAATTTCAGATTGCCCATGGAAACAAGAACTGAGAAAGATTATGATAGAAGATCTGGTTAAGGATAAGATAAGAATGTTAAGAGTGATTAAACCAAAAAAAGAACCTAAGTGAAAAAAATCAAAGCATTGTAAAATGTGTAGTAAGAAAAAGGAAGGGAGTTAACATAGATGAATGTATAGAGAGGGGGAGTGGCGATCCCAGCTTTGAGCTTTTTCATGGCCGGCATTGTAGGTTTGTGGGGATTGGGAGATTGGGTTTGTTACACGTGGGACAGTTATTTGGATGGCAGGTATTTTAGTTGACCGCACATCCTTGTATATTTTGTCATACATATGGGTTAATCAAGAACAACCCCTAAGTAGCCATGATTTTGAAATTTGCTGATCTTAATACTAATTATTTTCTTTTATGGACGAACTAGTTTAATGTGTCTTTAATTATATACGGTTGAAGAACATGCATTGATTTGTGATAATAGTGAGGGCTTCATTGTGCTTATACCTTATATATATTCTCAACTCTATTATATTTGTGTCTTAATATTAGTCAGACATCTAAAGATTAACAGCATAACTATTACTTTGCCAATCATAAATTTGTTATGAAAATAATTATATTATGGATATTCATTTATTACTCCGCTATATATAATCTTCCTGAAGAATATTATCCATTAAGTACTCTGTTGAAGTTTATCTACAAGCAGCTGATGCAGGCAGGTTGCAAGCAGTTCAATGAAATGATTTGCAACAGCTTCTTATTAAACATGCAGGTTGCAAACAGCTCATGTAGACAACTTACAAGCAACTAAAGAAAAGTCTTGCAGCTGCTTCCTTTCTTCTATAAATAGAGGAGTTTTCAGTTCATTATGTACATAAGTTTGAAGTTTGAATAATATATCAGTTTCTCTCTTTACTTGTCTTTACTTTACAGTTTTTATTTTATAACACGTTATCAGCACGAGACTCTGCCATCTCGAGAAAATACTTTGAAAGTATCAGAGGTACGAACTTTCTTTTTCTAAATAATGTCAAATCTTTCTAAACTTGAGTTTGTAGCCCTGGATATATCGGGCAAAAGCTACATGTCTTGGGTGCTTGATGCCGAAATTCATCTTGATGCGATGGGTCTGGCAGACACCATCAAAGATAAAAATCAGGCATCAAACCAAGACCGTACCAAAGCAATGATATTCCTACGCCATCACCTTGATGAGGGCCTGAAAATGAAATATCTTACTGTTAAAGATCCAGTCATACTGTGGAATGATTTGAAAGATAGATTTGACCACCTGAAGATGGTCGTTCTTCCACAGGCACGTTATGATTGGACTCATCTAAGGCTGCAAGATTTTAAATCTATCAGTGAGTATAATTCTGCTATGTTTAGAATTATTTTCCAATTGAAACTATGTGGCAATAATATTACTGATCATGATATGTTGGAGAAAACTTTCACCACTTTTCATGCCTCGAATATGCTCCTGCAGCAGCAATATCGAGAGATGGGATTAAAAAGTATTCTGAACTTATCTCACATCTTCTTGTAGCCGAGCAACATAATGGGCTATTAATGAAAAACCATGAAAGCCGACCTACTGGTTCTTGTCCATTCCCTAAAGTGAATGAGACGAACTTCCACCAAGCTAAGCGTGGAAGAGGACATGGCCCCAGTCGTGGTCATGGCCGTGGTCGGGGAGGAAACTCTAATCGTGGTAATAACAATGCACCAAAAAACCCTCATCACCACCAGCAGTGGAAAAGGAAGGAACAAAAGCATGAAGTGGTACAAGAAGCAAAGCCAGAAAATGCATGTATGCTATAGATGTGGAGGAAAAAGGCACTGGTCAAAGCACCTGGTTGAGCTGTATCAAGCCTCCCTGAAGAAGACAGAGAAAAATGCTGAAGCAAAGTTTATTTCTGAAGATAATTTAGACTTCATGCATTTGGATGTAGCTGATTATTTTGCACTCCCAGAAGGAGAAACAAGTCGTGTGATCGGTAGTGAATCTGTAGAAATGTAAATATTTTAATTTTTATTGTTTGTAGTAGATAATATGGTTATGTAATTGTTGTACATAAATAAAAGTTATGCTTTGATAATAATATTTACTATCATATTTATTTTGTTTATGTCATTTTGAAAAATATGGATAATCCTCAAATTATGTTTGGATCAAAGACCAATCATGAAGATATTTGTGTAATTGATAGTGGAACAACTCATGCCATATTCAAAGACCAGAAATACTTTTCTTATTTGCATAAGGAAAAAGCAAATATTTCTACAATTTCTGGTAATATAAGTTTGATTGAAGGCTCCGGAAGAGCTATTGTATTTCTGTCTAATGGAACAAAACTCATTATAGATAATGCATTATTCTCCTCCAAGTCCCGAAGAAACTTGTTGAGTTTTATAGATATCCGCCGAAATGGGTATCATGTTGAGACAATAGATGAAATGAACGTGGAATATCTTTGTATTACAAAGAATATTTCTGGTCAGAAATGCATTGTAGAAAAGTTACCAACTTTATCTTATGGCTTATAATATTCAAAGATTAGTACAGTTGAAGCACACTCTATCGTAAATCAGAATTTTACTGATTCAAATACTTTTGTGCTTTGGCATGACCGTTTGGGCCATCCTGGATCAATAATGATGAGACGAATTACTGAAAATTCGAGTGGGCATCAATTAAAGAACCTGAAGATTCTTACAAATGATGAATTTTCTTGTGATGCTTGTTATCAAGGCAAAATGATCATTAGACCATCACTAATGAAGGTTGGCATTGAGTCCCCTACCTTTTTAGAACGTATACATGGGGATATATGTGGACCTATTCATCCACCAAGTGGGCTGTTTAGATATTTTATGGTCCTAATAGATGCATCTTCAAGATGGTCTCATGTTTGCCTACTATCATCTCACAACCTGGCGTTTGTAAAGTTATTAGCCCAAATAATTCGATTAAGGGCACAATTCCCAGATTATCCTATAAAGGCTATTCGCCTTGATAATGCTGGAGAATTCTCATCTCAAGCTTGTGATAATTACTGTCTATCAGTTGGAATAAAAGTTGAACATCCTGTAGCTTATGTTCATACTCAAAATGGCCTTGCAGAGTCATTTATTAAACGACTACAATTGATAGCAAAACCACTACTTATGAAAACAAAATTGCCCACTACTGTTTGGGGTCATGCTATCTTGCACGCAACATCACTTATCCGTCTCAGACCAATACATTATAATAAATATTCTCCGTCACAATTAGTTTTTGGTCATGAACCAAATATTGCCCATCTACAAATTTTTGGATGTGCTGTATATGTGCCAGTAGCACCACCACAACGCAGTAAGATGGGCCTCCAAAGAAGGTTAGGAATATATATTGGGTTTGAAACACCCTCTATTATTCGCTATCTTGAACCTTTGACAGGAGATTTATTTACTACTTGATTTGCAGATTGTCGATTTGATGAAACAAATTTTTCACAATTAGGGGGAGAGAAAAAGGAAATCAAAAGAGAAATTATGTGGAAAGTTTCATCATTATCTCATTTTGATCCATGTACCCCTATATGTAATCAGGAGGTCCAGAAGATCATCCATTTACAAAATATAGCAAATCAAATGCCAGACGCGTTTACTGATTTGAAAAGGATAACTAAGTCACATATCCCTGCAGAGAATGTGCCTATACGAATTGATGTCCCAACAAGACCATCTACTAGCATAAGAACTAGTGAACCTAAAGCACGCCTGAAGCGTGGTAGGCCTTTGGGTTCTAAGGATCGAAATTCTAGAAAAAGAAAATCGACAAATGATCAAAATGATATTATGAAGGGATCTCCTAAAGAGACCCAAGATCTGATTAGTTCTGAGATTCCTGAAGAAATCAATGAACCCGAGACTCAAGTGAGTGAGTAACTTTTAATAAGTTCTACTGGTGATGGGATTAATTTAAATCGATCTAAAATAGTGGTGGATAATATTTTTGCATATAATGTTGCACTTAACATTATGCAAGATAGTGAGGATTGTGAACCTCGATCTGTCGAAGAATGTCAACAAAGATCTGATTGGCCAAAATGACAAGAGGCAATTCAATCAGAATTGAACGCACTTGCTAAAAGAGAGGTCTTTGGACCAGTAGTCCAAACACCTGTTGGTGTAAAACCAATTGGTCATAAATGGATTTTTGTGCGAAAAAGGAATGACCAAAATGAATTTTAAAGATACAAGGCTCGCCTTGTCGCACAAGGATTCTCATAACGACCTGGAGTCGATTATGAAGAAACATATTTACCAGTTATGGATGTCATAACATTCCGATATCTCATCAGTTTAGCCTTACATGAAAGACTTGAAATACATATGATAGATGTGGTTACAGCTTATCTGTACGGGTCACTTGATAATGAGATTTACATGAAAATCCCTAAAGGATTTAAAATGCCTGAAGCATATTCGAAATCTCGGAAAATGTATTCAATCAGATTACAAAGATCTTTGTACGGTTTAAAGCAATCTGGGCGCATGTGGTATAATCGCCTTAGTGAATATTTACAGAAAAAGGGTTACATAAATGATGTTATTTGTCCATGTATTTTTATAAAGAAAATGATATCAGAATTTGTTATACTTGCTGTTTATGTTGATGACATAAATCTTGTTGGAATTCTAGAAGAGCTCCAAAAGGCAATTGAATATCTTAAGAAAGAATTTGAGATGAAAGATCTTGGAAAAACACAACTTTGTCTTGGATTGCAAATTGAACATTTAGCAAACGGGATCTTTATGTATCAATCTGCCTATACAAAAAGGGTCTTAAAACGCTTTTACATGGACAAAGTGCACCTATTGAGTACACCAATGGTTGTTCGATCACTTGAAGTGAATAAGGACCTGTTCTGACCTCCAGAAGAGGATGAGGAACTCCTTGGTCCTGAAACACCTTATCTCAGTGCAATTGGTGCACTTATGTATCTTGCTAATGCTACAAGGCCTGACATAGCATTTTATGTTAATTTACTAGCAAGATATAACTCTTCTCCTACTCGGAGACATTGGAATGGGATTAAGTATATTTTGCGATATTTAAAGGGAACTCTTGATATGGGTTTGTTTTATGCTAACAAAGGTAGTGTAGATCTTGTTGGTTATGCAGATGCAAGTTATTTATCTGATCCCCATAAAGCTCGATCTCAAATCGGGTACGTGTTTACATGTGGAGGTACTATCATATCATGGCGCTCCACAAAGCAGTCAATTGTTGCTACTTCTTCAAATCATGCTGAGATAATAGCTATTCATGAAGCAAGTAGGGAATGCGTATGGTTGAGATCAGTGATTCATTTTATTCAAGAAAAATATGGTTTGGAGTGTGATAAAAGATCCACAATTTTATACGAAGACAATGTTGTATGCATAGCCCAATTGAAGGGAGGATTTATAAAAGGAGATAGAACGAAGCACATTTCACCAAAATTATTCTACACACACGATCTTCAGAAAAATGGTGACATTGATGTGCAGCAAATCCGTTCAAGTGACAATCCGGCAGATTTATTCACTAAATCTTTGCCAACTTCAACTTTTGAGAAGATGGTATACAAGATTGGAATGCGGAGACTCAAATATTTGAAACAAGGTTTTCATCAGGGGGAGTAAAATATGCGATGTACTCTTTTTTCCTTACTAAGATTTTTTCTGACAGGGTTTTCCTTATAAGGTTTTTAATGAGGCAGCTAGAAAAGCGTATTACTAAATATGTGTACTCTTTTTCCTTCACTAGGATTTTTTCCACTGGGTTTTTCCTAGTAAGGTTTTAACGAGGCACAATACCTTTTAATGAACATCCAAGGGGGAGTGTTATGAAAATAATTATATTGTGGATGTTCATTTATTACTCCGCTATAGATAATCTTCCTGAAGAAGATTATCCATTTAGTACTCTATTGAAGTTTATCTACAAGCAGCTGATGCATGCAGGTTGCAAGAAGCTCAATGAAATGATTTGCAGCAGCTTCTTATTAAACATGTAGGTTGCAAGCAGCTCATGCAGACAGCTTACAAGCAGCTAAAGAAAAGCCTTGCAGTTGCTTCCTTTCTTCTATAAATAGAGGAGTTTTCAGTTCATTATGTACATAAGTTTGAAGTTTGAATAATATGTCAGTTTCTCTCTATACTTGTCTTTACTTTATAGTTTTTATTTTATAACACGTTATCAACTTATTCTTGAATAAAGTTTTTTCAATTGTATATATTATCAATCAGTTAGCGTGTATTATGGGCGATAGTATATCTTAATTTAAGTGTGGTTTGAAATTTGATACAAATGATATTGGAAAAATATCACCCATGTCCATTTATAATCAGCTTATTATAAAATTGGCTATTTCATAAAATATTACCAATATTAGCCAATTAGATATTTGTAGTCAAAAAAATCAAATTTTTGCCTTTTTTTTATGAGTGAGTGTTATTAGAATACACTGGATACATCTTAACGAGCTTGAATCTTAGTTTTGGGATGATTTGGTGGAGTTTTGAGGTGGTTTGAATTCAAAATTCGAAGTAGAAGATGAACATAAAAAAAATGATACGTGTATCACATATGTATCATATTTGTATCAAATATGTATCGCATGTATATTCATGTATACCTGTGCGTGAGATACATGCGTGATACATGTGTCGCAGAAGAATATTTTGAACTCGATTTTAACTATGAATTTTGATACCAAATCAGTCCAAATCACCTCCAATCTTCCTCAAATTTTGTATATTTTCAATGAATCTCAACCATACCCATTGAAAAAGGTCCATTTTCGCTTATTTTTTTGGAATCTTGTATATATATATATTTTTGCATTTCATCACCTTATTTTCTAGCTCATCCATGAAATTTTCTTTACGTCTTGCATTTCATATTGCTAATCACGCTTGAAAATATGAAAGGAGATCTTTGAGTGTGATTCGTGGAGAGAAAGAACCTTATTTATTTGGGTTTTTAATTTTTATATGTGCTTGACTAGTTTTGGTAAGTGTATGATTAATGGCTAGAAGTTGGTAAGTTGAGACTTATTTGGCACATTTATGTAAGATTCCCAATTGTTTCCTAACCGTACGGGTAGGGGTGACAATTTGAGCCCAAACCCATTTAACTCGTTCAATCCACCCTCAGGGTTGAGCTGGTCATTGACCCGCTTATTTGTTGAACTCAGCTCATCTTAAGTCAGCTCATATCAGCCTATCTAAAGTTGAGCTGAATTTTAATCCAAATTGATCCATGGGTAACTTTGTTAAAATATATTTAAAATAATTCTTTTTTATTTGATATGTCTTATATGACCAAAACAAAAGGAAAAAGTCTTATTTGATAATTAAACAATTCATAAGAAAATATCATACATTAATTAAAGCTCGATAACAATTGGGCGGATTAAGCTATGACCCAAATTTTAGCTAATCTTAATCCAGTCTATCTCAGTCCAAGTAACTCGATTCGCTCATTTATTGACTCAGCCCATCTTAACTCAACTCATATCAGCTTATCTAAAGTTGAGCTGATTTTTAACCCAAATTGATCCATGAGTAACTTTGTTAAAATATCTTTAAAATAATTTTTTTTATTTGATATATTATATATGACCACAACAAAAGAAAAAAAGTCTTTTTTGATAATTAAATAATTCATAAGAAAACAACGCACATTAATTAAAGCTCGGTAAGAATTGGGTGATTAGGCTATGACCCAAATTTTAGCTAATCTTAATCCAATTCATCTCACTCCAAGTAACATGACCCGCACATTTATTGACTCATCCCATTTTGACCTGCCCAAAATCAGCCCACCATAGGTCATGACCCAAAATTCACTATAGGCTGTGGTGGCGCCTAACATCGCCGTCAGGCAAGCCAATAGTGATTTATCAATTTGATTACTCCTTCTAGTATTTTGAAATCATAATTTTCCTTAATTGAACAGTATAAAACAGGATTTACAGAGTAAATAAAAATATTTATACAAACCACAGTAATGAATAACCTGAAGGAACCCCCAAAATCCGGTGTCACAAGTGCATGGGCATTAACTAGGAAATATAATAAAATACATCATTTGTCTGGAATACAAATTAGACATGAGAATATAAATAACTATGATGGAGACTCTGCAGGTTGCGTATCGTAACATGAAATGCAGCTCAAGGTAAAGTCCTTGCATTAGCCGCACCTCTGCGCCCAAAAGACCATAATACATATATGTACCTGCACAAAAAGTACAACAAGTGTAGCATGGGTACGAAAATCAACGTGTACCCAGTAAGTATCTAGACTAACCTAGAGAATTAGTAACGAAGGGTCGACATCAACACATAATAGTAGTCCAATAAGACAGATACAGTAGAAGTAAACATGTGCGAGTCAGAGTAAATAAGCGAAAAACAAGTATAATACATGGTACAATCCTCCTCTCAGCAATAACTCAACTCTCAGCTAGTAGCTACCTCCTCAATCGGAATATATATATAATGGACCTTACCAGGTAGGTCGTCATAGTTCAATCAGGAAAAGCTCGTCAGATATGTTGGCTTCTTGCCAATTATTACTTACGACTTCATAAGAGTATTTTATAAAATGCTGAGGCATACGACCCGATCCATCATAACATTGTGGAACCATAAATACATCTATTTTATTATCGAGGCGACCAGCCCGCTCCCATGAGAGTGTGTTACATAAATCCTGTTGAGGCGTATGACCCGATCCATTATAGTGTGCATCACTGCCGAGGGTCGAACGGCACAAACCATAAATGTATTTATCCTGCCGAGGCGAACGGCCCGATCCCACTAGAATAAGAAGCTTTGACGGGTCCTTGACCCTACTCACGAATAGAGATGTGAGTTATAAATTTTTAAGGGAACTTTTCGATGAAAACGCATAATGTGGGAGAAATTCGTAAGAGGAGTACAATTATCTCGTGGCTAATCATGAAGCCCGTCGAATCTCTACAATAGCAAGTCTATCACTCTACACAAGTCTAAGTCTCAAGTCACAACGTAATATGAAGGAATTTAATAAGCAAGAGACAACTCAAATAGTACAGTTATAGCATGGCGGAAACCTAAGTCTACCCGAACATAACATGAATCTAGCTACGCATGGACTCTCGTCACCTAGTGCGTACGTAGCCCCTACAACAAGTAACACATAACAATACATCACCTAGGGGTAGTTTTCCCCTCACTGAGTTAGACAAGAGACTTACCTCGCTCCGAAGTTCCATAACCAGCTCCAACGCCCCCCAAACATCTCAAACCAAAGCCTGTCGATCCAAAACTATTCAAACAATGTGCAAACCAATCAAAAGATACTCTAATACCCATAATTAATCAATTTAAACAAATTCCCAACTCCGCTCGAAAAGTCTATAAAAATCAACCGTCTGGCCCACATGTCCGGATTCCAATTTTTTTTAAAGATAAACCTTACCCATAATACCACGAACTCAAATATATAATTTATTCCTAATTCCATGTCCAGTTTCGTGGTTAAAATCCAAAATTACCAAATTCTAGGTTTTCTACCAAACCCCCCACAATTTCTACTAATTTTCATGTTTAAATCATTATACAAACCATGTATATAACTTTTAATAGGTGGGAATCACTTACCTTGTGTTGCTAAGTGAAAATATCCCCTTGAAACTCTCCAAAATTGCCCCAACCAAGTGAGAAAATGAGGGAAATGAGCAAAACCCCAATTTTAAAACAATCTGCCCAGCCGACTTTCTGCACCTGCGGAACACCAGCCGCACCAGCGGCTCTGCACCTGCGAAAATCCATCGCATGTGTGATTCCATCGAAGCCAGGAGAAATTCGCTTTTGACAATTTTACGCTTCTGCGCAACCGCTTCTGCGGTTTACTACGCGCTTCTGCGCTCCCGCATGTGCGGATACCCCTCCGCTTCTGCGACCTAGCCGCCCCTCTCATTTTTCGCTTCTGCGGAGTTCCTTTCGCATCTGCGGGCTCACAGATGCAGAAATATACTCGCATCTGCGACCACCCAGATTTGTCCAAAGGTCGCTTCTGCGTCCAAAGTGCCGTTTCTGCGGCCAAAAACTCGCAGGTGCGGTTACACTAGATATGCTGCCACCAACATTTTCATAGGGCCAAATTCAATCCGTTAACCATACGAAATCTGTCCGAGGCCCCCGGGACTTCGACCAAATGTACCAACCAGTCCTAAATATCATACAAACTTAGTCGAGCCTTTAAATCACATCAAACAAAGCTAAAACCATAAATCGCGCATCGATTCAAGCCTAATGAACTTTAAAACTTCATACTTCTACATCTGACGCTGAACCCTATCAAATCAAGTCTGATTGACCTCACATTTTTCTCACAAGTCCTAATTGACACTATGGACCTACTCCAACTTCTGAAATCAGAAATCCAACCCCGATGTCAAAAAGTCCACTCCCGGTCAAACTTTCCAAAATCATCCAATTTCCAACTTCTGCCAATTGGCGCCGAAATAACCTACAGACCTCCAAATCAACATCCGTACATGTTCCTAAGACCAAAATCATCATAAGAACCCGTTGGAACCTTCAAATCTCGATTCCGAGGTCGTTTACTCACAAGTCAAATCTTAGTCAATTCTTCCAACTTAAAGCTTCCGAAATTAGAATTTTCTTTCCAAATCAATCCCGAACTTTCCAAAATTCAATTCCGACTACACGTACAAGTCATAATACCTGAAGTGAAGCTACTTAAGGCCTCAAACCGCTGAACGAAGCGCTAGATCTCAAAACGACCGATCAGGTAGTTACATTCGCCCCCACTTAAACATACGTTCATCCTCGAATGTGCTAAGAACTGTTCCGGAGTTGTCCAAAATCATTGTTTAACACCTCGTGCACCTACCCGTGCCATCACATTTTAGTTGAACGTATTATCTCGAGCTAGACTAAAAATCCTCCCTATAACCTTAGTTAGCAAGCTTTAAAACCAAGTTCCAACTTCCGAATTTCTTTATAATGCCTGATTCTAACACACGAACATCGTACCAATCACTACGCACAATACCAAAATATGATCATGCATCTATGCTAAAATCGCACCATGCACCACATAAGTCGGTTGCCCATAATAACATCCTCCGACCACAATAACTGAATCACTAGTATGGTGCCCGCAATACATCTCATGACGCATATAAATCCCGTTCTAAATATTTCAATACTGCCACAACGAAAAAGATGTGTAGAAACTCCTAACAACCTGCCAAATTAATAATTTGTGGAGTCTCTCCTCCTGACAAGAACCATTACCTCATTCTGAACTGAATAGCGATATTTTCCTTTTAACGCACCTTATATAAATCTGATTGCACAATTTCAGGACCAATAATCTCGTCTCACCTATTACAATCTGCTTAGGCAATAATCTGCCTCAAACACTGACTCATATCTCATATGACGCCATCAATGCATCGATAAGCTACAACTCTAATATGACACATAAGGAGAAACGAACTTTGGAAAAGAATTTTCCAGTCCGCGTAACGAATAAAACGACTGAATAGATGTTATGAATCCTTCTCAGAGGATGAGCAAGAAAATATGCAGGAATAGATATAGGGAATCGTACTACATATAACATTGTTGTGGCGTGCAACTAGATCCGAACATGATACCGTTGCGGCGTGCAACCCGATCCAATTAACTTACCCATGGCGGCGTGCCACCCGATCCACTCACAACACTAAATAAGGACATACCCCTCAAGACATAATGCTTCTACCTACGGAATACTGAATATCGGCCACAAGCACGCCAAGTGCAAAAATACAACTCCGGGAGACGGGTAGCGCAATACGCCACAAAACCCATACACGACTAAGGTGCGATAAATGGCCTGCATCTCGAGAGGCATCCTGCTCATATGACACCACAAGATACACGGGAACTCAACACACGTGCGAGTAATCAAATTGCCTCAATCCGGCACAACCCCCACAGTTCACAACCAAAGGAATAGAGTGCCTTCTAGGCATAAACCCTCACATTAACGATTGTACCAAAATCTCCGTATCTCCGTACTTGGTTTCGATCTTTAACCATCAAGTGACTAGCAAGTCACACTCATACAATTTCCCCGTGGGGTACGCTCCCACGACCTCCGGCCCAGGTAGCCAAGTCCGCATATCCATACCACCAACTATACTAATTATGTAAAGTAAATCACAATCCGCAAATCAATACACAATGCCTCTTCCACAGAACACCATTCTCAGGCGATACTAAGATAACGCCAGCTCACTCTAAACATCAGAATACTTCCCTGCTCATCCGAGCTTGTGATATTCTTATCAATCGCTGAACTGCAACCTTGATCCTCGACTTTGAATTTCACATGCCGCTCACTGCACCTATCAATGCCTCTACGCGAGAATACATAAATTCATCATAACCCCTGAACTACCAATAGAATAACACTTTATTGGCTAGAAACCTTTCACTTAGCTCATTTTTGAAGAGCCCATACAACACGCAATTGAATTCCCAAGCCGCAGAAAATACAACCTCAAGCCGTGATCTAAACCGTCATAACTCTTCCGGAATCCATTTACATAATAAAACCATTTGAACCAAATACCTCCCAAATCAATCAGGTCACAGTGGCTATCAAGCCCGCACGTACAAACACAAACAACATGTATAACTTCACACAATGAAGGATTGATCCTTGCCACAATCAGGCTGATTCAGCCATTACTAACCGACCCAACTTCTTTCAATTTACCCTTGAACTGACTTAAAAATATTATAGCTCCATTCACAACATAACGAACTCAATCCGCACTTATCCCGAGTGACCCGAATCCACATGGAGCTATATATTAGAGTTAGGAGTATATATTGTAGTATGTGAGTTTGACTATCTTAAATTACACTTCAACAAATTTGGGTTGTTTCTATATCTAATTTAAAACTAAGATTGCAAAGTTAAGAAATAAAACTAAGAGAATTCTTTTTGTTGTTTTTTAAGTTTTGTAAAAATCCTAGGGATATGACCATCACGTAGGGGTTTGCCTAATGGGATATAAACCTTAATGTTTATTTTATTGATCGGGACGTATTATAGCTATCAACTCTCAATTACCCACTCAATACCTCTCGGTCAGAGAGTTATTTTGCCCAATTTGATTTTCTCAATTCCAAATGGGTATTACACGAAACGGTTGATAAAAGCTTAAGTCGGGTTATTACTATCTCTAGGTTGAACCCTTTAATTGGGATTATCATTCTCCCGATTGACCCAATTTCTTGTTAGCCATATTTTTCTAGACTAAGTCTCTCTTTCTCAAGTAGAGACTAAGTCAAATAGGCATGAACTAATGTTTGCAACAATTGATTCCACAAATTAAAGCATGAACAAGGCTAAATTTCATAAGGTTTATACACTGGGGTTGGGTCACAACCCTAGTAAAAAGCTAGCTACTTATGCTTGAAATTGAAGAAATAGAAAAAGAAATGCTAATTAAACTCATATTGTATAATTAAAATGATAAAATCTATGTTAAATTATCCCAAAATATGAAAAATACTAAAAGAAGCAAAAAGAAACAACTACGGTAGCTTCTGATGTTAAACGTTAACCTAAATTTGTGAAACTTGTCTATTTATACAAGGCTAGAAATTTCGGATAAAAATGCCCTTCGGGAGGTTCTGCGGCCGCACAATTCCATGTGCGGTCCGCATATTTCTTCAACTTGACAGGAATTGGAGGTCTGCGATCGCATAATTGTGATCTGTGGCCGCGAGGCATTCTTTCTGCGGTCGCAACTTGGTTCTGCGGTCCGCACTTTTACTTCTGTGGCCGCACAATTCTTGTGCGGTCTGCGCTTCTGAGGGACTTGGAACTTGGAAAATTGCACATTCTTTGAACTTTGTTCCTAGCCTAGCTTTTGCGGCCGCATAATTCATGTGCGGTCCGCACTTTGTACAAAAGTCTACTGGACTTTCCTTCATCATCTGCGACCGCAGATGAAATTCTGCGGCCTCCACATTGAGAGCTCTGTGCCTTTTATTGCCTCGAGTTTAGATTACTCCTTTTTGAGTTGAATTTCTTCTCGGGAGTCCAACTTCCAATATTCCTGCAATTTTGCATATTTCATCAGTTTTGGGAACATAATTAAATGCTTTTAGACTAAAACAAATGCTAAAATGCGCTAATTAGTAGTCAAAATTCTCACTAATCAACTTTTCCAAACTTAAGTTTTTGCTTGTCCTTAAGCAAATAAGTTAGTTCCCACATCCACAAGTTAATGGCCATTCCGGCTAATCAAAGGTGAGTCATTCACACATCAATTGGGATCAATAATTACCCACACCATTTATGAATTATCTACAAGGCAACAAGTTAAACTTTTATGCGCATATAGTTCTAATGTGACACTTGAGCATCAAGAGTTGACTTAATTCATCAAGGAAGGTCGCTCTTTCATATAGGTCATTATGGATTCCAAACTCCTCCTACTCTACTCTCTGTTTGCCTATCTCGTTTAAAATTTTTAGCACTCAATCCAAAGATTTGCGAAAAGTTCACTTATCTCTCTCAAGAGAATGTCGCAAGTACGACTTTAAGTACCATAGGCTTCCCCCTCATGTAGATCGCCACTAATGTGAGCTCAGTCGGCTTGAAATCACGTAGGGATTTTTCAGAATGTAATGAAGGCTTTCGGACTAAGGTTGGTTATACTATGGTAGAGCAGGTTCATCTTTCCTTAGCACTCCATTGTTTTTTGTTCTTGGCTCATGCTTTGCCAATTCTTTAAGGCACTTTATTTTTTCTTTACCTTGGGAAATTAGAGAGACTTAATATCACGCTTTCTTGATCATGACATTCATTTTCTCCCTTTTTGATTTCTTCATGCTTTGCATCATTACTTTTCTTTGAATCCCTTCAACTCTTCCACTTATTCACTTTCTTTTGCATTTTTTTCTTGTCTTTCCTTCTCATTATTTATTTTCTCTTTTCGTGCCTTGATACCTCTTTTAAGCTCCTCGTCTCTCCCCCAAATTTACGTTTTTAGCCAATTGTTTCACAAGAGTGTTAAGGAAAGCTCGGGTGCAAAGATAGGGTCACGACAAAACGGGTACATGCTTGTAACATGGTTATCAAATGAGAAAGGCTTGAGGCTAAAATGGGTTGACTAGGGATAACAATATTTATAGGTAATGGAGAATTCAAGCGGGTCAAGAAAAGCCTACAATCACTTCTCAAGCCAAGCAAAACTTATGATTTCGCCTTGAAACACATTCGGGGCAAGTTCTAGACCATTCGCACGGGTACTTGGACTTGCAACAAAAATATCTCACCTCTCTTATGCAACTGGATTGTTAAAGAGGATAGAGTCGAGGGCCCACAATGGCCACATTCAAGATTGAAAATCACTAGGTTCGATTAAACCACTCGATGATTGCCTAAGTCAATACAAGAGTCACACGGTCACTAACTAGAGCTATTTCTTTCCAAAAGACTTGTTTTTAACCATAAGCACGTAGTTAAGTGTGTTGGTACCAAGTGAAGCATGTTTGACTCTTCGAGCTTAACTTAATTAGGTCTTTTTATTCATTACTACTATTATTATTACCTAAACACCAAAACGGACCCAGTCCCTTAAGAAGGTTGTCATGCCATCCATCATTGGGATGAATTATCCGGTTCACACAAAAAATACCTTAGGAAAGAACCGTGACATTAAGAAAACTAAAGGCTTATTATCTACTGTAACACAAAAAGAAGCTATTAAATCAGAAAGAAGCGATTAATTCAAAAAGAACCTATTTATTTAAACACTAACTAATAAGAGAACACATGTAAAGAAGCTACAAAGTAAAAACTATCGAAAACATAACAAATATATATAATGAAAGAAGATATATACATAATGAGGGAGGAAAAGAGAGAATATATACATAATAAGGAAAAAGAAGAAAATACGGTCCCCAATGCTTAATAAAATAAGTGTAAAGGAAGGGTAAGAGTGAAGAAAACTCCATATGGCTCCTTGGTTATCTCTATGTCCACGACAGCATCACCGACCTCAGTCACATCCAGCTGGATCTCATCATCATCAACTTTAGGAGTGGCTGGGTTGGTGAACATCCGACGTATTGCCTCGATAGTGTCAGCATCAAGGTGTGGCTCCTCAGACTGGCCAGCTGGTGCTGCAGGATTTGGTCCTGGGCAGTGCGGGTCAATCAACATGTCAAATAGAATGTCTCCTGCTGCCGCAAAGTAACTTGTCTCTGGATCTTGTCCACTAACTTCTTGGAGGCCTAGTACTTCGCATCTTCTTCACTTCCTTGCCCAACTCTTCTATTAGTGACCCATGCTGCACCAAAGTGGCCATGATTGTGTTCTGATTCTCTTAGAGCTTCTTCAAAGTTTCTTCAACTGGGGGGGGGATCTGGGGTGCCAGAATAGAGGACTGTGCTGCAACATTACTAGATATGTCAAACAGCTTTGCAGTAGCTGTATGCATCCATTTGTTGAGGTGGAACGTGTAATGGGGGCTGCTGGAGGCATTGAGGTTGAAGGTGGGGTCATAGCTGTTGCACTAGTTGAAGGCTCTGCTGAAGTGGAAGGCATGTCGAGTGAATCTGTAGCTACCACCGATGGCTCATCAGACTGGCCTATGGTGGTAGTCGGCTGACCTTTTTTCTTAGGGTTGTGTGCATCCATCAATGAATACCATGAGAAGGGCTTCTTCGCCCTCATCTTCGTATCAAAATCTTTCGGCTCCACCCGTGCATCCGTAAGATACTCAGTAATGGTGTTGGGATACAGGTAGGAGGTATCATCTTGCCTGGAGACCACAAATATGTTGGCCAACATCATGTCACCCACATTGATCGGGTACCCAGCCATGATGGAGGCGACTAGAACTACTCGGTGGATAGGAAAATTTGTCTCATTCTGTCACGGGTCGAGTCAGCTACAAACAAAGGTCTTCCACCCCTTCGCCTTAAAACTCGGGGTGTTTCTGTGAATAGACACCCCTACGGTAATCCATGGTGGTGGTGGCCCAGGAGCTGCCAGAATCTCAACTAGCCATGGGCGAGATGCATCTCCCATTGCCAACTTCTCCAAATACTGTGCGGGCTTAACATCATCAAAACCCAAGTAGGTGTTCAATGTGTGCTAGTCAAAGCACACCTTCAGGTTCCTCAGTTTAGTTATCTTTGTCTCTTTCTTGATGTGCGCCACATTGGCATAGAACTCCCGGCCAAGATATTCCTTTGCATCCACTATGCTCTGGGTGAACCACGTCTACCCTTTTAGCTCTCGGAACTGCCTCAAGACTGCTGGGTTATACCTCACCGGCCATGATCCACGGAAACTAGTGAAGGCACCCATACTGACGAACCGATCCTCCCAAACCTCTTTATTCTTCGACTACTCAAGGCCGATAACTGTAGTCGTTGGTGCCTCATGGATAGGTGTAGAGGAGTGCTCGAAAGCCTGACTAGCACTTTACGAACCCTCGGAGGTGCTATGTGATGTGGAAGGCTCGTCTCGGAGTTTATACCTTCTTAATGGCTTTGATTGGACAATCGGGAGCTCTTGAGCCGAGTTGCCCTCCGATGCTTCCCTAGACGGGGCATAAGAACTGGATTCGGAGGGTTCTACATTTCTCCATCGGCCGACTGTAGCCTTCTTTGTGATTATCTTTTGGAGGGCGAGGGGTAAAACACTCTTGCCTCAACCCCTAGAAGGTTCACCCCTCCCCTTTGAAGTATCACCTCTGCCTCGAGATCTAACCATTTTCTGTACCAAGCAACAACAGGTGTTAGTTGTAATTCAAGTGCAAACATACAAGAACACACCAAAGAGACAGTGAACACTACAGTGTAAAACATGCTTGTAGGGTAGGGGAGTGAGGTCCGCAGAATTATCACTGTGTCGGCAGACTGGGCATTGCAGACCGCATAATTTAATCTTGCGGCTGCAGAATTGGATTTGCGGTCCGCACAATTGTCAGTGCGACTGCAGAATTGGATTGCGGTCCGTAAAATTGTCATTGCGGCCGCAGCTCAGCTACCACCAATATGCCAACTCTATGATAATAGAGAATGTGCTATTTTGCGGCCACAATCCTTTTCTGCAGTTCGCACATTTTCCATTGCGGACGCATATGTGAGTCATCAAATTGACAACTCTTTGATAATAGAGAACTAGTTGTTCTGCAGCCACGATGGGATTTCTGCGGTCCACACGTTTTTCATTGCAGCCGCAGGATCATGCTTGAATAAAGTAACCTGATTTTAACTTCTGCGGACTGCACAATTTCTTGTGCGGTCGCAGATTTCAACACAATTACGATCAGAGTTCTAGGGTTTGAAATTTTTGTATAAATTTGACATGGTGGTAGTGTATAATCATGAAAACCTATTTACCCATTCCCCATAGAGAAAGTACTAGTTGACCCACTACAGTTTTAAACCTACACAGTTGTATAATTGAATTCTAGTGACAATTGGCCTAAAACTACTTAATAAGTTGTAAATTAAACTAAAAATTGAAAAATTCTACAAGTAATTGAGGCATACCGGAGTTAAAGTAGTGCAAATGAGTGATCACAGATGTTGAGTGCGTGTGGAAAAAAGTAACAGTAGTCCTAGGCCTTCTATTTATACTGGATGATTTCGACTAAGAGAAAGAGAGTTGAGTGCGGCCGCAGAATTTTCTGTGCGGCTGCAGAATTTGTTGCGGACCGCAGATTTTATCTTGAGACCGCAATTTGGCCATTTCATTAACAAACCAATGTCAGAGAGTTGTCATTTTTCTATTTCAAATTGTGTGGTACTCAATGTAATTGTGCGACCGCAGATTACCTTTGCTGTAGCAACCAAAAGTTTGCGGTCCGCACAATAAATTTTCGGTCCTCAATTCTTTCCACACTTAGCCAATTTTCTGGGCATAATTCCTATAAAGTACACTTATTCCTGCAACATACTTCAAAACTAATTAGCACCAAAATAACACCTAACTACGAAAGACGAAAAGAAAAGAAAAAGGAACATGGGTTACCTCCCAAGAAGCGCCTGATTTAACATCGCGGCACGACGTAGATTACGATCATTTGAAATGAATCACTGCCACCACGTGGCCATCATCAACCTTTCCCAAATATTGCTTCACCCAGTGACCATTGACTTGGAAAACCTCATTATTTTTATTCTTCAAGTCCAATGCACCAAAAGGCGTTACACCCACAATTTCATAGGGACCACTCCATTTAGATTTCATCTTTCCGAGAAGCATAAACAACAAAAAAAGATCTCCCACCTTTAACTCCATGTTCCGAATGTATTTGTCATGGAGGTATTTTATCTTCTCTTTGTACAAGGAAGAACTTGCATAGGCATGGTACCGGAACTCATCCAATTCATTCATATGTGCAACCCGCAAGTTGGCAATTGCATCCCAATCAAGATTCAATTTCTTTAAAGCCCACATAACTCTGTACTCAAGTTCCACAGGAAGATGACAAGCTTTTCCAAACACCAGCCGGTATGGAGACATCCCGATGGGAGTTTTGAAAGTAGTCCGATAAGCCTATAGTGTATCATCAAGCTTCTTTAACCTATCTGTCCGGTTAGCATTCACTGTTATGGACAAGATACTCTTTATCTCCCGTTTGGAGACTTCTACTTGACCGCTTGTGGATGATAGGGAGTCGTAACTTTATGAGTGACACCATACTTGCTAAGCAAAGTGTCAAAAGCCTTGTTGCAAAAATGCGACCCCCATCGCTTATTATAGCCCGCGGAGTACTAAATCTTGTGAAAATATTCTTTTTCAAGAACGCCACCACACTTATTGCTTCATTGTTAGGTATAGCATTGGCTGTAACCCATTTAGACACATAGTCAACCGCGATCAAGATGTAGGTTTTTCTACAAGAACTCACAAAAGGATCCATGAAGTCAATACCCCACACATCAAAGATATCAATCTCCAAAATGGTAGTGAGAGGCATTTCATTCCTCTTCGAAATTCCATCGGCCCGTTGACATTCATCACATCTTTTCACCATATCACTTACATCTTTGTAAAGAGTGGGCCAATAGAAATCGTAACTTAGCACTTTGGCCGCCATTCTTGATCCGCCATGGTGACCACCATAAGGTGAAGAATGGCAAGCCTCAAGAATAATATTTTTCTTTTCGTACGGTACTCGTCTTCTAATTACCTCATCCATGCAAATCCGAAAAAGGTATGGCTCGTCCCAATAATAATCTTGACAATCCAGTTTGAGCTTCTTCATTTGATTTGGAGAGAACTCATCCGGGATGATTCCACACACAAGGAAGTTTGCTAGATCCGTGAACCATGGCACCTCTTTTATTGAAATAGCCAAGAGTTACTCATCGGGGAAGTAGTCATTGATTTGAAGTCCATCATGCGGCCTCCCCCCTCCTCCAAATGAGACAAGTGGTCCACCACTTGATTTTCACTCCCTTTTCGATATTGGATGTCAATATCAAACTCTTGCAACAATAGCACCCATCTCATCAACCGATCTTTGGAATATTTCTTGATTATAAGATAGCTAAGTGCCGCATGATCCGTGTGAACAATAACCTTTGCACCCATCAAGTACGGGCGAAACTTCTCAATTGCAAACACAATGGCAAGAAGCTCTTTCTCCGTAAAGGTGTAGATGACTTGGGTATCATTCATGGTCTTACTATCATAGTAGACCGGATGAAAAGTCTTGTTGATGTGTTGCCCCAAAACTGACCCAACCGCTATATCACTAGAATCGCACATGAGCTCAAAAGGAATACTCTAATTAGGAGCAGTGATAATGGGAGTGGTTTTCAACTTGAACTTTAGCAATTCAAAGGCTCTCATGCAATTATCATTGAAGTGAAACTTAGCATCTTTCTCTAATAGCTTGAACAACGGGTTCACAACTTTAGAAAAATCTTTGATGAAACGTCGGTAGAACCCCGTGTGACCTAAGAAACTTTGCACGCCTTTCACCAAAGTTAGAGGTGTAAGTTTAGAAATCACCTCAACCTTTGCCTTGTCGACTTCTATGCAATTCTTTGAAATTTTGTGGCCAAGTACAATGCCCTCCTCGACCATGAAATGACATTTCTCCCAATTTAGCACCAAGTTCGTTTCTTCACACCTTGCTAATACTTTATACAAATTTGCCAAGCAATCATCAAAGGAATCCCCGACCACCAAGAAGTCATCCATGAAGACTTCAAGGTAGTCCTCGACCATATCCGTAAAGATCGCCATCATACACCTTTGAAAAGTCACCGGTGCATTACATAAGCCAAATGACATCCGCTTGAAAGCAAAAGTACCGTAGAGACATGTGAAGGTTGTTTTCTCTTGATCTTTCGGAGAAATAAGGATTTTGTTGTAGCCCGAATATCCATCTATAAAGCAATAGAAATCACGACCAAACAACCTATCAAGCATTTGGTCAAGGAAGGGAAGTGGAAAATGATCTTTCCTTGTGACTTTGTTTAGCTTGCGATAGTCCATACACACTCTCCACTCGATCATCGTTCTTGTAGGAATCAACTCATTCTTGTCATTGGTGACCACCTTCATGCCCCCCTTCTTTAGGACACATTGCACCAGAGAATTCCACGAACTATTGGAAATGGGGTAGACAACCCGGCATCCAACCATTTGATAATCTTCTTTTTTACCACGTCTTGCATAGCTTCATTGAGTCTCCTTTGATGTTCAATGATGGTTTGGCATCCTCCTCCAAGTTAATCTTGTGCATGCAAAATGTGGGGCTTATTCCCTGAATATCCACCAAAGTTGACCCAATAGCCTTCTTCCTTTTATGGAGCACCGCCAATGTAGAGTCAACTTGGACGTTAGTCAAACAAGAGGAAAGAATAGCCGGTAAAGTATAGCAAGGACCAAGAAATTCATACAGAAGATGTGGAGGCAATGGCTTCAAGTCCAAGGTAGGAGGCTCTTCAATTGAAGGCTTTGTAGGGGGAATTTTCCTATTTTCAAGATCCAAGGAAAGTCTCCGGGGTGCATAGTTGTACGACCTCATTCCTTGCAAAGAATTCACACATTTCATGAAGCCATCCATCTCGTCATCATCAAAGTTGAGCAAGACGGCCTCCAACATATCACCCACATTAATCGTGGCACTTGTATCATTAATAATCATATCGGTCACCAAGTCCACAAAAGAACACACTTTATTGCTATTTGGTTGCCGCATAGATTTGCACATATGGAACACCGCCTTTTCATCACCCACCCGAAAACTGAGTTCTCCAGCTTCCACATCAACAAGATCCTTACTCGTAGTAAGGAAAGGTCTTCTAAGAATAATCGGCACCTCATAGTCCACTTCACAATCAAGAATAACAAAATCCACCTGAAGAATGAACTTATCAACCCGAACTAATACATCTTCAATCACTCCCAACGTTCTCTTCATTGTACGATCGACCATTTGTAATCTCATAGATGTGGGTCTTGGTTGCCCAATTCCCAAGGTCTTGAAAACCAAATAAGGCATCAAATTGATACTTGCCCCAAGATCTCAAAGAGCTTTAGCAAACTCGATACTTCCAATGGTACAAGGGATTGTGAAAGCACCGGGATCTTCTAATTTAGGAACCAACAAATGCACAATTTCACTCACTTGATGAGTGACTTTGATAGTTTCAAAATTCATCGATCGCTTCTTTGTCACCAAATCCTTCATAAACTTTGCATAACTAGGCATTTTCTCCAAGGCTTCCACTAATGACACATTTATCGAGAGACTCTTCATCATGTCAATGAATTTTTTGAATTGATTCTCGCCATTTTGCTTGGCGAGCCTTTGAGGATATGGAGGAGGTGGCTTAGGCAATGGTGCCTTAGTCTTTTGCACTACCAGTTTTGGTATGTCAATAACATAATCCCTAGACGGGTTCACTTCCTCCTGAGTCTCTTCCACAGTGTCATCAATATCAATCTGCATTTTATCATTTGCTTGCACCACATTGTTCGAGATCTCTTGTTCTTCTTCGTCTACCACTTGTTCATCATCCACAAGTTGCCTTTGACTTGAGGTGGGTGCATTACCACATCTTTCACTTCTTATAGTAACGGCCATGACCCGTATTGTTCCCACCCTTTGGGTTCACCACCGTGTCACTTGGTAGTGCCCCCTTAGGATGAGAATTTAAAGCTTGAGAGATTTGCCCTATTTGCACTTCTAAGTTGCGAATCGATGTGTTATGTGAATCAAGTTGGGCATCGGAAGTGGCATTCTTGTCCATCATTTGCTGTAAGATGTTCTCAATATGGCCTATTTCATTGTTGGAAGAACTAAGGCCATGGGAAGAATAAGGGGGTGGGTAGCTCGGTTGTTGATACATCGGGGGCCTTTGAAAACCTGACCCCCGATTTCCTTGATTGTTATTATACCTGCCTTGATTGTTGCCTCCCTAATTGCCTTGGTTATTGTTGTTATGCCAATTCCCTTGATTATTGCCTCCACTCTAATTGCCTTAATTGTTGTTGTTATTCCAATTGCTTTGATTGTGAGAATTCCAATTTCCTTGATTGTTTTGAGGTCTCCATTGTTGTTGGCTTGGGACTTGGAAGTTGTTTCTTTGGCCTTGAAAGTTGTTCACATATTGGACCTCTTCTTTTTGGTCATTGTAGAAATCCTCTTGCTAAAACCCACTATCTTCTTGCACAAAAGTTTTCACTATTTGTTGCACTTGTAGACCCTTTGATCTCCATTTTTTCACCATCATGTTTACTCCCTCCATTGCATTGAATTGCCTCGGGTTTTGAACTTGTTAAAGTTGAGCCTTTGCCAATTGGTTCATGGTGGTGGTCAATTCGGCTATGGCTTGCCCATGGTCATGCAATTCTTTGTGAAGGTGAATCATATTGGGATCCCTTTGTGGAACATTTGCCCGGGATTGCCATGCCAATGAAGTATATACCATCTCATCCAAAATATCACACGCCTCCGCAGTTCCCACCGGCAAGTTGGTTCACTACATATTTGTAACACCCCGGAAAATTTCTAAGTATTTAAGTGTAAAGCCCCGTAAAATTTCGCAAATGAATTCAAGGTTTCATGGTATCGGAGTAGGCATACATGTTTGAGGATGCGGTTCGGACTTTTTGGATTGAACAGTGCGCTGGGAAGTGGAAGAAAATGTTGGGTAGAAGTAGGCATTTTTGCGGCCTATTTTGCGACCGCAGAATGGTCACAGAGTGGGTCAGTTTTTAGGGTCATTTTGATGTCAAATTTTGCGGCCATTATGCGATCGCATAACCACTTCGTGGGCCGCACCCTTCTCGCATATCCTGCTTTGGTATTTTTCGGAGAGAGGTTCTGCGGTGCACTATGCAACCGTATAACCGTTTTGCGGTGCATTATGCGACCGCAGAACAGGTCTGCGGGCCGCATAGTGACTGCAGACCGGGTCAGTCATGCCCATTTTTGGAGGCCAAATTATGCGGCCGATATGCAAACTGCATATCAATTATGCGATCGCAGACCTTGTTCCGGAACTTTATTTTTGGATTTTTAAAACTCTACCCTACTTCGTTAAAATAGATGTAAGGTGCCATTTTTTAGTAAATTCTGATATTTTAGAGTGAGAGAGTTCCCTAGAGTAAGAAGGTGTTCCTCAATAATTGTTCTTCAATTCTTGCTCAAATTTTGGACGATTAAGAAGGGAAACTCACTAGGCCTTCATCCTAAGAGGTAAGATTCTATACCCTAACCCTTAATTTCGAATTTTGTCTAGAAATGGGTAATTAGCAAGGTAATTTTGGGCATGAGAGTTGTTTATTTTACATGCATGTGTTATCAAAGGGTGTAAGAAGATTGTTGAGCTAAAAATGGTAAAGATTGGGTTGTGGGATGATGAAATCCTCCATAAAAGGACCTTGAAACCTTAATGCACACCTAGTGTTTGATAAAATGCTCAAATGAGCTAGAACCATTAGCATCTTCCTAATTTTGGTTCAATTTGATATATTTTGTAAAATAGATTGAAGTTGCTAAGAATTCTAGAACATTTTAGAGTTTAAGGAAGCTCCATTGAGGTATGTTAGCTAAACTCCTCTCCTATAACTAAATCCCACGGTATTCATGCAATTTATGTAAAGTCCCGAATTGTTCATTATGAAAGTGGCTATTCCAAATAAGCTTATAATGAAAGATATATGTACAATATGTATCCCAAGATGATTTTACTATGTTATGTTATCATTTGAAAATATGTTCAAAGTATGGGTTGTGCGTTAATAATATTGTGACTTCAAGTCGAGTTCAAACGAAGGATATTATGCCAAATTTTGTGAAAAAAAAACTCTATGTGCCTAAGACTCTTAATTGCTCACATGTGTACTAAAAACATTGATTTATAATGCCTTGTTGTTGTTGATGATGATGATGTTTGAAAGTGAAAAGGGTGAGTATGGAATACTAAATGTGGTCATCGTGCCCAGAATGAGAATTATATATGTTGCCAATAGTGCCAATGAAATGAAAGAATGTGTAAACATTATGTGATGAGTTTTAGCTCCTTTATAAAATAATGTCATTAATGTCCTATGATCACCTGTGGCTATTACAAGTAATCAATAGTATGAACATGAATTGTGGCCGTTTACCAAAACATGAATAATGTTATGAAATCCCGTGGACGGTCTATGAAACACATAGGTATATTGTATTATGAAATCCTGTGGACGGTCTATGAAACGCATTGGTATAATGTGTTATGAAATCCTGTGGACGGTCTATGAAACGCATAGGTATATTGTGTTATGAAATCCTGTGGACGGTCTATGAAATGCATAGGTATATTATGTTATGAAATCCTGTGGATGGTCTATGAAACACATAGGTATATTGTGTTATGAAATCCTGTGGACGGTCTATGAAACGCATAGGTATAATATGTTATGAAATCCTGTGGACGGTCTATGAAATGTATAGGTATATTATGTTATGAAACCCTGTGGACGGTCTATGAAACACATAGGTATATTGTGTTATGAAATCCTGTGGACGGTCTATGAAACGCAAAGGTATATTGTGTTATGAAATCCTGTGGACGATCTATGAAACGCATAGATGCATTGTGTATGAGATGTATAGGTATACGGTATGAATAAACACTATGGACGGTCTATCAAAACGCATAAGTGTATAATATGATATGTGAACACAAAGGACGATGCAGACAATAGGTGCCACTTTCGTTGTCCTCGTTTGTACATGTTGTTTCAATTACATTATATTATGTGTTCCATGTATAGATCTGTAACGACCCGACTTATCATTTTAAGAATTTACGCCTTGTTCAGTGACTTAAAGTCTCGAATAGCTTCGTAATATATATTATGACCCGCGAGTGTGGTCGAGTTTGATTTTCGGAAGATTCAGAATTTAATTAAAAGAACAATTCTCATTTTTGAAGCTTAAATGAAAAAAATAATTGACCAGAGATTTGACTTATGTGTAAACGACCTCGGATTCGAATTTTGATGATGTCAATAGCTAAGTATGGTAATTTTGGACTTAGGAGTGTGTCTGAAAAATTATTTGGAGGTCCATAGTGGAATTAAGCTTGAAATGTTAAAAGTTGAATTTTTGGGAAGTTTGACCGGGGGGTTTGACTTTTTCATATCGAGGTCGGAATTCGATTCTGGAAATTGGAATAGCTTCGTTATGTCATTTATGACTTGTGTGAAAAATTTGAAGTCATTCCGAATTGATTTGAGGTATTTCGGCACAAGATATAGAATTTGAAAGTTTAAAGTTTATTAGGCTTGAATTGAGGTGTGATTCGTGGTTTTAGCGTTGTTTGATGTAATTCAAGGCTTCTACTAAGTTTGTATGATGTTTTAGGACTTGTTGGTATATTTGGTTGAGGTCTCGAGGGGCTCGGGTGAGTTTCGGGGTGTTTTCGGACCATTTCTAGGCCATTTTTAATTGTTGGTTTCTACCTAGAGAGGTGTGCATCGCGATCGCAAACTTTTGGTCGCGTTCGCGAAGAGCAAACAGCAGTTTGGGGCCTTGTGAATCGTGATCGCAGAAGCTCTTTCGCGATCGCGTAGAACAAATCTCTGTTGCACTGACTCGACTTTGAAAGCTTATATCTCGCAATCTATAAGAAATTTGGAGATGATCCAAAAACAAAGTTGTAGCCCTTGATGTCTAGTTTTCGGAAAAGTAAACCATTTGTTATTTGGAGTTGTGTACAAAACGTTATGGTGGATACACTTAAGAATAAGTGTTAATATAATTATCTAAATTTGCATTAATGAAGGTTTTGCTTTATGCTGAGTAATTTCTATCTCTATTGATTGTTTTTTGGTGTTATATACATTGTGTGGGGCCTTGGACTATTTGTTGTGAAATTAATTGATTTTTGTTATATCTTTAGAATTTGGTTGTGGCCATTGGGCAAATTGTGATATGAATTGATTTTATTATGTTGCCGTGTTAATTTCCCGTGTAAATTGTTGTATTGTGTGAGTTATTATTTTGGGGAGATAAGGGTGGCATTTCACCGTTGATATTATGTGGGTATAAGGGTGGCATTTCACTATTGTTGTGTTTGTTAGAATATTGTCTGGGCGGAGCAATAATGGTGGCTATAGGAGCGATAAGGGTGGCAATAGGAGCGATAAGGGTGGCTATTGATATTGTCTGGGCGGAGTGATAAGGGTGGCTGTAAGAGTGCTAAGGGTGGCAATATGAACGATAAGGGTGGCTATTGTCAGGGACGATATGTGATGATGTGGGGTTGTGGTGTTGATAATTTTCATGTGATATTGTGATTTTCTTGTTTTACTTTTATACCTTGTGCAATTTGTCTTGTTATTGGTTAATTGATAACAATCTGATTTATGTTGAAATTGAGAGCTTGTGGCTATTGTCAGGCAGATTATAAATTGAAATGTGGGCATGAGTAAATAATGAGGATATTTGGCACGTGAATTGTCCGTGCAATTATGATATGAAATGTGGGCACGAGGTGCTATGATGAAATGATGATGATAATTGGCACGTGAATTGTCAGTGCAGTTGTGATATGATTTAAATTATGGGCACGAGGTGTCGTGAAAATATGAAAATGGGCTGAGACCCGTGTTTACGAAAAATATGAAAATGGGCTGAGACCCGTATTTTTTTAATTATGAAATGAGGTGTCACATGGTGACTTTTTAATTGAAAGAATTATATTCAAAATATTTATTTGGAAGGATTTTTATTCAAAAAGAATTATATAAAAGAATTGTATTTGAAAGATAATTATTTGAGAAAATTATATTTGAAAAGATTTATTGAAAGAATTATATTTGAAAAATAATTATTTGAGAAAACTACATTTGAAAGAGAGTTATTTGTAAGAATCTTATGTGAAGGATATTTATTTGAAAAACTTGAATTAATTGAGCGTACATGTATTATTAATTGTTGAGTGATGTTTATGGTATTCTTGTTGTCGTGTTGCGCATACCACTGGTTGTTTTATCCTGTCCTTATTGCTATTTGTTTCCTAGTATTTGTATATTATATTGCACAGGTTATTAGACTAGTGAGTGTCTTGACTGTACCTCGTCTCTACTCTATTGAGGTTAGTCTTGATACTTACTGGGTACCGACCGTGGCGTACTCATACTACACTTCTGCACATTTTTGTGCAGAGCTAAGTATTGAAGATAACGAACTTGAGCAGAGTTTAAGAGGGATCGTAAGGATTCAAGGTAGAGCTGCTTGGTCGTTGCAGTCCCTTGGAGTCTTTTCATTTTATTGTACTGTTAACTTGTAATCAAACAATATTGTATATTCGGTCCTTGTGATCATTCTATGTATTCAGTTAGAGTTCGTGACTCAATACTACCAGTCTTGGGAGGTTGTGTACTGTAATTATTTCCGTTGTTAGTTTAAAAAAAATGGCTTCAAAAATGTAATGGAAATCGGCTTACGTAGTCTTAGAGACTAGGTGCCATCACGACTCCTGTGGTGGGATTTTGGGTTGTGACAAGTTGGTATCAGAGCTCTAGGTTCATAGGTTCTACGAGTCACGAATGAGTATGGAGACGTCTGCACTTATCTTCGAGAGGCTACAGAACTGTTAGGAAATTTCCATTTCTTTCATTCTTGTCATGCATAATTTGTTGAATTTGGAATTTGAACCTTTGTATCTCCATTCTCTCCAGATGATGAGGACACGTGCTACTGGGTTAGCTGAGCAGGCATCCACACATACTGCTAGGGTTGCAAAAGGTCGGGGCCGAGGTAGAGGCTGAAGTAGAGGTCGAGGAAGGGCACGTGCTGCGACTAGAGCACCTGTTGTTACCCCCGGACTTCAAGAGACTTTAGCACAGTTCCTGAGTATCTTTGGTATATTAACTCAGGCGGGATTGATCTCTATTGTACCAAACATTCCGCAGATTGGGGGAGTAGCTCAGATTTCTATCTTAACTCCAGAGCAGCAGGTTCACTTTGGTCAGGTTCCGGGTGTAGTACCGGTACAATCTGTTATTCCGGTTCGACCTGAGGTCAGGCCCGAGGCATCAGAAGAAGAACAAAAGAGACATGAAAGGTTTAAGAGGTATAGTCCACCTACTTTTAGTGGCACAACTACAGAGGATGCCCAAGAATTTCTAGAAACTTGTCACCGTATTATCCGCACCATGGGTATTGTGGAGGTGAGCGGAGTTGCCTTTACTACATTTCAACTGTCAGGCGCAGCGTATCGGTGGTGGAAAATCTATGAAGAAGGTAGACCAGCCGATGCCACACCACCAACGTGGGCTCAATTTTAAGAAATGTTCTTGAAAGAGTTTGTTCCCCAGACTCTCAGAGATGCGTGGGGTGCAGAGTTTGAATGGTTACGTCAGGGCACTATGACAGTGTCAGAATATGCTATCAGGTTTAGTGAGTTAGACCGTCATGTACCTATCTTGGTTCCTACAATTAGAGAGCGAGTCCGCAGATTCATTGAGGGGCTCGAATATGATATTAAAATATGCATGGCTCGAGAATTGCAAACTGATACTCCATTTCAACAAGTAGTAGAGATTGCAAGGAAGATTGAAGGTGTTTTAGGCGAGGACATGGAGTCTAAGGAGGCCAAAAGGTCTCGAAGATCTGGAGGGTTCAGTGGATTTTACTCTTCAACTAGAACCCATTATAGAGGAGGCTCGAGCAGTCGGTCAGCTCAGTCCGCACATCAGATTACTCGGAGTGCTCCAGTTTATAGTGCACCACCGATACGAGATTCTTACAGTGTTTATTCCAGTTATCCGGCACAGACTCAGTACGAGCAGTCGCGACCTCAGAGGGGTTGTTATGAGTGTGGTGATACTAGGCATATCATGAGAGATTGTCCCAGACTTGGGAGGGGTGGATTTCATCAGAACACTCCAGCTACAAGCTTTATTCCAGTTGATACTCCACCTGCACAGTCTGCTAGAGGTGGAGGACAGGCGAGTAGTGGGCGCCTAAGAGGTGGAGGCCCGACCCTTTGATTTAATCACTATGATTTGGCTGAGGCCAATACACCAGATGGTGTCGTAATAGGTACAATCCCGATTTTTATTATAAAAGGATATTTTCCTTAATCTGATTCGGTTCTGAATATTGAGGTGAGTCCTCCTATTATGCTCCACTTATGGGTGAGTTTCGTAAATTTGTGACCCACTTATATGTTTATCCCTGTTGGGAGATTTGATGGTGTGAGCCAGTGTCTGTCATTTACTTTTGTACACCATTGAGGGCTATAAGTCCAAAAGTAATTTTTATTATTCATTATAGTGGGTTTAATGTGTTTCGGAATACTTGATTCCAATTTTTATGAATTATACGCCCTACCGGTATGAGGGTTCATTATGTGTTATGAAAACAGTTTATGAAATATATTGAAAAAGAAGAAAGAAAGGAAAATTGAAATTTCAGTTGGCACAATGTGCAAAATACTTGTGATTCAGAGTTGAGGACGAGATCCTCACATTTTATATATGATGTGAAATATTTAAACCGGGCTACAAGTCGCGGTGGAAGTTATAAGGACGAGGTCCTTGTGGTGAAATATTTATGAGTTTAAAATTATCCTTGTGTGAAATTAATTTGTACAATAATATCAATAGGGAGTCATGCATGTTAGGCTTATTTGATAATTCTTGTATATTTTTCTGTTCATATTCAGCTATTTTTGTGCTGTAAACATTGAGTTTTAACCTATGAGGTGAGTGCCCAGGTGGCGTTAAATATGACTCATTAATCCGAGTAAGTAATCATGAAGTCTTCATGCCTCACATTCCGTTGTTAGTGTTGTGAAAATTCGAAATGAGGTGGTGGTTAATATGAGATTAATATATGATGCTGGAATTAATTATAAACGGCTTTTAAGACCAGAGATGTGGTGATGAGCATACATATGGTGTGCTTCATGTCCTGATATCATTGTGATAATGCAGTGTTTATAACGATGAGATTGTGTTATTAATATTTACATTGTGGATGTGTTGTTAGGAGTTGTTTTGGTGTTACTCTGGCAGGTGGTTAGGCCCAATTACAGGGGAGACTCTGCAGAAATTTCTGAAAAATTTGGGAGTTAGGAAAACATTTGGGAGATTGAGACGTGCAAAGAAGAGACAAAATTATGTTATGTGTTTGAGGGCGAATCATCCTAAGAGGGGAAGAATATAACACCCCGGAAATTTTTTTGAAGTACTTCAACACTATCAAGAAAATTAATGTGTGCGTAGGCACGAGTTGCTATAGCCAGTTGAGACTACTATCGTGCGTTGTTGTGAAAATCAGACCTTTTGAAATGTTTGGAGTGTAAGAAATTGATCTTAAAGTTTACAAATATGGATAAAAGAAATAAACTCAAAGGAGATGATGCTGTCAGGCTTATCTCAAATGCGGTAGCGTGGAATCAACCGTGAGTATAGTGTGGGTTGTATATTGGTGTTGGGGAAGTTAAACTCGTTATGTTGTGTTGGAATTACTATTTCCACTTCAGATTATGAAAAATGTGTGTGAAATTGAGATTTTAAAATGAAGTAACTAATGGTAAGAAATTGGTATTGTAGACATGATCACTTTAATGTTTGATTAACGAAAATATATATATTCTCTTTTTTCATGAATGAGTTTGGGTAGAAGGAAATCTAATAGGCTTACTCGGCCGGGTTCACTCGGTTGAGTGCCGGTTGCACTCCTTGGTTATGGGGCATGACAATATTGGTTGGTTGTATTGATCCCCCGATAGAAAGTTTGTTGAATCATGTTCTCCGTCATATCGTTGTTGGGACACTCTTTCACCATTGTTCTATATCGTTCTCATATCTCATGTAGCGGTTCATTAGGCTCTTGTTTGAATGCTAGAATTTCATCCCAAAGAATAGCCATGTGCCCGGGAGAGAAGTACTTAGAAATAAATTTATCCGCTAATTCATCCCAAGTATGAATGGAATGATTTGGCAAACGTTCCAACCAATCTAAAGTTTTCCCCCGTAGAGAGAAAGGAAAAAGCCTTAGCCTCAAAGCATCCTTGGAGACATTTGTTTGTTTACTCCCCCAACACATATCTACGAACCCCTTCAAGTGTTTGTATGTATTTTGACCCTGTGCACCGGCGACGAACCCTCGTTCCTCGAGCAAAGTGAGCATCACGTTGGTTATTTAAAAGTTGTCCGTCCTAATACGGGGAGGGACTATAGCACTTGCATACCCTTCATTCGGCAACACCCCGTGTCGAGCCGCTCGTGGTGGAGGTGGGGGTGGAGCGTGCACATTGTCATAAAGCACTCAGCCTCGTCTATTGGCTTGAGGTTCAAGAGGGACATCATCCATTTAATCATCCTCAACGTCCACATCCCACAAAGGTAAGTTTCTGAGCTCATTGTTTTCCATGATTGTACCTACAATTTCTCAACACGTTATAACAAGGAAGGAAAAGAAGATATTCCCAAAAACACACCTAAAAATATAGCTAACACCGTTTTTAGCTCCCCAGCAACGGCGCCAAAAATTGATCTCGTCCAATTTCACACCTCAAATCAAGGTTATGAAATGGTCGATTGCAATAATAATACCCAACAAGAGTCGGGATAGATTTCCACAGGGAGTTATATATGGGAGTTAGGAGTATATATTGTAGTATATGAGTTTGACTATCTTAAATTACACTTCGACAAATTTGGGTTGTTTCTATGTCTAATTTAAAACTAAGATTGCAAAGTTAAGAAATAAAACTAAGAGAATTATTTTTGTTGTTTTACAAGTTTTGTAAAAAGCCTAGGGCTATGACCATCACCTAGGTGTTTGCCTAATGGGATATAAACCTTAATGCTTATTTTATTGATCGGGACGTATTATAACTATCAACTCTCAATTAACCACTCAATACCTCTCGGTCAGAGAGTTATTTTGCCCAATTTGGCTTTCTCAAGTCCAAATGGGTATTACACAAAATGGTTGATAAAAGCTCAAGTCGGGTTATTAATATCTCTAGGCTGAACCCTTTAATTGGGATTATCAATCTCTCGATTGACCCAATTTATTGTTAGCCAAGTTTTCCTAGACTAAGTCTCTCTTTCGCAAGTAGAGACTAAGTCAAATAGGCATGAACTAATGTTTGCAACCATTTATTTCACAAATTAAAGCATGAACAAGGCTAAATAATAATACCCAACCATAAACAAGCATTAAGTTAAACACCCATAAGGTTTACACACTAAGGTTGGGTCATAACCCTAGTAAAAATCTAGCTATTCATGCTTGAAATTGAATAAATGGAAGAATAAATACTAATTAAACTCATATTGTAAAATTAAAATGATAAAATCTATGTTAAATTATCCAAAATATGAAAAACTACAAAAAAAAAAAAAAAAGCAAAAAGAAACGGCTATTATAGCTGCTAATGTCAAAAGTTGACCTAAATTTGTGAAACTCATCTATTTATACAGGGCTGGGAATTTCGGACTAAAATGCCCTTCGGAAGGTTCTGTGGCCGCACAATTCCATGTGTAGTCCGCAGATTTCTTCAACTTGTTAGGACCCTTTGATGACCCAAAAGGTCATCTTATATTTTAGAACTCGAATTTGTGCTCTTAAGCCTTCAAAATCTCATTTTTACCCTCTTCGATTTGCGTGCGTAGTCCGTGCAGGTTTTCAAAAACCTTTTATGTTGAAAATTGATGAAAATAAGAATTTATTCCTTAAAAGTTGATTTTAGTTTACTTCGGTCAACATTTTGGGTAAAGGGCCTGGATCCATGTTTTGATGGTCCCGGTAGGTCCGAATTAATTATGGGACCTGGGCGTATGCCTAAAATTGAATTCGGAGGTCCCTAGCTTGAGTTATGAATTTTTGATGAAAATTAAAAGTCTGGAAATTATTTATTTTTAAGAATTGATTGATATTTGGCATTGCTAGTATCGGGTCCGTATTTTGGTTCCGGAGCCCGGTACAGGTTCATTATGATATTTAAGACTTATCTGTGAAATTTGGTGAGAAACGAAGTTGATTTGACATGATTCGGACGTCCAGTTGAGAAAATAAAAATTTTAAAGTGTTCTTGAGAATTTTATTTGATTTGGTACTAAATTCGTAGTTCTAGGTGTTATTTTAGCGATTTGATCACGCGAGCAAGTCCGTATGATATTTTTAGACTTGTATGCATCTTTGGTTAAGAGCCCCGAGGGCTCGGACGAGTTTCGGATAGGCTATGGAGTGAGATTTGGCTTGGAAAACACTGCTGGTACATCTGATATTATCGCATTTGCGAAGATTCAAGGTCGCATTTGCAAACTTATCTTCGCATTTGCGAAGGCAACAGAAGTGTGAAGGGCTTCGCATTTGCGATGACTCCTTCGCATTTGTGAAGCTCAGGTTGCAAATGCGACATCTGCAGCTGATCAAAATGACTTTTGGATGGGAATTTTCATTCATTTCCCAAATTTTCAAGACCTAAAACACAAGAGGCAATTTTTCAAAGACCATTTCTTCCCCAAATCATTGGTAAGTGATTCAAAACTTGTTTCTTTCAATCTTTCACTATATTTTACAAGATTTCAACCTAAAATCTAACGTTTTCATGGTAGAATTAGGAGTTTTGGGTAGAAACTAAGGATTTCGAAAATTTGGGGATTTAGAACTCAATTTGAGGTAGGATTCCAAAACTAATTACACATTCGGGCTCGGGGGTGAATGGGTAAAAGGATTTTGGTCCGAACCTCGAGTTTTGACCAAGCGAGCCCGGGGTCGATTTTTCAACTTTTTGGAGGAAAATTTGGGGGATTTAATTTATGCAATATAATTGATTTCTTAAGCAATATTTGATATTATTGAGTCATTTTTGAATAGGTAAGAGTGGTTTGGAGGTGAATTCCAAAGGAAAAGTTGTGAGTGAGAATTAAGTGGCCTTCAGAGCGAGGTAAGTGTTGTATCTAACCCTGACTTGGGGGAATTAGGAACCTTAGATTACTTGCTAAGTGAAATTCATGTGAGCGGTGTATGTGTGAGGTGACGAGTACTTATGCGCCGCCAATTTACCTATTTTCCATGTTTCTCAGTTTTTCTTATATTGTCTCATTCCTATGCCTAATTGCGATGTGTTATACTAGTGTTGTTTAATTTATCGTTCTTATCATGTTTACGGATTTTCTGGTGATAATTGAGTTTTTATTTCAAAGTTGAGATTGATGTTATGGAACCAAATGTTGAGGTAAGGTTTGTACTTGCTATTCTATCTCCCTGTTGATATTTATGCATTGTATTATGGTTAGGGAGAGTGTTAATGCACGAAGGGTGATGTCGTTCCATATTGGGAGTGTTAATGCACGAAGGGTGATGTCGTGCCATATTGTGAGTGTTAATGCATGAAGGGTGATGTCGTGCCATATTGTGAGTGTTAATGCAAAAAGGGTGATGTTGTGCCATATTATGAGTATTAATGCACGAAAGGTGATGCTGTGCCATATTGTGAGTGTTAATACACGAAGGATGATGTTGTGCCATGATATGAGAGTTAATGCACGAAGGGTGATGCCGTGCCGTTTCTATTTATTTTGTGGTGAGATTGAGAGTAAAAGCACGAAGGGTGATGCCGTGCATTTTTCCTTACTGTATTCATTATTCCTATTGATTCATGGTATATTGACTGTTCCGGTGATCATTCTATTGTAGTTCTTTATCTTGTATTCCCCTCAGTATGTTCCCCTCCCAACATTTTTTGTTTAGTTCTTCATTTCGGTTATTTGTATATACACTGTTAAATTGTACGGGGTTGATTTATAGGTACCTTGCCTTAGCCTCGTCACTACTTCGTCGAGGTTAGGCTCGACACTTACCAATACATGGGGTCGGTTATACTGATACTACACTCTGTATCTTCTGTGCAAATTTTGGATACCGGCTCGGGTTGATCGAGATTTTGCTATTGGTCCGCTGTCCGGAGACTCAAGGTAGATATGTCGGCGTTCACAGACCTTGAAGTCCCTGTCTATCTTTTATGTTCTATTGTTTTTTTCATTCAGACAGTTGTATTTCTTTCAGACTATTACTTGTAGTAAATTCTAGAATGCTCGTGAATTGTGACTCCAGATCTTGGTGGTGGTAATTAATATAGTTTTATAAAATTCTGCACCTCTTATATTTCATCTTAGTTAATTATTGTTATTTACTGAATGGAAATAAGGAATTGGTGTAACGATTTTCTAACGTTGGCTTGCCTAGCAAGTGAAATGTTAGGCGCTATCACGGTCCTGTCGGTGGAAAATTTCGGGTCGTGATAGTTGGTATCAGAGAACTAGGTTACATAGGTCTCATGAGTCACGAGCAAGCTTAGTAGAGTCTGAAGGATCGGTACGGAGACGTCTGTACTTATCTTTCAGAGGTTATGGAGTTTAGGAACAATTTCACTTTTATTCTACGCTGTCGTATGATTTCATTCTATCATTGACGATTGAACTTTTCTATTCTTGTCCTCTCACAAATGGCGAGAACACGCACTGCGTCTACAACTGAACATGAGCCAGAGCCCCAGTGACAGCTACGACTAGGGGCAAAGGCTGAGGTCGAAGTCGCGCTAAAGTCAAGGTAGAAGCAGAGGTAGAGCTCAGTCCAGAGCTCGAGAAGCCACACCTGTTGTAGAACCTTAGGTGGATCTTCAGGAGCAGGTTCCAGTTCAGAATGTACCAATTGGACCAGTTCAGGCCCCGGAAGGTTCATAGCCACTCCAGTGCTTCAGGACGCTCTAGTCCGTTTGGTGAGTGTTATGGAAGGCGTGGCCCATAATGGTACATTTCCAGTGGCACCAGCCGTCTTACAGGCTGGGGGAGGAGCACAAACTCCCACTACTCCCGTTGCGGAGCAGATAGCTCCCCAGAATCAGACTCCAGCAACCCCGCCAGTTGGGGTAGTTCAGCCGGTTATTGCGGCACAGACCGGTGATAGGATGCCATGTCTTTTGAGGCCTTATTGAGACTAGATAAGTTTACCAAGCTCTTTCCAGTCCACTTTAGTGGTACACCTTATGAGGACCCACAAGATTATCTTTAACGCTGTCGTGAGGTACTGCGAAACATGGGCATAGTTGAGACCAGTGGGGTTGATTTTGCTATATTTCATATGACGGGTTCCGCCAGGAAGTGGTGGAGGGATTATACATTGACTAGACCAGTTGGATCACTTGCACTTATCTGGGAGCAGTTCTCTCAGCTATTTCTGGAGAAGTTCCTTTTTGTCACACTGAGAGAGGACTTCCACAAGCAATTTGAGCATCTACAGAAGGGCAGTATGACTGTTACTCCGTACGAGTCCCGTTTTGTGAATTTGGCTCGGCATGCTCTCCTTTTACTACCTACAGAAGGAGAGAGAGTGAGGAGGTTTATTGAGGGACTCACTCACACTATCAAACTTCAGATGGCCAAGGAGACCGGAAATGAGATTTCTTTTCAGACGGCTGCTAATGTCGTGAGGAGGGTCGAGATGGTTCTTGCACAGGAGAGAGGGCAGAGGTCTGATATGAGGCCTCGTCAGTTTGGTGATTTCAGTGGTGCCTCGTCTGGAGGCAGGGGTACTTATGGCAGGGGTCAGGTACCTAGAGGTGGAGGTCAGACCGTTAGAGGTGGAGGACAAGTGGGTAGAAGGCGTCCTAGAGGTGGAGACACATCTGTTATTATATTTTTTTTATGGTATGGCAGAGGTCGTTACATCAGATGGTGTCGTTATGGGTACGACCTCAATTTAAAATAAAGGAATAATTTCCTTAACTTGATTCGGTTCTGAGTATCAAGACGAGTCCTCCTATTGTGCTCCACTTATGAGTGAGCTTCATAATTCTATAATCTACTTATGTATTTACTCCTATAGGGAGATTCTATGGAGATAACTACGCCTATTATTCCATGTTGGTCACTAATAAGAGCTGTGAGGCCAAATGCGGCTTTCTTTTACTCATTTCGATAAGTTTTGATGTAATTTACGGATAATTAATTACAAATTATGAATTAATTATATGCCCTACTGGTATGAGGGTTCGTTATGTGTTATGAAAAATATTTACGAAATTTATTGAAAAGAAGAAAGAAAGGAAATTGAAATTCAGTTGGCACAATAATCAAAATACTTGTGATTCGGAGTTGAGGATGAGATCCTCGTATTTTTACATGATGTGAAATATTTAAACCGGGCTACAAGGCGCGGTGGAAGTTATATAAGGATGAGATCCTTATGAGTAAAGAAATTCTTGTGTTTAAGTTCTCCCTTGTGAAATTAAATTTGTACTATAGTACTAATAGGGAGTCATGCCTATTAGGCTTATTTGAGAATTCTTGTATGAAATTCTCTGTGCATATTTGCCAAAATATTGAATTTTGTAATTATTGAGTTTTAACCTACGAGGTAGGTGCTCGCCCAGGTGGAGTTAAATGTTACTCGTTAATTCGGGTAAATAATTGTGAGGTCTTCATGCCTCGCATCTCGTTATCAGTATTGTGAAGGTTTACAATGAGAGTTTTATTAACATGAGCTTAATTGGCAATTCGGTAATTGATTATGAATAACTATTAAGAACAAATATCCACTGCCAAGAATTGATGACTTATTTGATCACCTTCAGGGTGCCAAGGTATTTTCGAGGATCGATTTGAGGTTTGGTTACCATCAGTTGAAGATTAGGGTATCTGATGTCCCTAAGATAACTTTTCAGACTCGGTATAAACATTATGAGTTTCTAGTGATGTCATTTGGGCTGACAAATGCCCCAGCAACATTCATGGATTTGATGAACCGGGTGTCCAAACCCTACTTGGATTCCTTTGTGGCTGTGTTTATTGATGATATCTTGATCTACTCCCAAAGTCGAGAGGAGCATGAGCAGCACCTTCGGATCGTTCTTCAGACTCTGAAAGACAGCCAGTTATATGCTATGTTCTCAAAATGCGAGTTTTGGTTGATTTCAGTTGCTTTCTTGGGTCACATTGTATCAGCAGAGGGTATTCAGGTGGATCCTAAGAAGATTGAGGCATTCCAGAACTGGCCTAGACCCACATCAGCTACAGAGATCCGTAGTTTCCTAGGTTTGGCGGGCTATTACCATCGATTTGTAGAGGGGTTTTCATCTGTAGCAGCCCCGTTGACCAGATTGACCCAGAAGGGTGCCCTGTTCAGGTGGTCAGACGAGTGTGAAGCGAGCTTTCAGAAGCTCAAGACTGCTTTGACCACGTCACCGGTATTGGTGTTACTCACAGGTTCAGGATCTTATACAGTATATTTTGACGCATCGCGTATTGGTCTGGGTGCGTTGTTGATGCAGGGTGGCAAGGTTATTGCATATGCTTCACGGCAGCTAAAGGTTCACGAGAAGAATTACCTTGTTCATGATCTAGAGCTGACAGACATTGTTCACGCGTTGAAGATTTGGAGGCACTAATCTTTACGATGTGCCATGTGAGGTATTCACTGATCATTGGAGCTTGCAGTATTTGTTCAAACAGAAGGAACTCAATTTGAGGCAGAGGAGGTGGCTGGAGATATTGAAAGACTATGATATCACCATATTGTATCATCCCGGGAAGGCCAATGTGGTAGCCGATGCTTTGAGTAGAAAGTCAGTCAGTATAGGTAGCCTTGCATATATTCCAGTTGGTGAGAGACCGCCTGTATTGGATGTTCAGGCCTTGGCCAACCAGTTCGTGAGGTTGGATGGTTCTGAGCCCAGTCGTGTCCTAGCTCGTACAGTCACTCGATCTTCTTTGTTTGAGTGCATAAGAGATCGGCAGGATGACGATTCTCATTTACTTGTCCTTAGAGACACAGTGCGGCATGGTGGTGCCAAGCAGGTTACTATTAGAGATGACAGAGTTTTGAGGATGCAGGGTCATATTTGTGTGCCTAATGTGGATGGACTTCGTGAGTTGATCCTTGACGAGTCCCACAGTTCCTGATATTCTATTCATCCGGGCGCCGCCAAGATGTATTGGGACTTGAGGCAGCATTATTAGTGGAGGCAAATGGAGAAGGACAAAGTTGCTTATGTAGCTCGGTGCCTAAATTGTCATCAGGTAATGTGTGAGCATCAGAGACCTGGTGGTTTACTTCAGAGGTTAGATATTCCTGAGTGGAAGTGGGAGCGTATCACTATGGATTTTGTTGTCGGACTCCAACGGACTCAGAGGAAGTTCGATGCAGTTTGGGTTATTATGGACAGGCTGACTAAGTCAGCGCATTTCATTCCTGTGGCAGTTACCTATTTCTCGGAGCGGTTGGCAGAGATTTACATTCGTGAGATCGTCCGTCTTCACGGCGTGCCCGTGTCTATCATTTCTGATCGAGGTACGCAGTTTACCTCGCACTTTTGGAGGGAAGTACAGCGTGAGTTAAGTACGCGGGTTGAGTTGAGCACATCATTCCATCGTTAGACGGACGGACAGTCCGAGCGTACTATTCAAATCTTGGAGGATATGCTATGTGCCTGTGTTATTGACTTTGGAGGTTCTTGGGATCAGTTCTTGCCGTTAGCGGAGTTTGCCTACAATAACAGCTACCAGTCGAACATTCAGATGGCTCCCTATGAGGCATTATATGGTAGACGTTGTAGGTCGCCAGTTGGGTGGTTTGAACCGGGAGAGGCTCGGTTATTGGGTACCGATTTGGTACAAGATGCCTTGGATAAGGTCAAGATTATTCAGGATCGACTTCGCATAGCTCAGTCTAGGAAAATGAGTTATGTCGACCGTAAAGTTCGTGATATTGCATTCATGGTTGGAGAAAGATTATTGCTTCGGGTATCGCCCATGAAGGGTGTTATGCGATTTGGGAAGAAGGGCAAGTTGAGCCCTAGGTATATCGGGCCATTTGAGATCCTCGAGAGAGTGTAGAGGAGGTAGCTTATAGACTTGCGTTGCCTCCAGGGTTATCCTCAGTTCATCCGGTATTCCATATGTCTATGTTCCGAAAATATCATGGTGATCTGTCCCATGTGTTAGATTTCAGCTCTGTCCAGTTGGACAAGGATTTGACTTACGAGCAGGAGCCGGTGGCAATTCTAGCCCGGCAAGTTTGCCAGTTGAGATCAAAGAGTTACCCTTCAGTTCAAGTGCAGTGGAAAGGTCAGCCTATTGAGGCAGCTACTTGGGAGTCCGAGTCCGATATGCGGAGTAGATATCTCCACCTTTTCACCAGCCCAGGTACTTTTCTATGTCCGTTTGAGGACGAACGGTTGTTTTAGAGATGGAGAATGTGATGACCCAAAAGGCCATCTTATGTTTTAGAACTCGAATCTGCGCTCTTAAGCCTTAAAAAGCTCATTTTTACCCTCCTCGATTTGCGTGAACAGTCCGGTCAGGTTTTCGAAAAGCTTTATGTTGAAAATTGATGAAAATAAGAATTTATGCCTTAAAAGTTAATTTTAGTTGATTTCGGTCAACATTTTTGGTAAACGGGCACGGATTCATGTTTTGATGGTCCCGATAGGTCCATATCGAATTATGGGACCTGGGCGTATGCCTGGAATTGAATTCGGAGGTCCCTAGCTTGAGTTATGAATTTTTTATGAAAATTAAAAGTTTGGAAATTATTTGTTTTTAAGAATTGATTGATATTTGGCATTGTTAGTATCGGGTCCATATTTTGGTTCCGGAGCATGGTACAGGTTCATTATGATATTTAAGACTTGTCTGTGAAATTTGGTGAGAAACGGAGTTGATTTGACGTGATTCGGACGTCCATTTGAGAAAAATAGAAATTTTAAAGTGTTCTTGAGAATTTCATTTGATTTGGTACTAAATTCATAGTTCTAGGTGTTATTTTGGCGATTTGATTGCGCGAGCAAGTCCGTATGATATTTTTATACTTGTGTGCACCTTTGGTTTAGAGCCCCAAGTGCTCGGGTGAGTTTCGGATAGGCTACAGAGTGAGATTTGGCTTGGAAAACACTGCTGGTGCATCTGATATTATTGCAGGCCTCTTATCTCGCATTTGCGAGATCAGGCATCGCAATTGCGTCCTCTGAGAGGTTCGCATTTGCAAGCTTCTCATCGCAAATATGAAGAGAAGCTTGGCCAATAGTTTTCGCATTTGTGAGTTTTCTTTCGCATTTGCGAAGGGAGTCGGGGAAGGGCAGTGATCGCAAATGCGATCATTTAGTCGCATTTGCGAAGATTCAAGGTCGCATTTGCGAAGGCAGCAGAAGTGTGAAGGGCTTCGCATTTGTGATGACTCCTTTGCATTTGCGAAGCTCAGGTCGCAAATACGACATCTGCAGCTGATCAAAATGACTTTTGGACGGGAATTTTCATGAATTTCCCAAATTTTCAAGACCTAAAACACAAGAGGCGATTTTCCAAAGACCATTTCTTCCCCAAATCATAGGTAAGTGATTCTAAACTGGTTTCTTTCAATCTTTCACTACATTTTACAAGATTTCAACCTAAAATCTAAGGTTTTCATGGTAGAATTAGGGTTTTGGGTAGAAACTAGGAATTTCAGAAATTTGGGGATTTAGAACTCAATTTGAGGTAGGATTCCAAAACTAATTACATATTCAGGCTCGGGGGTGAATGGGTAAAAGGATTTTGGTCCGAACCTCGGGTTTTGACCAAGCGGGCCCGGGGTCGATTTTTCAACTTTTTGGAGGAAAATTTGGGGGATTTAATTTATGCAATATAATTGATTTCTTAAGCCATATTTGATATTATTGAGTCATTTTTGAATAGATAAGAGTGGATTGGAGGTGAATTCCAAAGGAAAAGTTGTGAGTTAGAATTAAGTGGCCTTCAGAGTGAGGTAAGTATTGTATCTAACCCTGACTTGAGGGAATTAGGAACCTTAGATTACTTGCTAAGTGAAATTCATGTGAGCGGTGTATGTGTGAGGTGACAAGTACTTATGCGCCGCTAATTTACCTATTTTCCATGTTTCTCAGTTTTTCTTATATTGTCTCATTCCTATGCCTAATTGCGATGTGTTATACTAGTGTTGTTCAATTTATCGTTCTTATCATGTTTACGGATTTTCTGGTGATAATTGAGTTTTTATTTCAAAGTTGAGATTGATGTTATGGAACCAAATGTTGAGGTAAGGTTTGTACTTGTTATTCTATCTCCCTGTTGATATTTATGCATTGCATTATGGTAAGGGAAGAGTGTTAATGCACGAAGGGTGATGCCGTGCCATATTGTGAGTGTTAATGCACAAAGGGTGATCTCGTGCCATAATGTGAGTGTTAATGCACGAAGGGTGATGCCGTGCCATATTGTGAGTGTTAATGCACGAAGGGTGATGTCGTGCCATATTGTGAGTGTTAATGCAAGAAGGGTGATGTTGTACCATATTATGAGTGTTAATGCACGAAGGGTGATGCTGTGCCATATTGTGAGTGTTAATGCACGAAGGGTGATGTTGTGCCATGATATGAGAGTTAATGTACGAAGGGTGATGCCGTGCCGTGCCGTTTCTATTTATTTTGTGGTGAGATTGAGAGTAAAAACACGAAGGGTGATGCCGTACATTTTTCCTTACTGTATTCATTATTCCTATTGATTCATGGTATATTGATTGTTCCGGTGATCATTCTGTTGTAGTTCTTTATCTTGTATTCCCCTCAGTATGTTCCCCTCCCGACATTTTTTGTTTAGTTCTTCATTTCGGTTATTTGTATATACACTGTTAAATTGTACGGGTTGATTTGTAGGTACCTTGCCTTAGCCTCGTCACTACTTCGTCGAGGTTAGGCTCGACACTTACCAATACATGGGGTCGGTTATACTGATACTACACTCTATATCTTCTGTGCAGATTTTGGATACCGGCTCGGGTTGATCGAGATTTTGATATTGGTCCGCTGTCCGGAGACTCAAGGTAGATATGTCGGCGTTCACATACCTTGAAGTCCCTGTCTATCTTTTATGTTCTACTATTTTTTTCATTCAGACAGTTGTATTTCTTTTAGACTATTACTTGTAGTAAATTCTAGAATGCTCGTGAACTATGACTCCAGATCCGGGTGGTGGTAATTAATATAGTTTTATAAAATTCTGCACCTCTTATATTTCATCTTAGTTAACTATTGTTATTTACTGAATGGAAATAAGGAATTGGTTTAACGACTTTCTAACGTTGGTTTGCCTAGCAAGTGAAATGTTAGGCACCATCACTGTCCCGTCAGTGGGAAATTTCGGGTCGTGACAGAACCGGAGGTCTGCGGCCGTATAATTCTGATCTGCCGCTGCGAGGCATTATTTATACAGTCCGCAGATTTGTAACTATGGTCGTAACTTGGTTCTGCGGTCCGCACTTTTACTTATGCGGCTTCAAGGCACTTCTTCTATGGCTGCACAATTCTTGTGCGGTCCGCACTTCTGAGGGACTTGAAACTTCGAAAATTGCACATTCTCTAAACTATATTCCTAGCCCAGCTTTTACGGCTGCATAGTTCATATGCGGTCCGCACTTTACACAAAAGTCTGCTAGACTTTCCTTCATTATTTGCGTCCGCAGATGAAATTCTGCAGTCCGCACTTTGTGAGCTTTTGTACCTTTTATTGACTTGAGTTTAGATTACTCCTTTTTGAGTTGGATTTTATCTCGGGAGTCCAACTTCCAACATTCCTGCAATTTTACACATTTCATCCGTTTCGGGAACACAATTAAACACTTTTAGACTAAAATAAAAGCTAAAAGGCGCTAATAAGTAGGTAAAATCCCCACTTATCAGACCTAAGGCTCCGCACTTGCGGAAAATCCATCGCAGGTGCGGTTCCCTCCAAGCCAGGCGAAATCTGCTTCTGCAGACCATTTTATTCTTCTACGCGACCGCTTCTGCGGTCCACTACGCGCTTCTGCGTTCCCGCATGTGCGTATACTCCTCCGCTTCTGCGATCCAGCTACCCCTCTCGTTTTCTGCTTCAGCGGAGTTCCCTTCGTATTTGCGGCCACCCAGCTTAGTCTAAAGGTCGCTTCTGCATCCACAGTGCCGCTTCTGCGGCTCCGCACCTGCGGCCAAAACCTCGCAGGTGCGGTTACACTAAATATGTTGCCACCATCATTTTTATAGGGAAAAATTCAATCCGTTAACCATCCGAAATCCACCCGAGACCCCGAAACTTCAACCAAATATACCAACCAGTCCTAAAACATCATACGGGCTTAGTCGATCTTTTAAATCACATCAAACAACGCTAAAATCATGAATCATGCATCGATTCAAGCCTAATGAACTTTAAAACTTTATACTTCTACATCCGACTTCGAATCCTATCCAATCAAGTCTAATTGACCTCAAATTTTGCACACAAGTCCTAATTGACACTACGAACCTACACCAACTTCCGGAATAAAAAATCCAACCCTGATATCAAAAAGTCCACTCTCAGTCAAACTTTCTAAAATTATCTAATTTCCAATTTCCGCCAATTGGCGCCGAAATAACCTACGGACCTCCAAATAAACATTCGAACACGCTCCTAAGACCAAAATCATCATATGAACCCATTGGAACCTTCAAATCCAGATTCCGAGATCGTTTACTCATAAGTCAAACCTTAGTCAATTCTTCTAACTTAAAGCTTCTGAAATTAGAATTTTCTTTTTAAATCAATCCCGAACTTCCCGAAATTCAATTCCGACCACACGTACAAGTCATAATACCTTAAGTGAAGCTACTCAATGCCTCAAACTGCCGAACGACACACTAGCGCCGCAGTTACAATATCTGGATTTGTTTTGTTCCTATACACTATTGGAAACCTTATTACCAAAAATGTCTAAGTTTTCGTATTTACCCGACCTAAACACGGTTTAGCTACAAAAAATATACATTTGTTTAAACTAGAATCCTTTCTGCGATAGTCTTTTTTATTTAGACGCGGGATTTTGGGATTGCTTATATTTCAATTAGATATTTCACTGATTCAATCATCGCTCCATAATAAAGGCAACATATTTGTAGAATCCTTCTATTACGCAAATTTTCTCTGGTTATCATCGCACCATAATCAAGACAGCATATCTGTGGTATCCTTCTACCCTATGGTTTTCTCCGATTTCCTCTGATTTTCCATAAACAAAGGTTTTGAAGGAAACAATTACAAACAATTAGCTACAATTGAATTGAATTTCGCGACAAAAAGTCAAAATTAGTGATTATGCTTCAGCTCAATGGTCGGTAGGATAACGTAGGGAGATACAAAGATTTTGATGTTGACGGAACTGTAGTCAATGAAGATTCAAATTATAGTCAATTGAATTCCGCAATTGCAGAGCATCTAATGATCGATACCTCCACAAAAATCATCAAAATCAAATACATTATCAATGAACGTTGTCCTCCAATGAAAATTCGGAACGATATGGGAGTTCGAGTGTATATGAAGACTAAAAGGAAAACAAAAACTTAGGAATGTATCCGCTGTGTATAACAGTACGTGATTTTAATTTGGAATGCAATATGTCGAATGCGAGCACAATTGCAGGTTGCTCTGTTTTTTCCAGTGCTCATGTTTTTTTCAATTTCAAGTGTTCTACAATTTTACTACAGAATATCTACAATAATACTACATAACAAATGCAGTTCAACTGTTATATCTCGATAAGTATTCTGTCAAATACTGAAGACATGAATATACAAAGGTCTGAATTAATATACTTTTAATTGAGTGCAGGTTCTTTTGATTATCGTAATACTAACGTGGTACAATTGGAGATGTATCAGGAACAGTGAAGTTGATTGATATGCAAACATCTCCGGAAAGAAGGTAGGAATATTTTATTTGTCAAATTCATATTGTGTATAAGTTATAATTTTTTTTTATATAAATTGTTTAAGACAAGTTTTTGTGCATAAAAAGCCTCGTATTCTGTAGCTACAATTTGCATAATATATTTTGAATTATTTTTATTTTGTAGCTACTGCCTCATATGTGTTGGGGATAATTTTATGTGGTACCTCAAGTCCACCAGCATAAATGAATCAGCATTGTTCAAGGTTCAAAAATTCAACAACTTGGCAAACCTACTGCCATGGTAGTTGGCAGCATGGTGATGCCAAAATATGCCGATCGTAAGACAATATACACACCAAAAAATATACAAACTGACATGTTGTCAAATCATGGTGTGAACTTAACATAAATGCAAGCTTGGAGAGCAAAGGAAAAGGCTTTGGAATTTATAAAAGGTCATCCTGTTGATTCCTACAGTCGCTTGCCGAGTTATTTGTATATTCTGGAGAAGACTTATTCGGGGTCGGTAGTGAAATTGCAGAAGACTGAAGATGATTGTTTCTTGTATGCATTTGTTGCGCTTAGTACGTCCATCAAGGGTTGGGAGCATTGTAGGCAAGTTTTAGTAGTTGATGGCACCTTCTTGAAGTCGGCATATAGGGTAATCATGCTAACAGATAGCACAATGGATGCAGCAGGTAATGTAGATTAATTGTAAAAATGTTGTTATAAAGTTATTTTTTAGACTGTATTTTTTATATTTTCAAGTTTTATTACAGAAACTGAATTTCTTTTTGCTACCTATGTGATGGGTAGCATATTACCACTAGCATACGCCATTGTTGATTGAGAAAATGACGCAACATAGAGGTGGTTTTTTGATCAATTCAAACATGCATATGGTGAAAATCCAAATATGTGTGTTGTTTCAGATCGGAATAAGAGTATCTTGAAGGCAACATCTATTGTTTATACCGACATGCCATATTATGATTGCATGTGGCATATTATGACAAATGTAAGGTCAAAGTTCAAGAAGGGTCGTCATCTAAAGTTAAGCGAATTGTACTTTGCCATGACACGATAATACACGCTTGATGAATTTAATGAAAGAATGTCAAAGATTGAAGAGATCGACAGACATGTTAAAGCATACATATACAATATTAGCTATCACAGATGGTCTCGGGTATATGCTACAGTGAACAGAACATGGACGATGGCATCAAACATTGCAGAGTCATTGAATGCGGTAACCAAATATGCAATAGAGCTGCCCGTAGTAGAACTATTTGAGTACATGAGGACTCTTTTTGAACGTTGGACTAATGAAAAGCTATTGAATGTAAAAGGGTGTGTTCACATACCTTGGGGAAAAATACAACAAAGAGTTGGAGGAAAATAAGACATTATCGCAGAAGATGAGAGTAAGTTATAGCCAATAACATCAGATCATTAATTCCATCAAACTAAATATATAATGTTAATTGTAGAAATATTGTTGTATAATTGTAGTTATTTTGTTTTGTATTTGTTGCTGACAACTTGTTGTGTGTTTGTAATGAAATTGTAGGTGAGGGCTTCAACAGATTACATCCATACTGTGATAGATGGTGTGAATCGCTTCATTGTTTGCCTTCAAAACAAGAGATGTAGTTGTGGACAGTTCCATCTTGATGAACTTCCTTGTCCACATGCTTTGGCGGCTTTGAGGCACAGGAACGAGTCTTATGAAAACTATTGTTCTCCTTATTACATGAGGGAGAGCCTTCTGCAGACTTATGAAATATCAGTAGACCCGTTGCCTGATGAAAGAAAATGAAATGTGCCACAACATATAGCTGAAGAAGTTGTAAAACCATCCGAGAAAAGGCAGCCAGGGAGACCTCAAAAACAAAGATACAAACCATATGATGAAGTAAATGCAAAGAAGTACAAGGTTTCATGTAGCAACTGCCGACTAGAAGGGCATAACAAAAGATCTTGTAGGAATGCTCCCAAAAGGAAATAAAAATTGATACAACTTATAGTTTTTTTTTTATTGAGTATTGTTGATGATAATCTGTCCTTTAAGACATATGAAGTTATATTTTTTATGTTCTGGAGAGTTATAGTTGTGGTGTAATTGTGTTGCTAATTTGAATAAAGATTGTCTCATATAATGAATGTTTGCTAAACAGATTTCAACTCTTAATGCAATTGGTTTGTAGTTATTTTGTTCAAATACTGGGTTTATTTATTACTTTTCAGTCTTTCCTAACAACACTGCTAAAATTGAATAGATTATGTATTTTTGTATAGTAGTTGTAGACATAATTGTAGTTATGCTATAAAGAAATTATATAATACCAATATCGAGATCAAGTACTAACAACTTTCAACCAAAACAAAAGCCACAGATATCTTCTATTCTAAGTAGTAGAATTCTAGATAAAATAACAAAACAAAAGGTAAAATAACTATAGCACAAATCTGATACAAATAAATTGAAGCTGACTTGTTCTTAATAAATAATTTATCTACAACTTTACTACAATCCAGCTATAATTAAACACTTTAACTATAATTTTTTTTTACTGAAAAGGGCAACTAATTCTTCTTTTTCCGAACTTGTATTCTCTCGTTCACAACTGGTGCACCTTTTCTTCTTGCTAATCTACCAGTCACCTCAATTTCACTAATTGCACCAACCTCTTACTTTTTTCTAGCATAATCCCAAAGGAGCGCTCCATAGCGTCTACAGTGTTGATCAGTATCAGAAAGGTCTTTCTTTGAAATCGATAGCTCTCCAATGCTGACATATTCTGCAAATGCCGCCACGTATACACCACAATCACTGCAAAAAATAATAGGTGAAAAGATTTAGCAATTAACGTAAAATACAATTGACTAAATAAATAGAAATAAAAATAGCACATACAGTGATCCTTCTTTTTGCTGGGGTATCTTACCGACCAACTACTGAATGTCAAGAGGGTCAGTAACACCTCTTTCAATGTATGCCTTTGTGTGTAGTTGATATCTGGACGCTTTCCATATAAACTGGTGCACGACAAGTAGAGGGGGGTCATAATAACAAACTTGTCGACAACGGATTCAACAAGTTTGTGATTTTGTGAAGAGACCATAGAATCATAAACATATAAAACCCTATCGATAATGTCATACACAGCCAACAACCAATGATATTTCTCCACAATGTTTATGAGCATAATCATAAAATCAACTTTGTCCCATGCAACATTTGTAAGTAATCGGTACACCAATATGTATTCTGACACAACGTCCTAGGGTTTGACAACATCAAGCTTCTTATCGGTAGGAGCATTAATGTACCTCTCATAAATTTGTTCAATCTAGTCTTGAACATATAGTCAGTGGTTGTAAACCGTGTTTTGTTTTCATGATCATACTTTCCTCTCTTCCTCAAATAGTATAAAATAACATCAATGTGCTGCAAAAAAATCGATTTTATTTTTTCTCAATGCTTCATACAATTTAATTATAATTTTCAAACAAAAAATCTACAGATTTCTAAAATAACAGAATACTACAGCTAATCATTAAATTCTGCCAGCGTATGTGTATACCGTGTTGTTGAGCACTTGCATGGGATGTGCCAAAGTATAAAATCAATCATTTTATCAACTTTCTCCACTCCAAGATCAAACCACGGCTTGAGCTAGTTATCTTTTAAAGTATAAGGTGCCTTCCTCCTATTTAAAGACATAGCAAGTACAATTATTATGTAGTTTCAATTGAAAATTCATAAATTGTATGCACTTGATAATATGAAAAAATTGTATAATCTAACCTCTTTGAAACCGTGTCGGTACCTAAATATAATCACCTATTGAATTCTTCCAACAAGTCAAGATCAACATCGTTGCCAATAACCTCAGTAAATGGATGCTTGATGCTGAAAACTGGAGGCGGTCCAACAGAAGTGCTTCCCCCAGAATTGAAATAAGGGAGAAAGGGGGATATGGCATGCTTTCCAGGAACCCTTGTACTTTCCTGATGCACAGGGGTTGTTTCATCTTCATTAACCTCGCCGAACTTAACAATCCGTGAGAAGTTCTCTGGCAACTCAAAATCATCAAGTATCACTGCCCTTTTTCCAAACCTGGAGCTATTGTCCGAATCACCTACATTGATGTAGTCGGCTGGTTCACTTACAAAATTTAAAACAAAAGAACAACATTATATGTTGGTTGCATTAGTTCTTTTGGGAAAACTGAAACTTATATGAAAGCTGGGTTTTTTTTTCTACAATTATATTGTAACATATAATACCACTGAAATCTTCATTGCAATCATCTCCTTGTTGTATACCATTTGCTTGTTGAATGGAAGATTGCAAATGCATAGTCTCCTTCTCTTCATTTAAATGCTCTCTTTGTATGCCAACTTTTGCATCCTGTTTTGGAGAGTCCACATGCATAGTTTCCTTCTCTATTACAATAAATGTGTACGCCTTAATAAATTGTAGATCATTTATAATAAACAGAATAACACTGTAGATAAATTGTAGTTAATTTGTTGAAATGATGCCATGTAGCTAAGATGTAATATGTATTGTGAAATATGTAGACGAAATGTACTAAATCATACCTGCAGTTTCTTCCTCCAATGCCCCTTGAAATTGGGGAGATAAGGCAACACCTACACGAACATTCTTCTCATTTTGAATGTCACACATGTGTCTTGTATCTAAGACAACAATTGAAAATATAATGTAGATTATTTATTGGTAATTTAGGCTATATGTAGATATAATGTAAACATAATATAGATTTTCTGTCATCAAATTGTGTTAAAATACATGTTTTATTGTTGATGCCCAACACTGGTTTAGCACTACTGCCTGAATTCTGTTGTTTGTTCTTTTCTTTGTAATGCTCATCATTTTTCATAGAACTGCCAGTAAACTGCAATGGGAATATGTTAGGCTATATACTTTATGAATCTATATTATTATAAAAGTGAAAAACCCAAAACAAAAAAATTAAAAGATTTAAATGCCCTTTTAAATAAATAAAAAATCAACGTTTTAAATATAGATAAATAAAATATTTTAGTGAAGAGTTGTGTCTTAAGATGAAAGGTTGCATATTTTCATCTTAAGTTGATATTTTCTTCCCTATAAATTGTTTGACTTTGCAATAAATAATTGCTTCCGAAATCAAATCTTCTGTTTCCAATGTGACTTACACAGAAGTTTGGAAAAATATTTTCTTCAAAAGTATAGCATTTTTTATTTTGAAATCGCAGGAGTACGATATACCGAAATTCTGTATATGACATATAGTGATTCTTCCATCTCTACTTCTTTATTTATACAAAGAAATATGGTACCAGATTTCTTTGAAATGAAAATTTCACAGTTGGGCATGTTGACACCGTTTCGTTAAAATGAGTGTCTCTCTTTGAAATTGAAAGAGTAACAAGGGTCTCCACTCAAAGTTAGAAGTGGATCCTGTGACTTGGATAATGAGTAAGACACTGCCAATTTTCTTTTCGAGGTATTACAACAAATTTTCAATTTTTTTAAATGAAAGAGAAAAGAATGGAACTATGCATGTGGTATTTTTTGTCAATAATATGAATGCCCGACTAGAGTGGTGATTATGTTGCTAATGTTGAGCAAATACTACACCAAGCGGAAATGGCATTTTAAAATGGCAAAGGCTGCACAATGCACTTTTCTCGGAAGCAAATTTTATATAAATATAGAGAATAATGATATTTAAAGCCTCTGATTTGATGATGGAGTGCCCGACTTTGAAATTGTAAAGATGGTCAAAGCAAATACTATCAAATTAAAGCGATGCAAACAAAATTAAAGATATATAAAGAGGCACAAAGGAAAAATTATATAAAATGCATTCAAGTATGTCAAGGGCCGGAGAAAAACTTCCATATGGCCTTGTTGCACGTACAACTGCATTTTCCTGTTTGATACTTGTGGAAATTCCTTCGTCACTTCCAATATAAGATACTTGCGATCTTGACATTGTATAGCCAAAAAGATGACATCAGAATCAAAATGATGAGAAAATAACAATTAAATCAGGTTTTTACTTTCTAAAACTTCATTTATTGTGAGTTTTGTAAAATTTATTACTCCCTCCGTTACAAAAAGATTGACATAGTTCGAAGTGTGAGAGTCAAAGTACTTAATTTTGACTGTGAATTTGGACATAAATTTTTTAAGTTTTTGAAAATAAAACTTATATTTTCGGAAACTACATAAAGAATATTATAGGTCATAATAAATCATAATTTAAAATATTTATAAAATATTGAAGAAAAACGTGGTCAAAAAACAACCTCATAGACTTCCCAAATAGTAATAGTGCCAATCTTTTTAAAACAGAAGGATTATCATAGATGTTCGAGTAGGTTATTGTACTATTCGAATATAACTTTAAGTAATCAGTTTATTGTTTGCTTTTTCAGTTGTGTTTCTTAAAGTGTACATGTTTTACTGATTGAGTGGATGTAATTTTTTTAGTATAAAAACAAATATAAATATTTTTATCAAATAATATAATATATGTGAATGAAAGGAACCTTGGAAAAACGGTAAAGTTATCTCCGTGTGACCTATACGTCACGAGTTCGAGCCGTAGATACAGCCACTAATGCTTGCATAAGAGTAGGTTGTTCACATTACACCCCTTGGGATGCGATCCTTCCCTGGACTATGCGTGAACACGGGTTACCTTATGCACATAGCTGCCCAATATAATATATGTGAATATATATAGATGCACATGCATGTAAACACACACACACACACACACACATATATATATATATATATATATATATATATATATATATATATATATATAAAAAAATTATATGTACATGTGTGTCGGTTATCTTATTTATTTTTTAGGTATAAATAATATTACCCGAATGATCTATCACTATGTACATCTTTATCAAGTAGTAACATATAATATTACAATTAATTTTCATTTATTTCCTTTAAGTTTATTATGTGATGAGTATACGAATTGTGACAAAACTACAATATTAATCGATAACAAATAACTTTGTTAGATTTACCTGATTTTTTGTGTACGTGTTTGTCATGATTTTGCTATGTTTAATTTCCTTGTATAGAATGCAACAAATTTCCATTCAACATATTTCCATCTTGGGGTAAAAACATATCTTGGCATGTATGTATAGATAAAATGGCATGATCAATAAATAAAATTGCTAATGTTCGAAGGGACATAGAATAATAATAATTAATATTAGTACCTAAATATCCAACAGATGAACCCCGACAAAGAAGTAATCACACGACGATCAATATTGATCATTCATAGAAATTTTTACTTTATCTTTTTTATGTATAATTATTTATTCAAAGCTTAGTTTAATAATATTATTTTTATTTTACAAAATCATGTATTACATAACTTAACATACATGTGCGACGCACGTGCGGAAAAACTAGTGCTAATATAAACATAAACATAGTAAACATTATTATCCAAAATGAATATATTTCGAATGAAACCTTAGTATCAATGTTCGTATCTTGTTGAATTTTTATTGCCTGTAACACAAATTTGATTGAATCATTGAGTAGCAGTCGAATGCTACCTAATTCTTGAAAAACCTAAAAAATAAAAAATAGTTATAATATATCTCACAATTAGAGGCTTATATATATATATATATATATATATATATATATATATATATATATATATATATATATATATATATATATATATAAGAAGACTAAAAATTAAAAATTAGGTATACCTCTTACTTGAACAATCCAAGGTCTGAATCGACCTACGTATTAAAATAGAAAGAGTTAAATAAATAATTTTCATAACATAAATTAAACAAACCAGATAGGATTATCTTAAGATGTTACCTTATCAACATATTTTCTTAATTTTTTTAATTGTTTCACAATATCTTTCTTGTCATCTATTCCCATTGTCTGCTTATGTCCAGATGGATATGGAGCATCTGTCGGATGCTCGAATGAGTTAAAAATGCACAGAAAGGTTCAACTTATGCCTAACAAACTGAAGCAATTGTGTATAAGTTTCGATACCCCATGCGAAATTCGCATACTGCCCCGAGTCCACCAAATATAACCTAAAATGGTCTATCAAACTATTATCTTTCTCTGAAGGACAGAGGAAGAATTCTATCATATAGAGAATACACAGTTTGACTGCATCCTCATCATTCACCCAACTACGGCTGGTTATAATTAGTTTCAAGTATGACTTCTCAACTTTTTCCTTGTTCGGAAAATAACTGCTCATTATTTTACTGTCATACTTAGTTTTGTAACCACAGTTCGTTACTTCTGTAAAACATATAAGGCCATTGATAAGGGCAAACTCCCTCAACCTAAAGTTCAGCCTCTCACCCTTTATCTTTGATGTAAGAAAATGAGAACCGGATGCATTCAATTCATACTTCACGAGAAGGTGAATTGGGTGATTTTGGGTACATATTTTGAGCAGGGAAAGAAAATGCCCAAAACATGTCTTTTTAAACAACTTTAGCCTATTTTCAGACAATAACACGTTGATTTGGCGAGGAACATCAGGGTCGGATAATGTCTGGAACCTAGTGATGCCATAATCAACATCATGGGTGTAAAAAATGTTCGATTCTGCACCAAAAGAAACAGTAAGTTAATAAAACTTGTTTAAAGATCAAAAAATAAAATAACCACAATTCTACTATATTTTAGCTACAGTCAGAAAGACATTAATACATTGCATATAAGTAAGTTATAAAATTAGTAAACATATATAACAAATGACTACATTGAAGTTACAAATGCACAGATAAAATTATATTTAGAGCAAAAAATTAGAAACTAACAACTAGACATAATATATACAATTTGTTTACAGAAAATAAAACTAACATATATAAATAGAGCAAATAATAACCAATAAAACTAACTAAATCATGTAATACATTCCCTAACAAAATAATTTCGAAAAATGTACAAGAAATCCATAATTTTCAAGGAAATGTAGAAAAGTTGATAACTAATAACAAATATACACAATGTATATAAAATTTCTACAAATACAGAAAAATAAAAAATATGTATAGTCATGAGAATGAGAACGGGTTTTGTAACTAAAAAAAAAACTAAAATTGTAACTACTAAAATTTTACCTTCTCCAATGGTTGTTGGGGTATGGTTTTAGGAGATTTTTGAACCTTCTTCTTTTTTGAAGGTTTGACGGTAGGAGAAACTTTGATTATTTTTTTTTTTGCAGGTTTCGAGATAACTTCTTCTTCGACGAAATCATCATCACGAGCAATTTCTTTGCCCTTCTACTTTACTGATTTAGCATATGTCGAAGCTTCACAGCATCCCTGTAATGCTTGATTTTTGTTCGAGCTTCTGCTTTATCTTCACGAGAGAAAAGCTTGGACTTTGTCTGTGGTTTTGCATGTGTTGATTTCACTACTTTTTTGAGTGAATCCTGTGAGAAAACACCCAAAACAAATGTAGGAATATCACAAACATTAGCTTTTTTAGAGCTATTCTTCGGAAGTCCTTTCTTCTTCATTGTAAGGGAAGGAAAATTTTAAACTGTTACTGATTTCGTAGGATTTTGAGCGAGAATTCAGAAAGATTGAGAGATATTATAAAAGATTTTTGAACAAAAATGGAAGAGAGCGTTAATGGAGGGAGAGAGTACAGAATCGTGGGGGTATGGACAGAGAAACATGGGGGAGTGAGTTATGTATGTTAGCGAGATTATAAGAGTTAATTAATTCTCATTAAATTCCTAAAATGTATATAATTGATAAATTATATATATATCTATGTAATTAAATTAAAATTTAAATTAAAAAGGTAATAAAGTTTCTAATAGTGTATAGAAAGGTAAAAATTTATTTCATAAATAATTGAATAAAGAAATGTAAGTGGAAAAAATCAATAAATCCTCAAAGATTTCGCATAACATCTGTGACCAATCTACTACCTCAATTATTATGACAGTAGTAGTAGTAGTACGCTTTTGACCTACTTCCAAATAGAATATAACCTGACCAATCTATTGATAGGACAATTAATTATTTATTAATTAAAGAAAGCTTTTGTAGTTGTATGGGAAATTATAAAAAGATCTGTAGCAGTACCCTCAACTATTTTTTTATCTTTTCTTTTTCAAAAAGAAAACTGTTCAATCTCGGCCAAACAGTGGCTATAAGCAGTTCAATTATAATATGAGTCTTGCTAGTTTCAACAGAATTTTCGACTCCCAATCAAAATATTTCCCTGTATGGTGAAAAACGGACATCTAACGAAATTTCCAACTAAAATTCAAAGAAAAACTACTGATTAAAAAGAATCAAAAATTTTAAGTTATTCTTATGCCCAAATATTGGAATACGGAATGTTAAACCCCACATTTGACAGAGAAATATCCATGTTGTGGAGAAGATGACTTCGGATTATCAGGACCAGGACCAAAGGTCTACGTACCTAAGTTTCCCTTTTGAAATTTAAGATAAAATTTCTACTATATAAAATGATAGTTGTATTGGTAAAAATAAATGTTACACGCGGAGTTAATTATGTGGTTGACATAGCAAGGCACGTGGATCACTAGAAAAGCGACAACTGGAGAGGAGCACTAAAAGAGACACGAGTCACAGCAGATACGAACAAATTACCCACGAGGTGAAAAGAAATGGTTGCTCGAGTCTCTTAAGTTATATGAAGAGGCACCGGTGGAATGAACCAAGACAGTAAAAAGGGCAGATTCATAGATCTTCAATTAATGAGCGTGGATAATTACAAACATTACAGAATCTTCACGAACAATTATGATTACTAATTATAACGTTTCATTAATGTCATTAATTCTCATAATGACTCGGTCTTAAAAGGGAAAAGACGTTGTACTTGAAGACCTATATAAGGAAAAGAAATGTCATTTGTACAGGGACGTTATGATTATTATTGGAATATAATTACTTTTTTGTGCTTTCTATTGATTACTTTGTCATTTTTTATTCCAATTTTCTTACTTATTTCTGAGAGAATATTAAATTTCTTGATTATCAGTAACCCGAGTACTTCTAAAAATAGGCTTTGACTAAGAGTCTAATTCTTTGGTTAAACAAATTGGTTTTGTTACCGAGAATCTGATAATCTTCTCTTACTTTCCAAATCACTCTCTCTCTCAACTGAATCATGTCGAATGTCAATGACAACAACCAGCAGGTGGAAGGGACTCCAGTTCCGTCACCTCAAGGAACCCCACGCAATTCAAGAGAAGCATCACCCGAAAGATCCACTACTCATAACAATGAACAATATGGAAATGAACAAACTGTCAAGTAGGATGCTGTGAAGCAGTTAATTGCTGAGTACGTGAATGATACTCTCCACGCTTTCGTGAGGGGACTACCAGTTGTGCCACCCACACCTCCATCAAACAATACTGCAACTGTGGAAATTCCACGATCATGGTTGGCTAATTTTGGAAGCGGAGGAACTCCCAACGAGTCATGTGATGGGAGACCAGGTACGCCTAATAATTCTGATTTACAAACTTTAATACTAACCTTGCCGAAATAGGTGAAAGAACAAAATGACCGTATTGAGAAAATACCCGGCATACCACATATGATCAAAGGAGTTGATTTCGACAAATATTCACAAAAATCATGGAAACCAAGCGCAACTCCATTACCAATTCCCAAAAAGTTTAAAATGCCTGACATCCCGAAATACGATGGAACGACCGATCCACGTGACCACGTTACTGCATTCACCACGGGAGTAAAAGACAATGATTTAACCGAGCAGGAGATTGAATCTGTGCTAGTCAAAAAGTTTGGGGAAACACTTACCAAAGGAGCGTTAACATGGTACTCTCTTTTACCTGAAAATTCTATTGACTCTTTTGCTGAGCTTGCAGATCTATTTATAAAAGCACACTCAGGTGCACAAAAAGTTGAAAAGAGAATGGAGGATATATTCAAAGTAAAGCAAGGAGATAGAGAATTGCTTCGAGAATTCGCATACAGATACCAACGTGAAAGAATGTTGCTACCAAGAGTACCTGACAATTGGGCAGTCATGGCATTTGAAAGCAATTTAAACGAGAAAAGTTCAGAAGCTACGAGTAGGCTTAAAGAGAGCCTACGAGAATTCCCTACCACGACATGGAATGATGTCTATAATAGGTACAGTACCAAGTTACGGATCGAAGAAGATATCATAGCTCAGTCAAGGGTTGAAGAAAAAACAGGTTCGAGGCGGTCAGAATCTGAGAAAAGGTCCTGTAAGAACAGGTACGAGCCTTATATGGGACCTTCGGGGCGAGAAGCTCGTTCCAAATTCGAAAACGTGCGGGCTGATCACAGGTTCGCAAATAGAGATTTAGGTTCGTCATCGTTGAGATTCAGAAAAGATCGAGGTGAACGTAACAGATATGCTAATACAAACGCAAGGATTGGGGACTACAATTTTAACGTGAGTACCTCCGAGTTGGTCGCTATTTTAAGAAGCATGTGGGATAAGGTATGATGGACTAAAGAGATGAGATCAAATCTAAATAAAAGAAACTCAGATTTTTGGTGCGAGTTCCATAATCATCACGGAAATAGAACATCAGAGTGCAGATTATTACAAGGTGAGGTGGAACATTTATTGAAGCACGGCTATCTGACGAAATTGTTCAGCGAGAAAGGCAAACAAGCTTACATGAGCAATAGGCAAGAGCCCCCAAAACCTCTGTCTCCAAAGAGAACAGTAAATATGATAAACGGCAGAGAAGAAGTCAACGGCGTAACCTATACAGCCGCGAGAAAAACAACAAAGTTCATAATAACTCACGGGAAGCGAACTCGCCAAACTCTGGAAGACGGAAACATAACCTTTGATGATGCAGATGCCGATGAATTAATGATTCCTCACAACGATGCACTGGTAATATCTTTACTTATACATGATACTAATATAAAACGAGTTTTGATTGACCCAGGTAGCTCTGTGAATATCATTCTATTACGCGTGGTGAACGAAATGCTAATGGGCGATCGTGTAGTTCCAAAAGCACGTTCCTTATCTGTGTTTGATAAATCAACCGTTATTACAAAGGGCGAGATTGAACTAAGCACAAACACATAAGGGGTCATCAAAGAAACAAAATTTCAAGTTATAGACACGGATATGGCCTATAATGTGATTCTTGGGAGGCCGTGGATTCATGATATGGATGTTGCGCCATCCACATTACATCAGGTTATCAAATTCCCTTCAAAATGGGGAATTCAATAGATTCGAGGACATCAACAAACTTCAAGGAGCATCAACTCGGTGATACAACCAATTCAAAAAGATACGATTGCAAGTCAAAAAGATGTGGGTGCAAGTGAGAAAGATGCGGTAAATCAAATTTTATTAGAAATTGTATAAAAACAAACAGACGTGGACTCCAGACCAGATGTAATTTAAGAGCCAGAGGAGAACGAAAATATTAAACCAACGATTGAGGAGCTTGAAGCTGTTCCACTATTCGAACAATGGCCAGATCGAAGAATTCATATCGGAGCAAGGTTAAACCCAGATAGGAGAGGTAAGTTAATTGAATATTTAAAAGCTAATGCGGATTTTTTTGCATGGTCCCATTCAGATATGACAGGTATATCTCCGGAGGTGATGACTCATAAATTAAATGAAGATACGTCATTCATGCCTGTCAAACAAAAGAAGAGGAAGCAAGGATCATTCAAAAATCAAGTGATCGATGAAGAGGTACAGAAACTCTTAAATATCGATTCAATACGCGAGGTAAAATATCCTAATTGGTTAGCTAATACTGTGGTAGTTCCGAAAAAGAACGGTAAATGGAGAGTTTGTGTGGATTACACTGACTTAAATAAAGCATGCCCGAAGGATTCATTCCTTTTACCGCATATAGATCAATTGATTGATGCTACCACATGCCACTAATTATTAAGCCTTCTAGATACGTATTCTGGTTATAATCAAATAAAAATGGACCCCTTAGACGAAGAAAAAACTTCATTTATTACAAACAGAGGGACTTATTGTTACAAAGTCATGCCTTTTGGCTTGAAAAATGCTGGAGCCACATATCAGAGGTTGGTGACCAAGATGTTCCAAGAACATCTAGGGAAGACGATGGAAGTCTACATTGATTATATGTTGGTTAAATCTACACAAGCGGAAGATCATTTTCAACATCTTTCAACTTCTTTCAACTACCTTCGAGATCCTCCGAAGATATAACATGAAACTGAACCCAGAAAAGTGCACTTTTGGCGTAGCTTCAGATTTACAGGTAGGATTGCAGCTTTGGGAAGATTCATTTCAAGATCTTCAGAGAAAAGCGTTAAATTTTTTTCAGTATTGAAGAAGCAAAATCAGTTTGAATGGACTGAGGAATGCCGACAAGACCTCAAAGATTTGAAGGCATACTTAACAAATGCTCCCCTACTGTCTAAACCAAGGGATGGAGAAAGACTATTTGTATATCTTGCAGTTGCAGAAGTATCTGTAAGTGCAGTTTTAGTAAGGGAGGAAAAAAGTAAACAATCTCCTATTTATTATGTTAGTAAATCTTTATTAGATGTTGAAACTAGATATCCTCATCTAGAGAAACTAGCTTTAGCATTAGTCATGGCAGCTAGAAAATTGAGACCATATTTTCAATGACATCCTATCTCCGTAGTAACTGCATATCCATTAAGGAATATTTTGCATAAAAAAGAATTGTCAGGCAGACTAGCCAAGTGGGCAATAGAACTAAGTGAATATGACATTATTTATCAACCTAGAACAACAATAAAGTCTCAAGTTTTAGCAGATTTCATTACAGATTTTAACACAAAAATAATTCCTGAAGTAGAAAAGGAATTACAAATTTTTACTGGAGCCAGTTTAGGTGTTGTCTTAATCCCACCCTCAGGTGAAAGTATAAGACAAACAATTAAATATTACCCTATTACTAATAATGAAGCAGAGTATGAAGCTGTAATTGCAGGTTTGGAACTAGCACGAGAACTCTCCATAGAGCAAATCATTATTAAAAGTAACTCTCAACTGGTAGTCAATCAGATGTAGGGGACTTACACTGCTAGAGAAGCATGAATGCAACAATACTTGGAAAAGGCACGAGAACTGGTCAGAAAATTCCAATCATGGAAGATCGTGCAAATACCCAGGGAAAAAAACGCAGAAGCAGACGCGTTGGCTAACCTTGCTTCAGTTGCAGAAGTAACGAGTAAAGAAAATTCTATTGTAATACATTTATTTCACTCATCACTTGACCAGGATAAACATGAGGTAAGCTTTAATAATTTAACCTGGGATTGGAGAAACGAGATTGTTAATTTTTTATAGTACGGGATCGTACCTGAAGGCAAGAAAGAATCTCAAGTGCTTCGACGAAAAGATGCTCGTTATTGCCTAATTCGAGATAATTTATATCGAAAAATATTTGGCGGTCCTTTAGCAAGGTGCCTTGGACCCAATCAAACGGAGTACGTGATGAGGGAAGTACATGAAGGACATTGCGGAAATCACGCAGGTGGAAGATCTTTAGTTAAAACACTAATCATAGCAAGATACTACTGGCCTAAAATGGAAGAAGATGCGGAAAATTTTATAGCCAAATGTGACAAGTGTCAACGATATACCAACAATATGCATCGACCTGCAGAGTTATTACATACAGTTATTTCCCCATGACCATTTATGAAATGGGGAATGGATATAGTAGGGCCTTTACCACTAGCTAAAGGAAAGGTACGGTTCTTATTACTTTTCAAAATGGGTAGAGGCAGGAGCTTTCAAACAGGTACGAGAAAAGGAGGTGAAAGACTTCATTTGGCGAAACATTATATGCCGGTTTGGAGTTCCAAAAGAATTCGTATGTGACAATGGCCCACAATTTATAGGCTCGAAAATCATAGAGTTCTTTCAAAGTTGGCAAATCAAATGAATTACCTCTTCACCTTACCATCCCGTGGAAAATGGACAAGCTGAGTCAACAAATAAGAATATCATCAATAATTTGAAGAAGAAACTAGAAAAATCAAAAGGGAATTGGCCTGAAGAATTACCAAGAGTGTTATGGGCTTATAGAACCACAAAAAAAGCAGCCACGAGAGAAACTCCATTTTCGTGTACGGTTCAGAAGCTTTAATCCCAGTTGAAATAGGAGAACCAAGCACGAGATTCACATTGGCAACGGAAGAGTCGAACGATGAGGAATTAAAAACAAACTTAGACTTACTCGAACAAAGAAGAGAAGCAGCTTTAATACGGATGGCAGCACAAAAGCAAATCATAGAATGATACTACAACAGAAAGGCTCACCTCGGGTACTTCAAAATTGGGGACTTCGTTCTTAAAAAAGTTTTCCAATC